>NC_091287.1:229724081-230027206 GCF_032444005.1 Ranitomeya imitator | reverse complement strand
TCTTCACTCCAAGCTGGTTGGCTATTGCAGATTCAGTCTTCCCAGCCTGGTGCAGGGCTACAATTTTGTTTCTGGAGTCCTTTGACAGCTCTTTGGTCTTCACCATAGTGGCGTTTGGAGTCAGACTGTTTGAGGGTGTGCACAGGTGTCTTTTTATACTGATAACAAGTTTAAACAGGTGCCATTACTACAGGTAATGAGTGGAGGAAAGAGGAGACTCTTAAAGAAGAAGTTACAGGTCTGTGAGAGCCAGAAATCTTGATTGTTTGTTTCTGACCAAATACTTATTTTCCACCATAATATGCAAATAAAATGTTAAAAAAACAGACAATGTGATTTTCTGGATTTTTTTTTCTCAGTTTGTCTCCCATAGTTGAGGTCTACCTATGATGTAAATTACAGATTCCTCTCATCTTTTTAAGTGGTGGAACTTGCACTATTGCTGACTGACTAAATACTTTTTTGCCCCACTGTATATATATATATATATATATATATATATATACATACCAAATAGCAAAAAGAAGGCAGCACTCCAAAAGTTTCAGATGAAAAAGAGGTGAAGTTTTAATCGACCCACATCACTGCGCGACGTTTCGGCTCACTGAGCCTTTTTCAAGCAATGGGTGTTAACAATGACTGTGCTTTTATAGAAACAATTTCAATAAATTTGCATGTTACAATTGCCATTAATAATTAAATAAACAAACAGTTGTACAGTGTTCTATGACGTGCATATAGTGTCTCTTTAGTGCAATATCTGTGTTTATTAAGGTGCTTTGTGCTATGTTCTTTATAAAATATTACACTTCCCCATTATCTCGTCTGTTTCACAGACTATCTCATTAGCATAGATTTATATTAATATTCATAGTGATCACACTTTATAACCCTCACCTTGCCACTATCCGGTGACTCCACATGGAGGACTCTGTATCGGCCGTTATCGGCGTTCATACAACTCAATTGCGCATGTCTACAAGTCCAATTACTATGTCACACAATGTCGGCCAATAGGAGTTCCAATACACTTTCATTTTACTAGCGCATGCGCACTAGCGTTATGTCCGCGCCGCGGCGCCATCTTGGTAGTGGCAGAACATTCCATTATATCTATATGCGCCATTATTACGATCAGGCACCAGCGCTCATTTTACTACTATATGGACCACTGTTCTAATCTTGTATCAGCGCTCAAACGAGCGTCTTTGTACTTTATATAAAGTGAATGGTACTAAGTACATTTAAGCTGTATGTCTAAAGAACGGAATATATTCCTTAATTGGATACCAAATGGCTATGAGGATATGTATATCACTCAGATATAACGGATGAAAGCCTTATTCAGGCTATCTCCCTTAGTCTATGCTGTTCCAAGAAGATGTACAGCCTCTCCAGGCCATAACATCGTACTTTAGAACAGACAAAGAAGTGAACATATATAATGTACCATATATCCAAATATCAGACAACAGCTATTGATATTTCATTTGCAGACATTTTTATTATGGACAAGGAACTTTTACTATAAGTCGACATTCGTGACAAGCAAAAATAGGCAGAGCATTTTATAAAAATTTAAATTTCATTTTCCAAAAAGAACAGAGAAAAAAAATTAAATAGTTATTTTAATGCCTCCATATGGGTACTTCATCAAGCGGCTGGTGAGGAAATATATAAGACCCACCGGTCATATGGATATCTATGAAACAGCAAAAAAAATATTAAAATCATATTAAAATCAATGCACTCTTGAAAGTACAACCAGGAGCCTATATACATCCAACTCAGAGTTACATCATAGGAGATTATCACATACCTGACTGGATTTTAAATTCTACATTAAGTCCTTTAGGTTTTAAAGTGTTCAATTCGTAAATCCATCTCAATTCTAATTTTTTTAAGAGGCATATTCTATCCCCTCCTCTCCTCTGTATGGGGACCCTATCTATTATTTTACATTTAAGGTCTTTTTCTGTATGTTGAAACTCTGTAAAATGTTTCGAAACCGGGAGATCTAATCGCTTTTTCCTTATTGAGTGTCGATGGTTGTTTAAACGCATTTTTAACTCACAGGTCGTTTCCCCTATATACCACAATTTACCTGGACATTCAAGTAGGTACACTACATAATCAGAGTTGCATGTCAAAAAATGTTTGATTGTATATACCTTATTTGTTTCTGGATGTTTAAATGTAGAACCTTTTAATATATTTGGGCAGTTTACACAGGACAGACATGGAAAGCAACCTCTTTGAGTCCTGCCTGTAATCGTGGTCTGACTGGAATTTCTTAAAGGACCAATATCTGCTTTGACCACATAGTCTTTGATATTTTTAGCCCTACGATATGAAAATAATGGGGGCTCACCTAGTTCCTTAATCCTTGGTAGGCAATTGCCTAACATCCCCCAATGTTTTCTAATGATGTTTGCCACCGCCCCACTTTCCTCTACTCAATCTTCTTTTACCATGATCATTGTTTCTTAATAGAGCTTTTCGATCTTTTTGCATAACTTTATTTTTAGCAATGTCAATCACATTTTGAGGATATTTCCTTTTTAGAAATTTTTTTTGCTAGAATATCAATAACTCCCTCCATCTCTTTGTCCTCTTTAACAATCCTACGCACTCTTAGAAGTTGACTAAGGGGTATTGACCTCACCATACTGCGTGGATGTTGGCTGTCGTATGTAAGGAGATTGTTATTATCTGTCTCTTTCACATACAATGTAGTTGTTAATACTCCCTCATTCTGTGTCACAGATACGTCTAGAAATTGTATTTTAATTCTGGAGAAGTTTAAAGTAAATTTGATGGTATCATCTATTCCATTTAGGAACTGATGAAAATTGTTCAACTCTTCTTCAGTATCTTTCCATAGGAGGAAGACATCATCTATGTATCTCCACCACACCAGAACATGCCGGAAGTGGTGGGACACATAGACGAGGTCTTCCTCCAAGGTACTCATTACCAGATTTGCATATGCGGGGGCCATATTGGCCCCCATGGCTGTACCTCTTTGTTGTCCATAAAAGGTATCCCCAAATAGGAAGTAGCTCCGCCTCAAAATTATTTCCAACAATTTGATAATAAATATTTTACCTTCAGGGGTTATATTTGTTGTATTTAGCTTTTTATCAACCGCCCTTATTCCCGAGGTGTGGTCTATAGAGGTGTAGAGCGAAATGACATCAAACGAGGCCAAAATGACATTACCCTCCAATTTTATAGATTCCAATTTGTTTAAGAAATCTGTAGTGTCTTTGATGTAAGATTTTGATTTTTTTGCAATTGGATTAAGGATTTTGTCTAAGAAAGTACCTATTCTACTAAATACTGAATCTACACCTGCCACTATAGGCCGCCCAGGAGGGTCGACCAGTGACTTGTGGATTTTAGGAGTTATGTACAATACAGGTGTTCTTGGGGATTCTATGGACAAATAGTCCATTAATTCCTGATCTATAATTTTATTATTAAGAGCTTCTTGTAAATAATTGTTAATCTCCCCCATTATTTTGAATTTAGGATCACTCTCAAGTTTTTTATAGACATTCTCATCCTCCAACTGTCGATTTATTTCTGCTATATATTTAAACCTGTCCATGATGACGACAGCACCACCTTTATCCGCAGGCTTAATAATGATGTCGTCATCATGGACAAGTTCTTGTAAGGCCTCAAATTCCTCTTTTGTTACATTGAGGTATCTAAATTCACTTGTGGCCTCACTTCTGATCCCTTCCACCTCACTTCTCACTACCCTCTCAAAAGCATCTATAATTGTGGAGCTAGTGGGTGGTATGAACTCACTCTTTTTCTTTAATTCCATATGTTTAGAGTTAAATTCACCACATCCTACTTTGTTTTCTACATTCCTATCCTGGAACCACTCTTTTAGTTTAATAGACCTGAAAATTTTTTCCAGGTCTATCTGCAAATCAAACCAATTAGTATGTGCACAGGGTACAAATGACAGTCCTTTACTTAAGATTGAGACCTGAGAAGGGGTTAGTATCTTACTAGAAATATTGATCACGAGTTCTGATCCTTCTTCTTGGATGTTACTTGTCTCTGAGGTTGTGTTCTGTTCTTTTCTGGTCTTTTTTTGGGACCGGTGGTTGCGCTTGCCTCCTCTCCTCTTGCGTTTGGTTGTCTCTCCATGGTATTGTCCTGGTCTGTAGGGAGTAATATCATTATTAGTCAAGTTATAATTATCACCACATCGTTGTTTGTTCCAAGGACCACCTTTCTTTTTCCAGACCGGTTTATTGTTCTCCTTCTGCCACGCATATATTTGACCTGTTTCATAATCCTCTAGGTCTCTATTCCACTTTCTCCTTTTAATCTCTTCTAGGTCATTCCGCAGTTTTGTGCCTTCTTTATCAACTTTTTCCTTAAATATATTCCACTCTTCAATGGTAATTAATGTTTTTATTTTGTTTTCAACCTCCCCAATATTCAGTTCTAATTTTTTTATTTCAGTTTGTAAATAGTCAATATTAAGTAATATTGTATCCATCGCATACTTGTTGGAGATCATAACAAACCGTGCACAATATGCTGCATTGCCTTGAAATAGATTAGGACGTATGCTCGATCTTAGTCCTCTAGGGATTTTACCCTCTTTGTAATACTGCCCCAAAGTCATCATGTGTAGTTGTAAATTTATAGTACGTTTGACATCACTTTCATACTTGCGTTTCAATTCCAGTACGGACGGTGTCTTAAGGAAACAAGCTTCACCTTGAATACCTCCAAGGATGCGCTCCTCCTCCTCGGATGTATATTTAAACACTCCTAGTTCCATGGTGCTTCCATCCATGGGACAAAAAAATGGCTTGTAAAGCAAATAAATGCAAAAAGTTAAAAAAGAAAAAGAAAAAATTGTGCACGGATTTCCGGACATAGATATATATAAAGAAAATGGAACAGCACAATGCTCACCAATGGTGGGTGCCTAGCCCCCTGGATAAAAATGGTCCAAACATTAATCCAACATGTATACCAAATAGCAAAAAGAAGGCAGCACTCCAAAAGTTTCAGATGAAAAAGAGGTGAAGTTTTAATCGACCCACATCACTGCGCGACGTTTCGGCTCACTGAGCCTTTTCAAGCAATGGGTGTTAACAATGACTGTGCTTTTATAGAAACAATTTCAATAAATTTGCATGTTACAATTGCCATTAATAATTAAATAAACAAACAGTTGTACAGTGTTCTATGACGTGCATATAGTGTCTCTTTAGTGCAATATCTGTGTTTATTAAGGTGCTTTGTGCTATGTTCTTTATAAAATATTACACTTCCCCATTATCTTCTCTGTTTCACAGACTATCTCATTAGCATAGATTTATATTAATATTCATTTTATTTTTATTTTTCTATCTTCAGGGCTAGCTAGTTTCTTAGGCTGTGCCGAGGCGCCTAGGTCTGGTCAGGAGCGCTCCACGGCTACTTCTAGTGTGGTGTGATAGGATTAGGGATTGCGGTCAACAGAGTTCCCACGTCTCAGAGTTCGTCCTATGTTATTAGTAACTATCAGGTCATTTTGTGTGCTCTTAACCACCAGGTACATTGTGTTTCTAAACCACCAGTTCATAAGAGGAGACCCACTGTTTAATAATGGCCCTTTAAAAAGATTAATGCTGCCTGATGCACCAGTAAAAATAGGCTCTGTGACTTCAAGAGTCCCTCCTTCATAAATGAAACAAGATGGGTCTGTTTATGTGTCACATACCACATGGCCAGCTAGGGTTGCTAAATGCTACAATGACATTTCCCAGTGAACGCATTTTGTATTGGTTGAAAGCAATGTTACATTTGAAAAAATGCTTCAAAAACACTGCGCCTGAACTAATCCTAAGTGGAGGAGGAAATTGTCGGTCTGGGGTTAAATATTTGGCCTTACAGGCAAGTCGTTAACCTGCAAAGGATGTACATTGAAATATTTCCTAGCAAAATCTGTTTTGATTTCGCTTTAGTGTGGGTTTTTTTGCACCGGGGAAAAATGGCATGAATCTCGGAAGAAATTGATTAAAGCTGTGAACTAGGAGTCAGGAATGCTTCCAGGGGCGATCCCCATGATGTCACTGTGTCATTTGAGCAGTGTTTCCATCATTTTCAGACGTTTTTAGACCTTAAAAGGACCCCCAGTGGGGATCGCGGTAAAAATACTCGGGTCTCCCATAGACTTACATTGGGCTCGTTGTTCGGGCCGAGTACCCGAATATTCCAAACGGCTCGACCCGAGCAACGAGCACCTGAGGATTATAGTGCTCGCCCATCACTAGTAGACATCTATTTCCCTATTGTGGTTACTTTCATCCAGACTATATAATAATTGTACAGTTAATTTAGCATAAGACCAGGGCATGTGTCCCTGACGCACGTTTCGATGGGGCAAAGGCTTTTTCTTAGGGCCGGGTATCCTGGCGAAACATGTCACACATGTCCCAGTTTTATGCTAAATGTAGTACAGATGAAAGTAACCACTATAGGGAAACAAATGTCTACAAGTTTAATAACTGTGACCAAAAATATATCCTCAAATGGATATATGTAGATTTAATGGTTTTTATTTTTAATAATTATTAAATAATAATAATAATAATCATAATAATAAAGAAAAGAAAGTTAATTTTTATTTACACATCATTTCCTCTTTTCCCTTCCTCACTAGTTTTGAAATATAATTGTTCTATTCAGTCTGTTCAGTTTTTTTTATGGGAATAAAATGCAAACAGAAATGGAATTACATAGAGATAAACTGGCACAAACTGACTACTGCAAACACCCATTGAATTCATTGGACTGTTGAACTCTTTAGTTGCATTGCGTTTTTTAGCTTCTGAAACAGTAGAGAAAAATTAAATTTAACAATGTTAATGTGAACCCAGCCGTTTATACTGATTGATCAGTAGTTTCTAAACTTTTACCAAACAGCAGTCTTTTCATGGCCTCTTTAAGCAGGCAGACAAAGTAAAGGATGCACATTAAATGAACTGTATTTAAAAAAGGAGTGCATAAATCACTTATTGTGCAGTGAATGACCAAATCTGTCCTCTGTATGCAATGGGTGCTGTTTCAAATGCTGCTGACCGTCAGGAAATTAGTCCAAGAAAAGTAAAGTTTATCGGATAATTAAAAAAAAAAATAGATAAAATCTTCACATTTTATTCCATAAGAAAAAACAATTAAAATCCATATGTTGGTGATAAAATAAAACCTTGATATTTTTTTGGTATTGAAAATTTATATTACCTCATCGAGATGGAAACTGGCAGAAAAAAACTTTTATAATGGAATTGTTTTGGATTAAAAAGCTAGACATCAAACTATCAAAAGGAATGAACTATAGGAATGATACTATATTTACTTTTTGAAAGTGTTTTCTTTTTTTCCATGCTTATGAGTAAATATCCACTGTATAATATGTGCAACAATGATTTAAACATTTTTCAGATATTATATCATGTTTTTTTTTAATATACAATCATTGTCTCCACATCATTGGGTGGGGTTTGTTTTATCAGATGGTTTTCCACAATGCTTTCGCATTCTCTATGGCTAATGGCGCACACAGCACACACTTAACTTTTCTTGAATGATCAGTAAGGGTACCGTCACACAGTGCCATTTCGATCGCTACGACGGTACGATTCGTGACGTTCCAGCGATATCCATACGATATCGCTGTGTCTGACACGCAGCAGCGATCAGGGATCCTGCTGAGAATCGTACGTCGTAGCTGATCGTTTGGAACTTTCTTTCGTCGCTGGATCTCCACGCTGTCATCTCTAGATCGGTGTGTGTGACACCGATCTAGCGATGCGTTCGCTTGTATCCAGGGTAAACATCGGGTTACTAAGCACAGGACCGCGCTTAGTAACCAGATGTTTACCCTGGTAACCAGCGTAAATGTAAAAAAAACCAAATTGCACATACTTACATTCCGGTGTCCGTCAGGTCCCTTGCCGTCTGCTTCCCGCACTCACTGACTGCTGGCCGTAAAGTGAAAGCAGAGCACAGCGGTGACATCACCGCTGTGCTGTGCTTTCACTTTACGGCCGGCAGTCACTGAGTGCGGGAAGCAGACGGCAAGGGACAGACACCGGAATGTAAGTATGTGCTGTTTGTTTGTTTCTAACGCTGGTAACCAGGGTAAACATCGGGTTACTAAGCGCGGTCCTGCGCTTAGTAACCCGATGTTTACCCTGGTTACCCGGGGACCTCGGCATCGTTGGTCGCTGGAGAGTTGTCTGTGTGACAGCTCTCCAGCGACCACACTACAACTTACCTACAATCACGGCCAGGTCGTATCGCTGGTCGTGATCGTAGGTAAATCGTGTAGTGTGACGGTACCCTAATAGATCACGCTGTTTACATAGGCTGCCATTGTTCTCAGCAGTACCCATCCTGTTTACACAGGATAATGCATGGACAAGAACGATGATCTTTTGCAATGCACAAAAGATCACACTTCTTTTATCCATTCCGGTGATTGGCTGCCTGTTTACACAGAAAGATTTTTCTTAAGTATGTTCGTGCATGATAATTTTTCAATGTTAATACACCTTTACATATTATTTCACAAAAAATGTAACTTGTATAACATGCACATAGCTAAACACTTGTTATACATGTAGTTGTTTTACAGCATATTCTTCTAGTATGAAATAAAATACAGAAGAAATAAATTATAGTCTCCAGCTATTAGTGGCCCAAATAACACAATTTATCATCTTATTTATAAGACACCACCCTTAACTCATTAAAACCTTTTGATGCTTTTCCAAATTCCTCTTAGCAATGAAATTAGCTCTCTTTCTAACTTTCGAGCAGATCCATTACCGGAGGGAGAAAAATTCTCTTAATGGTGTTATTACAGTTTTTGGCGCCTGTAAAAGGTATATGCAATATCTTCAAACCATTCTCATCATTCTCATCGTGTGAGTCCCAGATTTGATCTAAATGATAATAAAATGGATGAAAGGATGAAAGGAATCCATCCCTGGAAAATGAATGATACTTTAATTAAACTGAACATATAGTACACTTTATTATACCGAGAAGAATAAAGGTGTCATTTAATCTTCTCACTTAATTTATTAAATGATGTTCTTTCTTGTTGCTTAACGTTTATCACTCTTTATATCAAACAAACAGTGTACAATCATGGACATAAAGTCTATTAAATTGATTGTATATGAATAAGCTTTAATTACGTTTATTTTGGGAGTCAATCTTAATGTCGGTTGGCCCACAAGAAAAGTGCAAACAGAAATTTCGGAAATGTTTGTGATTAGCTAAGCACAATTAGACTGCATGTTTGAACAGCTTTCTACAAGAATAAATTATCTTTGATTTATTGAATACAAAAGTAAAACATGTTCACAAACATTTAAAAATGGTGTTAACATTATTAGGCACCTTAAATGCAGGGTGCAATGAAAAAGCAAAATAAAAACTATGCAGGTAATTATATTAAAACTGAATGAAATTGAATTGCCCCGCTAATTATATTTATCCACCGGTTCGTTCATATACGTAAGATAACTGGGGTTTGTTGTTTGGGAATGCCAGTACACTGGAGATCATTGGTTCCCTGTGTAACTGAATAGCAATGTAAATGATTGACCACCATTTCATTCACTTCTATTGGACTAAGTTTCATTTGTCAGTTTGATAGAACTAAGTTGACTGGTGGTCACTAGTGATGAAGGGATCCAATGAGATTTGAATTAGCCAAATCTTTTCTTTGAAATTTGATTTGCCCACTGAATTCCCTGAGACTCTTCATGCTAGGCTCAGACTTTTGGCAACAACCAGGCCTGGGGCATCTCGGCAAATGCATGTTGCAAGGTGAAGTCACAATGTTACAAACTTAAATAGCACATGTGCAAGGAGGTCCTAGACCTAGTCATGGCCAAAGTCCCTGCCCAGAATATGCGTGAGAAGGTCATGGTCAACTTTGTGATGTCAGAAAGTGACGGAATATGCACAGAAATGTCCCAGGCCTGGTTGTGGCTGGAAATTCCAGCCTAGTTTGAAGAGGTTTCAGAGCATGGTAGTGGTAAAAAAGACGCTATAGACTGTATGGGTAGAACAAGCAACAGGAAAACCGGAAATATAATAGTAGAATACAGATCTTTGTCAAATTTGAATAGTATTCAATTCAACTCGAATAAATTCACCTATCTCTAGTGGTTATGCATGTGCACAATCGCTCCAATCATATTAGGGACATAGGTGAAAAATCTTGTTATTGTGACAACCCCATATAGCTAGTTCAGTGCTATAATTTGAATTGAATACACATTTTAATATTGTTCAGTCTAAATTTAACTATATAATACAGGATTTGTTTTACATCAATGCCAATATCTATATGTAAATTACACTGTTTGCGCTATGAACATCCCATTTCTTGATGCTAGATCCTAGGCAATTAGCAAAAAAAAGGTATCAATGGTAGGAAGCCTTGACATTGCTAGAGGAATTGCCTAAATATTCATGCTTAAAGTATGCTTATGCTTATAAAACTCCTCTCCACCTAACCTGTTAGGGCAGGTGACAGCACATCCAAGCATATGATACAATGGGTGCTTTTTCATGCGTGGTTTTTGTTACCTCAAATTCCCTCACAGGATATATGAAAAGAGTACTATCTAAAGCAGACATATTCTTTAAGGGCAAAACTAAGTTCCCATAATCAGTATTAGCTGCCTTATGTAATGTTATATATTTTCATTATGCAAATGTAGTGCCTTACAGTTCAGGCAAAGTGGGTAGGATTTACAGAAAACTTATGCCCACTGTACTTTTCATTTATGCTGCAAAAACTGACCTGCGGTGAGTGTTTTTTCAAATCCGCAACATGTCAATTTCTCTTGCCGAAAATATGCTTTTAATTTGCAGATTCTCCCCGATGGCTTGAATGGAATAAGGAAAATCTGCAGGAAAAAAAATGCACGTGCATCTTCAGTGCGTTTATGCAGCAGAAATGCACTAAAGTTAATTAACAGGAAGTTTCCAAAACAAAGTCAATTGACACACCAAAATAGACAAAAAACACAGCTAAAAAATGAGAGTAAAACGCAATGAAAAAACGCAAGTAATCTAATTTGGCTAATTGGTGTAGAAGTACTGCAGAAAATCTGCAACATCAAAAATGCACCAAATATTCTTCCTGGGAAATAAGTCTAGTTTTTTATACACTACTTTCTTATACATGGAATGTTTTAGATTTAAATGGCAATGTGACAAAAACGCAAATACAGAAGAGAGATATAGTGTGAAACCACATGTAAACAAACTTGCATTAATTAGCTGATCTGCAAGCCAATCATTATTTAGAGGTTAGTTTTTTACTCATTATTAAAATTCACTTATTCGTTAGCAACAGTTTTCATCAGCTATAGCTCTCCTTGAGCAGAGCCAAGTATTCAATAATTTGTTGCTCTCTAGTAATTATGTGGAAAGTGATTCTGATTACATGTGTAAACATAATGTAGCTTGTTTTATTATCTAGTACCTGACCTTTTCCATGGTCTATCAGGTTTTACCCTTCAAGATGCCCTCTAAATGCCTATTTTAATTAAAATATCACTAATTACTGTTTATTACATGGAAATTTGGGATTTCTGGACAGAAAACCAATTAGAAACACCAAATTATATGATTTAATCTGCCTTAAAAGTTTTCTTTTCTATGTTATTTTTCATCTTCTTTAATGCTACATGCAAATTATATTTTAGAAAGCTTGTTGTGACTATATATGACAATATTAACTCCTTCTCACTGATACTAGATTTATTCCTTCCGACCAGGCCAAATATTTTAAATCTGATGTGTCACTTTATGAGTTAATAATTCTAACAGGCTTGGACTATCTAACAGGGTAACTGGCGAAACCCCTGGTGGGCCCCTGTAAAGGACAGTGGGCTCCAAACTCCAACTATATGGCACAATACACTTGTTTCTTTATATAAAGACAAGGGAAATATTTAATCATTCAGTTGACAAACTACCCAGTTCATTAATTTATAGAAGCAAAGATGAGTTTGTGAGTGAAGGTAATGCAATATTGTCTGTAACTGAACAGCAGGGCACCAGTGTCAATGTTACTCATGGGCCTTTGGCATCCAAATCCAACACTGAACTCTACAATTATTCTAGACTTCCCAGTGATTCCAAGATTGTATTTTCATGACACATTGTACTATATGTTAATGGAAAGGTAAGGTTTATAAGGCTTAAATGTTTAGCAGCAATTTTTATTTTTTTGTCAATGAAATCGACAAAACCTTTTTTTTGGGGTTCCACTTCACTTTTAAAATGACTTTGAGAGATCTATATGTCCGAATCCCCTAAAAAAAGACCCTATTTTCAAAAACTGGACCCCCCAAAAGGTATACAAAACTGCATTTATAAAGTGTGTTAACATTTCATGTGCTTTAAATTAATTAACAAAAAGTATAAGGAAAAAACTAAATATGACACTTTTTTCAATAATGTTGCTTTAGCTCCAAAGTTCTCATTTTTACGGGGGTGATATTTTGCTTTTTGTGAAGCCATTTACCGTGCTTTTAAAAGTGATGAGACAGCTTTATTCTTTTTGTCAGTATAATTACAGTGATCAAACAATTATTTAGGTCTTTCTTCTGTTTTTCTACCTTTGCATTTGATTTTGCAGAATTTCAGACAGCCTATTCAAGGATGTCAGAAAAATTCATTGTTTCAAATCTTTTAATTCTTCCCCTCTTGTGAGCAAGGTTTAAAAAACAAGGAAGATTCCCAATGTAATTGGCCCTTTGGGCTTCAATACAAACACAGTCACTGTGGCACTCCCAGAGGTATGACTACACTGTTGAACATCTCTGAAGAACCCAATTCAGACACTATATCTGAAGAAAATTGAGATAGACCTTTTTATGGGGGCTTGAAATCTACCTATATGTCTTTAATCAGACAAAAAAAATGCACACAAGAACCAATTATAATAAAAAATACAAAATTTGTATTACCAAAGTAAAGACAAAAAAAAACAGACAAAATTTAAATTAGTGGGAAAACGAAGAATTAGCACCATCCACCCACCACATCATATATATAGCATCCAATGCTTCACAGCATGAAATAAACAAGTAGAAAGACCAAGTTTCCAAATAGAATAGCTCTCAAACAGGTGTGAAGGACTATAGAAGCAAAAAAGTTGAACAAGTACAAAGACTACCTCTTGTGGGTGATGGTGCCTGCCACTATGCACATTTCGGCTATTGCCTTCTTCCGGGGGAAGAAGCAGGATATCTTGTAGATATCTTGTATGAATAGGTTTTAAGGGAGGTACACTTAGTTATTTTTCCTATTGATATTGAGTTTTTTTTTAAATCACAGCAACAGCATATGGGGCATAATATCTCTATGGAGCATCTTATGGGGCCATGTGAAGTATTATATGGGGCAGATATCTCTATGGAGCATCTTATGGGGCCATAATCAGCATTTTGCAGCATTATATGGGGCAAATGTGTCTATGGAGCATCTTATGGGGGCCATAATCAGCATTTGTGCAGCATTATATGGGGCAAATATTTCTATAGAGCATCTTATGGGACCATGTCCAGCATTATATGGGGGCAAATATCTCTATGGAGCTTCTTATGGGGCAATAATCAGCATTTTGCAGCATTATATGGGGCAAATGTGTATATGGAGCATCTTATGGGGGCCATAATCAGCATTTGTGCAGCATTATATGGGGCAAAAGTCTGTATGGAGTATCTTATGGGGCCATAATCAGCATTTGTGCAGCATTATATGGGGCAAATGTGTCTATGGAGCATCTTATGGGGCCATAATCAGCATTTCTGCAGCAGCATTGTATGGGGCAAATGTCTCTATGGAGCATCTTATGGAGCCATAATCAACATTTGTGCAGCAGTGTATGGGGCAAATGTGTCTATGGAGCATCTTATGGGGCCATAATTAACATTTGTGCAGCATTATATGGGGCATATTTTAATATGGAGCATCTTATGGGGCCCATCATAAACTGTATGGAGCATTTTTTGGGGCGTATTTTGTATGGAGCATCATATGGGGCTCCTGATTCAATATGGATATTCAAAAAGACTTAACCTACTGATGTCTCAATTCATTTTACTTTTATTGGTATCTATTTTTATTTTTGACATTTGCCAGTTGCTGCTGCATTTTCCACCCTAGGCTTATACTCGAGTCATTAAGTTTTCCCAGTTTTTTGTGGCAAAATTAGGGGTCTCGGCTTATACTTGGTTCGGCTTATACTTCAGTATATATGGTATATTTGCTTTGTTTGTGAGGCGTTGAATTTTATTTTAATACAAAATTCCTTCAAATTTGTGGATAGGTGGTATCTACAGAAAACATGGACAACCATGGATATCCCTGTAGCATGTACCTTAGCTAATTTAGACCTTGTGCTCCTGTAAGAGAAATATGTGGTCAACATTCTTAATCCATACCTGAAATACATCTTTCTTCCACTATGTAGATGACATTTTCGTTGTATGGTCAGGTCCCGCAAGAAAATTTTGTACTACTGTCACCTTTGAATCAGACTAATCAAATTAATATGTCTCTTACTTCACAGTTTGGGCATGTTAAATAGAATTTTTTTAGATGTGCATATGCAGGTCTTGGAAGACAGGTTGCATACATACAAAAACCTTTAGAAAATCTACAGAAATGAAATCTGTGCTTCCCTAAGATAGTGCCCATCATCACAACGTAAAAAAAAATCCCTTCCCTCCTTTTGCATTTATGAAAAATATACTGTAATGATGAGAATTTTAAAATTCAGTCGGAAGAATTAAAGACTAGATTTCATAATAGAGGATAGCCCGACCGTCTTCTTGATGAGGCATTTTCAAAAGCTTCTGCTCTGAGTCATAAGGATATTCTTTACAAAAAAAAGTAAAAAACTCACCAACAGAGGCAAAAAGAAAAGATTTATTTTAAATTTTAAATAAGGACCCATGTGTAAAATGATACACTGAAAAATCATAAAAAGCTGGCATTTGTTAGAAAAAGATAACGACTTACAGAATGTTGCGCATGAGGTCCCCTGGTTATTTACAAGTGTGGTAAGAATTTGAAAGACATGCTGGTTCACAATCTTTTTGATTCTGAACAATCAACCAACATCTGCCTGTTTTTCTACTTATGCATACTATGGAAAATATTATAAAAAAATGTTTATGCATTGCCATATTCTAGAGCCATAAGTTTTTTATTTTCCCACTTCTAGAGCTGATTTATTGATTGTTTTTTGTGTGACAAGATTACATTTTCAATGCTAAAATTTTAAATTATTATTTAGGTGCAGATAATAAATATGTGCTCTTTTCTATTTTTTTTTTTCCATAAAAAATGAAATGCATTTTTATTGGCGAAACACTACTCCAGACTGGTCTAATACACTGCAATACCTTAGCATTGCAGGGTACTAGGTATGTCAGTGTTATTCTGCTGGGATGCCTGATAAACCCTGCTTATGGCAGTATTTATCAGGACACCACATTTGGCAGACCTCAAGATCATTCTTTGACCTCTAGATGCCATGACAACCATAGACACCCCGGGATTGTATTAGGCCAGATAGGATGAGAGAGATGCTCTCCTCACAACTCTCTGAATGCTGCGTCCCTCATTAATCTTAGCATGTAGAGGTTAAACAGTGTGATACTGTGCTAAAATCAGCTATGGTCATTACTGCTGGGGCTTAGCTGTCAGTTAAGTCAAGCTCCTGGGAGTGATTGTGCTCATAGCCCCTGGTCCCGAATAAGTAAACGTAACTGTACATCATTAAGTGGGAATACTTTTGTCTTTATAATGTAACATGTACTTCAAATGTCGGGAAGGGGCTAAGTACATATACTCAATTTTAGGTGATGCTAGATGTTTCCCCCTTAATCCTTGTTTATAATCTTGCTATTAGCATGATGATGACTAATGAGTTCCTAGGATAGAGAGAGAAGGTGAAAGCATTGAAGCTGGTCAAGCTGGAAGCATATTAGAGATTGTTGCAGTCAGATGAACCGGTGGGTGCCATACTTGCTGGTGATAACAGCCAATATAGACAAAACGAAGGGTGATTTTGGCAATCTGCAATCCAGGTATAAAATAAAATTGTCTTTATTTAAACAGGTTAAAAGATTAAAGCAAGAAACCTTAAAGTCTTAAGCTCTGTTCTAATAAGGAAGATTTTATTTTATACCTGGATGGCAGTGTCAAAATCACCCTTCTTCTTTTCTAATGAGTTTCTACTTCATCCAATTACATTGATGCCAAAAATAAAAAAAAGATGGTATCGGCCCCTTAAAAGATGATAACAAAATAATTCCAGAGGACAAAGAAAAGGCTGAGACATTAAACAGACACTTTTCGTCCATGTTCACCAATTAACTGTCTGTTACAGGGATCATTCAACAAGGCAAAAATCAAAATTCACAACCTAATATAACTTGGTTGACACAAAAAGAAGTATATCTACTTCTGAGCAATTTAAAAATTGACAAATCCCCTGGCACAGATGGCATTCATCCACGGATACTGAGGGAATTGTGCTCAATTATTGACAGACTACTGTATCTCATTTTCTTAGACTCTCTTGTAACAGGGATGGTGCCACAGGATTGAAGAATGGCTCACATGGTCCCAATATTTAAGAAAGGTAAGAAGGTGGATCCAGGCAACTACCATCCTGTAAGCCTGACATCTGTGGTGTGCAAAATTTTTGATGACATTATAAGACATGACTTGTAGAAATATATTTCAGATAATATAATAACTGACAACGAGCATGGATTCATTAAGAATAAGTTGTGTCTAACTAACATGCTGGGTTTGCTATGAGGAGGTAATTGCAAATCTCGATGTTGGTAATGCAGCTGATGTGACTTATCTTGTCTTTGCAAAGGCATTTGATACGTTTGCACATAACTGACTTAAAACTGAAGCTACAGAAGCTAGGACTGGGGGAAACTATATGCAGATGGGTAAGGAATTGGCTAAATGACAGGAAACAAAGGGTCATAATAAATGGTACGTTCTCTAATTGGGATATAGTCATCTGTGGGGTACCACAGAGGTCTGTGCTAGGACTGATTCTTTTTAACCTCTTTATTAATGACCTGGATAGGATTGAGAGTAATATGTCAGTCTTTGCTGACAACAGCAAACTATGTAGGATACTAAAATCTCACCTTGACATTACAATACTGCAAAACGATCAGCATAAGATGACAGAATGGGCAAACACTGGGCAAATGAGTTTTAAAGTAGATAAGTGTAATGCACCTGGGATAGAGTAATCATATTACTGCATATAGATTAAATGGGAGTACACTGGGGACTACAAAACAGGAGAAGGACTTGGGTATTCTGGTTACAAGTATGCTGAGCAGCAGTACTTAATGTCAAGCAGCAGCTGCAAAAGCAAACAAGATTTTAGGATGTACAAAAGAGAGATAAAATGTTGCGATCTTAATGTATTATTACCCCTTTATAAATCACTGGTAAGGTCACATCTAGAATACGGGATTCAGTTTTGGGCTCCACATTTTAAAATGGATATTCGGAAGTTAGAATTAGTTCAAAGATGGGCAACTAGATTACATGGGATGGAAGGCCTCTCATATGATGAAATTTTGAAAAGTTGGACTTGTTTAACTTAGAAAAAAGACGCCTCAGAGGAGATCTCATTTACATGTACATGTACATATGTGTGGCCTGTAGGAAACACTGGCACATGACTTATTCCTTCCAATGACCATAGACCATATTGAGGACTAGTAATCACTCATTATGGGAGGAAGAAAGGCGATTCCAGCAGCTAAATAGGATAGGGTTCTTTACAGTTAGAACATTCAGAATGTGGAATGCCCTGCCACAAGAGGTAGTAATTGCAGACACTATGTAATGAATGAAAATGGAGGCACAGAAGGTGAAGTTCATATTTGTTTTTATTAAGGTTTAACTTGGAACCTCGGGACCACGGTCCGGGGGGCTCCGAAGGGGGCGTAACTATGTGAGCCCCAGACACCCTAGCCATCGGGCAGTTCTGGCATTTGCCAGAGGGGCCGCCACCTGCCATGGGCCACTCCCTCTGCAGGAGCCTCTTTGATGTGGTGACAGTATAGAAGCCACTCAGGAGCAGGAGAAGGAGGAGTGGCCTCAACTGCTCTTGTCATGCAAACATCAGCAGGGACAGGAGTCGGCAGTCAGGAGGAAGAGTGGAGGTAAGCTGGGCTGAGGCAGGGAGGCATTTATCCCCGGACTATCTCCCAGCTCCTGCTCATGGCCGGGGATAATTTACATAGCTCTCCTAGAGGCCGCACCAGGCACAGCTGCTGTCTGTAGCACCCAGCCAATGAAATCAAGCAGGGGAGTTTCAGAAATCAATGGGAGGAGGTGGGCTGGGTCAGTGCTGTGAGGAGAACAAGATGATGGAAGATTACAGAGCTGAGCTCCTCCAATAGCAGCTGCTGCATTCCCTCATCTGCTGTATCAGACCTGGAGGATGCAGGGCTGAGGGTGAGAGGATCAGTGCTGGAGGATGCAAGGCTGAGGGTGAGAGGATTAGTGCTGGAGGAGGCAGTGCTGAGGGTGAGAGGATTAGTGCTGGAGGATCCAGGGCTGATGCTGAGAGGATTAGTGCTGGAAGATGCAGGGCTGAGGGTGAGAGGATCAGTGCTGGAGGATGCAGAGCTGAGAATGAGAGGATCAGTGCTGGAGGATGCAGGGCTGAGGGTGAGAGGATCAGTGCTGGAGGATGCAGGGCTGAGGGTGAGAGGATCAGTGCTGGAGGATGCAGGGCTGAGGGTGAAAGTATCAGTGCTGGAGGAGGCAGGGCTGAGGGTGAGAGGACTAGTGCTGAAGGAGACAGGGCTGAGTGTAAGAGGATCAGTCCTGGAGGATGCAGGGCTAAGGGTGAGAGGATCAGTGCTGGAGGATGCAGGGCTGAGGGTGAGAGGATCAGTGCTGGAGAAGGCAGTGCTGAGGGTGAGAGGATTAGTGCTGGAGGAGACAGAGCTGATTGTAAGAGGATCAGTGCTGGAGGATGCAGGGCTGAGGGTGAGAGCATCAGTGCTGGAGGAGGCAGGGCTGAGAGGATTAGTGCTGGAGGATGCAGGGATGAGTGTAAGAGGATTAGTGCTGGAGGATCCAGGGCTGATGCTGAGAGGATTAGTGCTGGAAGATGCAGGGCACAGCTGCTGTCTGTAGCACCCAGCCAATGAAATCAAGCAGGGGAGCTTCAGAAATCAATGGGAGGAGGTGGGCTGGGTCAGTGCTGTGAGGAGAACAAGATGATGGAAGATTACAGAGCTGAGCTCCTCCAATAGCAGCTGCTGCATTCCCTCCTCTGCTGTATCAGACCTGGAGGATGCAGGGCTGAGGGTGAGAGGATCAGTGCTGGAGGATGCAAGGCTGAGGGTGAGAGGATTAGTGCTGGAGGAGGCAGTGCTGAGGGTGAGAGGATTAGTGCTGGAGGATCCAGGGCTGATGCTGAGAGGATTAGTGCTGGAAGATGCAGGGCTGAGGGTGAGAGGATCAGTGCTGGAGGATGCAGAGCTGAGAATGAGAGGATCAGTGCTGCAGGATGCAGGGCTGAGGGTGAGAGGATCAGTGCTGGAGGATGCAGGGCTGAGGGTGAGAGGATCAGTGCTGGAGGATGCAGGGCTGAGGGTGAAAGTATCAGTGCTGGAGGAGGCAGGGCTGAGGGTGAGAGGACTAGTGCTGAAGGAGACAGGGCTGAGTGTAAGAGGATCAGTCCTGGAGGATGCAGGGCTAAGGGTGAGAGGATCAGTGGTGGAGGATGCAGGGCTGAGGGTGAGAGGATCAGTGCTGGAGAAGGCAGTGCTGAGGGTGAGAGGATTAGTGCTGGAGGAGACAGAGCTGATTGTAAGAGGATCAGTGCTGGAGGATGCAGGGCTGAGGGTGAGAGGATCAGTGCTGGAGGAGGCAGGGCTGAGAGGATTAGTGCTGGAGGATGCAGGGATGAGTGTAAGAGGATCAGTGCTGGAGGAGGCAGGGCTGAGGGTGAGAGGATCAGTGCTGGAGGATGCTGGGCTGAGAGTGAGAGGATCAGAGTTGGAGGAGGCAGGGCTGAGAGGATTAGTGCTGGAGGATGCAGGGCTGAGTGTAAGAGGATCAGGGCTGGAGGATGCAGGGCTGAGAGTGAGATGATCAGTGTTGGAGGAGGCAGGGCTGAGGGCCAGAGGATCAGTGCTGGAGGATATAGGGCTGAGGGTGAGAGGATCAGTGCTGGAGGATGCAGGGCTGAGGGTGAGAGGGTCAGTGCTGGAGGATGCAGGGCTGATGGCCAGAGGTTCAGTGCTGGAGGATGCAGGGCTGAGGGTGAGAGGATCAGTGCTGGAGGATGCAGGGCTGAGGGTGAGATGATCAGTGCTGGAGGATGCAGGGCTGAGGGTGAGAGGATCAGTGCTGGAGGATGCAGGGCTGAGGGTGAGAGGACGGCTCAGGCCTGTGTGTGTAACCACTAGCAATAGAGCTGATATCCCCTGCTTCTAGAAAGTAATGTCACATAAAGAAATCCAGCTGCCTGCAGAAACGAGTGAGTATATAGGTGTATGCTCAATGTGTAAAGTGTGTATATGTGCAAGTCATGTGTCTGTAGCTTGTGTATCTATATATACATATATATGTACTGTGTGTACGTATATATCTATATATGTATATATATGCACCTTATGTGTCTGTATATGTACTGTATGTGAGTGTGTGTATATATGTATATATATATATATATATATATATATATATATATATATATATACTGTATATATACATACACACATGCACTGTATATGTGTGGATGTACTGTAATGCTGCAGAATCACAACCCCCCCCCCAGGCTGCCCTCCCTTTATTTCTGCGACTTGCATTTTAGTGCCCTGTATTGCAGTTTTGTGGAAGCAAGTCTATTTTTAAAGGGAACTTATCTCCAGTGTTGAGTCTTTCAACAAATTCTGCCACCTTTATCTCCTCCGTGCTGCATTACACTGACATGTATATTGACTCCTGACCCCCTGTTTACCCCCATACAAAACATTTTATTTGCTCTCCCGCTGAGTTTAAAGTGAGGCTGGTCGGGCGTCATCTCTGTTGTATGCTGCTGACCTGTACTTAGACTATCTAGAGAGCAAAATTACAGAAGTTACAAGAAGTGGGCCTGTGTTTGTAAAAATGCCGGGCTGAATTTAAGTCCCAGTCCGGCCCTGCACCCGTGGTAAGTCACCTCGAACAGGGTCAGAATGGAATGCCTGGGGGACACGGGTGCTACCTCCAGTTAGACCCCGAACTCGTGGCAGCTGTCCCAGTGGGACAAATGGACTAGCTGGGTTAGCGGGAGATGTGGTGCTAACCAGGTGATACCGGGTGTACGGGTAGAAACTGGTTCCAGCGGTACTGGCGTTGTCCGGAGATAAGGATGAAAGATTGGCAGGACAAGATGGATCTGGCGTAGACATAGCGAATGTCGCCCAGGATAGCAAGGTAACCGGTAACTGATGATCTGTGGAGTCAGAGCGTATAAGCAAAGCAGTGGCAGAGAACTTCAGAGACAGAAGCATATGCTGAAAGGAACCGGAAGAAGCAACAGTGGATACTTGTTGCTCCGGCGCCCTCCCTATGGTGGAAGAGCTAGAAATAGCAATGAACAACATGCCATTGGCCAGAAGCATCTTTTAAAAAATGCGCATTGTCTCTTTAAGAGACTGGGAGCGAGCGCAAGCGTGACCTGAACACTCTGCCTGAGATCCTGCTGGCAGCGCGCCAGGAAGCAGGAGAGGAAGGAGAGGCAGGGGCTGCATCCAGACAGCGTGGAGCCGGCACAGAGCGGGAGTTCTGATGGGAACCCCGCATAGGTACAGAAACAGAACCGGGTGTAACAGCATCCACCTCTTTATGCCCCCTCTTTTCAAGCCTACATAGAATCTTTTCAGAAGAAGAGGAGCCCGGATATTCTCCTTAGGCTCCCATGACCTCTCCTCAGGACCAAAGCCCCTCTATTCCACCAGATAATAGGTCTTACCCGTTACTCTCTTAGTGGCCAAGATATTCTCTACCTCAAAAACATCCTCCTCACTGACGGGATTTGGAGTAGAACCCGAGTCTTTAAAGAAGCAGTTCAAAACTACTGGTCTGAGAAGGGAGACATGAAAAGAGTTAGGCACACTGTTATGAAAGGCAATTCAGTACTACAATGGACATAGCGGTCAGAGCACATACAGTGATCTGACAATAACCCAAAATCATAGAACGAGCTCTGAGACGTGGGAACTCTGCAGACCGCAATCCCTAATCCTCTCCAAACAACACTAGAGGCAGCCGTGGATTGCGCCTAACTCTGCCTAGGCAACTCGGCACAGCTTGAGAAACTAACTAGCCTGAAGATAGAAAATAAGCCTACCTTGCCTCAGAGAAATACCCCAAAGGAAAAGGCAGCCCCCCACATATAATGACTGTGAGTTAAGGTGAAAAGACAAACGTAGAGATGAAATAGATTCAGCAAAGTGAGGCCCGACTTTCTTAACAGATCGAGGATAGAAAAGGTAACTTTGCGGTCTACACAAAACCCTAAAGAAAACCACGCAAAGGGGGCAAAAAGACCCTCCGTACCGAACTAACGGCACGGAGGTACACCCTTTGCGTCCCAGAGCTTCCAGCAACAAATTAGACAAGCTGGACAGAAAAAATAGCAAACAAATAGCAAAGAAGAACTTAGCTATGCAGAGCAGCAGGCCACAGGAATGATCCAGGGAAAAGCAAGTCCAACACTGGAACATTGACAGGAAGCCAGGATCAAAGCATTAGGTGGAGTTAAGTAGAGAAGCACCTAACGACCTCACCAGATCACCTGAGGGAGGAAACTCAGAAGCCGCAGTACCACTTCCCTCCACCAACAGAAGCTCACAGAGAGAATCAGCCGAAGTGCCACTTGTGACCACAGGAGGGAGCTCTGCCACAGAATTCACAACAGCACACGTAAAGAAGGAGGCAATTTCAATTTGTACGAAACTGTATTAATTTGTTTTAACACTACAAATGGACCGATGAAGCGAGGTCCCAATTTGTATGAGGGCATCTTCAGATGGATGTACCTGGAGGAAAGCCACACCTTATCTCCAGGCCAAAAGATTGGAGCATCCAGATGTCTTTTGTCCACATGCCTCTTCATACGTTGAGAGGCTTTCTCCAAGGCAACTTTTGTGTCTCTCCATATCTTTGAGAATTCTCCAGTAAAGGTGTCAGCTGCAGCAACCCTAGAAGACCCGGAGATGGGAAGGAGAAAGCGGGTTGGATTCCAAACACAATCTAAAAAGGAGATTTTGCATAAAATTCTCTTGATTATTGTACGAGAATTCTGCCCAAGGCAGCAACTTAATCCAGTCATCATGATGCATATTGACGAAATGTCGCAGGAATCCAATCAGGATTTGATTGGTCCCTGTTATGAACTGGTGGTTTAGAAACACAATGGACCTGGTGGTTAAGAGCACACAAAGTGACCTGATAGTTACTAATAACATAGGACGAGCTCTGAGACGTGGGAACTCTGCTGACCGCAATCCCTAATCCTATCACACCACACTAGAAGTAGCCGTGGAGCGCTCCTGACCAGACCTAGGCGCCTCGGCACAGCCTAAGAAACTAGCTAGCCCTGAAGATAGAAAAATAAGCCTACCTTGCCTCAGAGAAATTCCCCAAAGGAAAAGGCAGCCCCCCACATATAATGACTGAGTAAACATGAAAATACAAACACAGAGATGAAATAGATTTTAGCAAAGTGAGGCCCGACTTACTGAATAGATCGAGGATAGGAAAGATAGCTTTGCGGTCAGCACAAAAACCTACAAACAACCACGCAGAGGGCGCAAAAAGACCCTCCGCACCGACTAACGGTACGGAGGTGCTCCCTCTGCGTCCCAGAGCTTCCAGCAACCAAGACAAACCAAAATAGCAAGCTGGACAGAAAAAAATAGCAAACCAAGAAACACTAGCAGAACTTAGCTTATGCAGGGAAGACAGGCCACAAGAACGATCCAGGAGAGAGCAAGACCAATACTGGAGGCCAAGAACAAAGAACTAGGTGGAGTTAAATAGAGCAGCACCTAACGACTTAACCTCGTCACCTGAGGAAGGAAACTCAGAAGCTGCAGCCCCACTCACATCCACCAGAGGAAGCTCATGGACAGAACCAGCCGAAGTACCACTCATGACCACAGGAGGGAGCTCGACCACAGAATTCACAACAGTACCCCCTTCCTGAGGAGGGGTCACCGAACCCTCACCAGAGCCCCCAGGCCGACCAGGACGAGCCAAATGAAAGGCACGAACCAGATCGGCAGCATGAACATCAGAGGCAAAGACCCAGGAATTATCTTCCTGACCATAACCCTTCCACTTAACCAGGTACTGGAGTTTCCGTCTCGAAATACGAGAATCCAAAATCTTCTCCACTATATACTCCAACTCCCCCTCAACCAAAACTGGGGCAGTAGGATCAACGGATGGAACCACAGGTGCCACGTATCTCCGCAACAATGACCTATGGAATACATTATGGATGGAAAAAGAAGCTGGAAGGGTCAAACGAAAAGACACAGGATTAAGAACCTCAGAAATCCTATACGGACCAATGAAACAAGGCTTAAACTTAGGAGAGGAAACTTTCATAGGAATATAATGAGACGACAACCAAACCAAATCTCCAACACGAAGTCGGGTACCCACACAGCGCCTGCGTTTAGCGAAACGTTGAGTCTTCTCCTGGGACAATGTCAAATTGTCCACTACATGAGTCCAAATCTGCTGCAACCTATCCACCACAGTATCCACACCAGGACAGTCCGAAGACTCAAACTGCCCTGAAGAGAAACGAGGATGGAAACCAGAATTGCAGAAAAACGGCGAAACCAAAGTAGCCGAGCTGGCCCGATTATTAAGGGCAAACTCAGCCAAAGGCAAAAAGGACACCCAATCATCCTGATCAGCAGAAACAAAACATCTCAGATATGTTTCCAAGGTCTGATTGGTTCGTTCAGTTTGGCCATTTGTCTGAGGATGGAAAGCCGAGGAAAAAGACAAATCAATGCCCATCCTAGCACAAAAGGCTCGCCAAAACCTCGAAACAAACTAGGAACCTCTGTCAGAAACGATGTTCTCCGGAATGCCATGTAAACGAACCACATGCTGGAAAAACAATGGCACCAAATCAGAGGAGGAAGGCAATTTAGACAAGGGTACCAAATGGACCATCTTAGAGAAGCGATCACAAACCACCCAAATGACCGACATCTTTTGAGAGACAGGGAGATCCGAAATAAAATCCATAGAGATATGTGTCCAGGGCCTCTTCGGGACCGGCAAGGGCAAAAGCAACCCACTGGCACGAGAACAGCAGGGCTTAGCCCGAGCACAAATCCCACAGGACTGCACAAACGAACGCACATCCCGCGACAGAGACGGCCACCAAAAGGATCTAGCCACCAAATCCCTGGTACCAAAGATTCCAGGATGACCAGCCAACACCGAACAATGAACCTCAGAGATAACTCTACTAGTCCATTTATCAAGGACAAACAGTTTCTCCGCTGGGCAACGGTCAGGTCTATTAGCCTGAAATTTTTGCAGCACCCGCCGCAAATCAGGGGAGATGGCAGACAAAATTACCCCCTCTTTGAGAATACCCACCGGCTCAGGCAAACCCAGAGAGTCGGGCACAAAACTCCTAGACAGGGCATCAGCCTTCACATTCTTAGAGCCCGGAAGGTACGAAACCACAAAGTCAAAATGGGAGAAAAACAGCGACCAACGAGCCTGTCTAGGATTCAACCGTTTGGCAGACTCGAGATAAGTCAAGTTCTTGTGATCAGTCAAGACCACCACGCGATGCTTAGCTCCTTCAAGCCAATGACGCCACTCCTCGAATGCCCACTTCATGGCCAGCAACTCTCGATTGCCAACATCATAATTACGCTCAGCAGGCGAAAACTTCCTGGAAAAGAAGGCACATGGTTTCATCACCGAGCCATCAGAACTTCTTTGCGACAAAACAGCCCCTGCTCCAATCTCAGAAGCATCAACCTCGACCAGGAACGGGAGCGAATTATCTGGCTGGCACAACACAGGGGCAGAAGAAAAACGACGCTTCAACTCCTGAAAAGCTTCCACAGCAGCAGAAGACCAATTGACCACATCAGCACCCTTCTTGGTTAAATCAGTCAACGGTTTAGCAATACTAGAAAAATTATTGATGAAGCGACGATAAAAATTAGCAAAGCCCAGGAACTTTTGCAGACTCTTCAGAGATGTCGGCTGAGTCCAATCATAAATGGCCTGAACTTTAACAGGGTCCATCTCGATAGTAGAAGGGGAAAAATGAAACCCAAAAATGAAACCTTCTGAACACCAAAGAGACACTTTGACCCCTTCACAAACAAAGAATTCGCACGCAGGACCTGGAACACCATTCTAACCTGCTTCACATGAGACTCCCAATCATCCGAGAAGACCAAAATATCATCCAAGTATACAATCAGGAATTTATCCAGGTACTCTCGGAAGATGTCATGCATAAAGGACTGAAATACTGATGGAGCATTGGAAAGCCCGAATGGCATAACCAGGTACTCAAAATGGCCCTCGGGCATATTGTTTTCCATTCATCGCCCTGTTTAATACGCACAAGATTATACGCACCACGAAGATCTATCTTGGTGAACCAACTAGCCCCCTTAATCCGAGCAAACAAATCAGACAGCAGCGGCAAGGGGTACTGAAATTTGACTGTGATTTTATTTAGAAGGCGGTAATCAATACAAGGTCTCAACTAACCATCCTTCTTGGCCACAAAAAAGAACCCTGCTCCCAATGCCGACGACGACGGGCGAATATGACCCTTCTCCAAGGATTCCTTTACGTAACTCCGCATAGCGGCGTGCTCAGGCACAGACAAATTAAACAGTCGACCTTTAGGAAACTTACTACCAGGAATCAAATCGATAGCACAATCGCAATCCCTATGCGGAGGTAGGGCACTGGACTTGGGCTCATCAAATACATCCCGGTAATCCGATAAGAACTCTGGGACCTCAGAAGGGGTGGATGATGAAATAGACAGAAATGGAACATCACCATGTACCCCCTGACAACCCCAGCTGGACACAGACATAGATTTCCAATCCAATACTGGGTTATGGACTTGTAGCCATGGCAACCCCAACACGACCACATCATGCAGATTATGCAACACCAAAAAACGAATATCCTCCTGATGCGCAGGAGCCATGCACATGGTCAGTTGGGTCCAGTACTGAGGCTTATTCTTGGCCAAAGGCGTAGCATCAATTCCTCTCAATGGAATAGGATACTGCAAGGGCTCCAAGAAAAACCCACAGCGCCTAACAAACTCCAAGTCCATCAAATTCAGGGCAGCGCCTGAGTCCACAAATGCCATGACAGAATAAGATGACAAAGAGCAGATCAAAGTAACGGACAAAAGAAATTTCGACTGTACCGTACCAATGGTGGCAGACCTAGCGAACCGCTTAGTGCGCTTAGGACAATCGGAGATAGCATGAGTGGAATCACCACAGTAAAAACACAGCCCATTCCGACGTCTGTGTTCTTGCCGTTCAGCTCTGGTCAAAGTCCTATCACATTGCATAGGCTCAGGTTTATGCTCAGATAATACCGCCAAATGGTGCACAGTTTTACGCTCACGTAAGCGTCGATCGATTTGAATGGCCAAAGACATAGACTCATTCAGACCAGAAGGCATAGGAAATCCCACCATGACATCCTTAAGGGCTTCAGAGAGACCCTTTCTGAAAATTGCTGCCAGCGCACATTCATTCCATTGAGTGAGCACAGACCACTTCCTAAACTTCTGACAATATATCTCTACCTCATCCTGACCCTGACACAGAGCCAGCAAATTTTTCTCTGCCTGATCCACTGAATTAAGTTTCAACATAAAGCAATCCGAGCGCCAGAAAAAACGCATCAATATCACATAATGCAGGATCTCCTGGCGCAAGGGAAAATGCCCAGTCTTGAGGGTCGCCACGTAATAAAGAAATAATGATCTTAACTTGTTGAACTGGGTCACCAGAGGAGCGGGGTTTCAAAGCCCGAAACAGTTTACAATTATTTTTGAAATTCAGAAACTTAGCTTTATCTCCAGAAAATAAATCAGGAATAGGAATTCTAGGTTCTAGCATAGATTTCTGAACCACAATGTCTTGAATATTTTGTACTCTTGCAGTGAGATGATCCACACAAGAAGACAGACCTTTAATGTCCATCACTACACCTGTGTCCTGAACCACCCAAATGTCTAGGGGAAAAGAAAGACAGAACACAGTGCAGAGAAAAAAAATGGTCTCAGAGCTTCTCTTTTCCCTCTATTGAGAAGCATTAGTACTTTGGGCCTCCAGTACTGTTATGAACTGGTGGTTTAGAAACACAATGGACCTGGTGGTTAAGAGCACACAAAGTGACCTGATAGTTACTAATAACATAGGACGAGCTCTGAGACGTGGGAACTCTGCTGACCGCAATCCCTAATCCTATCACACCACACTAGAAGTAGCCGTGGAGCGCTCCTGACCAGACCTAGGCGCCTCGGCACAGCCTAAGAAACTAGCTAGCCCTGAAGATAGAAAAATAAGCCTACCTTGCCTCAGAGAAATTCCCCAAAGGAAAAGGCAGCCCCCCACATATAATGACTGTGAGTAAAGATGAAAATACAAACACAGAGATGAAATAGATTTTAGCAAAGTGAGGCCCGACTTACTGAATAGATCGAGGATAGGAAAGATAGCTTTGCGGTCAGCACAAAAACCTACAAACAACCACGCAGAGGGCGCAAAAAGACCCTCCTCACCGACTAACGGTACGGAGGTGCTCCCTCTGCGTCCCAGAGCTTCCAGCAAGCAAGACAAACCAAAATAGCAAGCTGGACAGAAAAAATAGCAAACCAAGAAACACTAGCAGAACTTAGCTTATGCAGGGAAGACAGGCCACAAGAATGATCCAGGAGAGAGCAAGACCAATACTGGAACATTGACTGGAGGCCAAGAACAAAGAACTAGGTGGAGTTAAATAGAGCAGCACCTAACGACTTAACCTCGTCACCTGAGGAAGGAAACTCAGAAGCCGCAGCCTCACTCACATCCACCAAAGGAAGCTCATGGACAGAACCAGCCGAAGTACCACTCATGACCACAGGAGGGAGCTCGACCACAGAATTCACAACAGGTCCCCTCTACTTGCCCACTGGATTGAGGATGATATGCAGAAGAAAAGTCCAATTCCACTTGCACAGATTTACAAACCGCTCTCCAGAACTTGGAGGTGAACTGGACCCCCCTGTCGGACACAATGTGGAGAGGAATTCAATAAAAAGACAAAAGATGTGCTGAATAAAATGATCCGCAAGCTCAGAAGCAGATGGAAGACCAGGTAGTGGAACGCAATGAGCCATCTTCGAGAAATGATCCACCACTAACCAGATAACAGAACAGCCAGAAGAAACTGGAAGATCAGTGATGAAGTCCATTGCAATGTGCTGCCAGGGAACATAAGGAACAGAAAGAGGTAATAATGTTTAGCAGTCTTGTGGCAGGCACACGAAGGACAGGCAGCAACATATTACTGGACATCTTTGCCCATGGTGGGCCACCAGTAGTAACGAGAGATTAGTTGCAAAGTCTTCTTCTGACCTGCATGACAGGCCAATTTTGAAGAGTGACCCCAGCGGAGAACTCTAATCTTATCAGAACTAGATACAAGAGTCTTACCCGGAGGAATAAGAGCAAGATTAACTGCAGCCACGGACACAAACCTGTACGGTTCAATGATGTGTTGCGGTTCTTCCTCAGAGTCGGGAGGCAGGAACGCTCTAGAGAGTGCATCAGCTTTAACATTCTTATCAGCTGGATGAAAATGAAGAGCAAAAGTAAATCAAGCAAAAAATAAGGCCCAACGGGCCTGACGAGGATTCAGTCTTTGAGCGGATTGGAGATTAGCAAGGTTTTTATGGTGAGTGAAGATGACAACCTGATGAACAGCTCCCTCAAGGAGATGCCGCCACTCCTGCAAGGCTAGCTTGATTGCCAACAATTCACAATCTCCTACAGAATAATTCCTTTCAGAAATGGAAAAAACTTGGAAAAAAACCACAAGTAACCATCCGGCCAGTAGACGACTTCTGGGTGAGAACTGCTCCCGCACCTACAGAAGCATCTACTTCAAGAAAAAATTGTTGATTAGAATGCGGACGATGGAGAACAGGTGCGAAAGAGAAACGAAAGCTTCCTCTGCCTCAGGAGTCCATTCCTTGGCGTTCGTGCCTTTCCGGTTCAAGGCTGAAATGGGTGCCACTTGGGTGCAAAAGTGTGGAATAAACAAACGGTAATACTTGGCGAACCCCAAGAAGCGTTGTATGGCTTTCAGGTCAGATGGACGAGGCCATTTTAGGATAGCGCATACATTTTCCGGATCCATCTTTAAGCCTATAGACGAGACTATCTATCCGAGGAAGGTCAGAGAGGTTGGTTCACAGAGACACTTTTCAAATTTAGCATAAGGTCTGTTCTCCCTGAGTCTTTGTAAGACCAGACGTACTTGTCTCCGATGAGAGGCTAAATCTGCAGAGAAGATCAAAATGATGTCCAGATAAATGACAACACATGAATAGAGCAGATCTCTGAAAATATCATTTACAAATTCCTGAAAAACTGCAGGTGCATTGCTTAGACCGAACGGCATTACCAGGTATTCATAGTGTCCATCCCGGGTGTTAAAAGCAGTTTTCCACTCGTCTCCCTCATGAATGCATATCAGGTTGTAGGCCCCTCTGAGGTCCAGTTTGGTGAAGATTTTTAGATTTTAGAGCCCCTAAACGGTCAAACAACTCAGAAATTAGTGGCAACGTATATCTGTTTTTTACCGTAATCTGATTCAACCCTCTGTAATCGATACAGGGCCGTAGGGAACCATCTTTTTTCTTCATGAAGAAGAATCCTGCGCCGGCTGGCAAGGATGACTTCTGGATAAATCCCCTGGCCTGGTTCTCCAGAATGTATTCAGACATGGAGTGAGTTTCTGCTTGAGAAAGAGGATAAATTCACCCTTGAGGAGGAGAAGTTCCGGGGAGCAGATCGATGGGGCAATCATACAACCTGTGCGGAGCTAATTTCTCCGCTTCCTTTTCCCAAAGACATCAGCAAAGGACCAGTAAGAAGATGGTAGACCCGGCAGGGCAGTGACCTGGACTAGAGGAAGGAGAGGACAGATGAGAATGATACACCGATCCAAGCAGGAGTCTCCCCAGCACAGAACCTCTCCAGACTTCCTATTTAAGACTGGTTCATGTATCTGAAACCAAGGTAGACCTAGAAGCAAGGGGTGAGATGAGTCTGGCAACACATAAAAGAGGAATGCATTGAACCTACCCAGAGTTCCAAAGGCTCAGTCTGGAACCGAATGGACTCGGACAGAGGTTTGCCATCCACGGATGTCACCTGCAATGGTTTCAGGAGACGCTGGACTGGTATCTGATAACGATCCACTAGTGCCTGCTGAATGAGATTTCCGGTGGCTCCGGAATCCAGGTGACAGTATTCCAAAAATTATACCTTGCCGAAGACCACAGAAACAGCAATTTGTAGTGAAGGAGAGAGATGATCCTTACCTAGTGTAGCCTCTCCATCAGATCCTAGGCATTGGAGTTTCCCGACTTCTTTTGACAAAGTGTTGATAAAATGCTTGGAACTGCCACAGAAGAAACAGCTCCTCTCCTGGCGGCGTGCCTCCTGGCTGTGGTTGCTGAAGCTTACTCAATCTACCTCCATAGCCATAGGTGAAGGGAGCATGACTACTTGAGCCCCAGACACCCGTGGTAAGTCCGCTCAAACAGGGTCAGAATTGAATGCCTGGGGACACGACTGCTACCTCCAGTTAGACCCCGAACTCATGGCAGCTGTCCCAGCGGGACAAACGGACTAGCTGAGTTAGTGGGAGATGTGGAGCTAACCAGATGATACCGAGTGTACGGGTAGAAGCTGGTTCCAGCGCTACTGGCGATGTCCGGAGACAAGGATGACAGATTGGCGGGATGAGACGGATCAGGCGTAGACAGAGAGAACGTCATCCAAGATAGCAGGGTAACCGGTAACTGATGATCTGTGGAGATACAGAGTATAAGCAAAGCACTAGCAGAGAACTTCAGAAACAGAAGAACATGCTGACAGGAACCGGAAGAAGCAACAGTGGATACTTGTTGCTCTGGCACCCTCCCTATGGTGGAGGAGCTAGAAATAACAATGAACAACACACCATTGGCCAGAAGCATCTTTTAAAAAATGTGCACTGTCTCTTTAAGAGACCGGGAGCGAGCACGCGTGTGACCTAAACATTCTGCCCGAGAACCCACTGGCAGCGTGCCAGGAAGCAGGAGAGGAAGGAGAGGCAGGGGCTGCATCTAGACAGCGTGGAGTCGGCACAGAGCGGGAGTCCCAACGGGGACCCCGCAAAAGTACAGAAACAGAACCGGGTGTATTACACTATCACACCTCTTAAAAAAGGGTTGGACGATTTCCTTGATACACATACACATAACGGGTTAATGTTAAATTTGTGACGAAATGTACAATTGGTGGAGAAAGGCTGAACTTGATGGACCTAGGTCTTTTTTCAACCTATGTAACTATGTAACAAATAGCATGCACCTCTCAAATATTCTACCAGATTTTTTAATTATTTATAAAACCCCAAAGAGCACTCTCACCCATTCACTTCATTCATGCAGGCACTGTGTTCACCTGGCCTACAGATTCTAACACCCAGGACATCTTCAATGGGGTGGTAATGCAAGAAACTGTAGTAAGTAACTTCAGCGCTGCCCTGTGATGACATCCTGTTTCAGGAGTAGTGATAGATGCTGCAGGGAAGTGAGTGGTGCCCCAGCCTCCTGTGACATCATGTTTAAGACTCTTTCCCATTGAAACATCACAGGAAAGGCAATAAAAAACACATTTAGTTGGAGCTAGATAGGGACAAGTGTGGTAATGTTATAATAAAGCAAATTGCAAAAGCAGTTGAGTTGCAACTACATAAAATTAGAAAGGACATTTTATGTACTGTGCCAAGTCTTTATTAGTATTACAATTTATGATTCATAAATACAAAAGCAATACACACAAAAAAATATATCATTGGGAACAAAAGAGGAAACTATTCTAGTTTTTAACGACATGATTACGTGACTATTATGTGCCAGAGACAGAATTCTTGTAAACATAAGTATAATGTTCACTATTCTTGTATAAATCTGCACATTTATGATACAATATATCAAGAGCTTTAATTGCATTAGAAGGTAAATAGAAGGTAGATAGTGTATTACAAATAGCATTGCATTCCAAAATACAGTCTACAAGTACTTAAATATTTAGAAGTCCATTTTCAATATTTAAGACACGGCAGACCTTTGAGTAAGCTATATTATACCCACTGGATTTGAGCTACCAAAAAGAGCAAGTTTTAATAGTCTTGCACATTAAAAAAAGTCAGCCATGGTTAAGTCACAGTTCAACCTAGAGCCAAGGGGCACAATATGTTTCTTAGGTCAAAAGCACACGTCCTGAAGGAACGAGTGAACTGGAACAGTGTTATGATGTTATTAATCCGGAAATTGCATTTCAAGAACATTGCTGCTTACTAGTGGTACTAATTCCTCCTCTTTTGGCTTAGCCACTTCATGGTTGATCATCTCCATTGTTCATTAAAAAAAAAAGATTTTTTAATTGTCAATCAATAACATTGCATGTTAGGAAATTCACTTGTGGGTTTCTGCTGAATATATTTCACTTCAAATGGGCATGGTTGGTTTAATCTTCTTTCCCCTCTTTTTATGTAGTATAGACCCTTTCTTTCTATAATTTATATATATATATATATATATATATATATATATGTATATATATGTGTGTGTGTGTGTGTTCGTATGTTTTTAGATTTTGTACATTTTAACCATTTTGGCACAGATTGAGCAGTAGAGATTATAATTTAGCTTTTAAAGAAACTTAGTATTTATTTTGCGTGTTCTTTCTCCAATGCAGTGAATTTCTGTTGCATTTTGCAAGACGCATCTTCAGCTTGACAATGACACCCAAATTGTCTCTTACAGCCTGATTTTCATTAGTTTTTTTTTTTTTCAGGGGAAAGCGCGAACGCTTTTTTCATTAGTTTGCCAAAATGTTCTACTAATCTAAAATGTGGTCTGGACAGCCTCTATGCATGTGTCATGGATGATACAAGTGCCCATTCAGATACACAGCATACTTCTTTTCTACACCTACTAATTTTGAAAGTGTTCACGTCACTTGGAAATAGATTATGTATACTGATGAGCGAGTGTACTCGTTGCTCGGGTTTTTCCAGAGCAGGCACTGGTGACCTCCGAGTATTTATGACTGCTCGGAGATTTAGTTTTCATCACAGCAGCTGAATGATTTACAGCTATTAGCCAGGCTGAGTACATGTGGGGGTTGCCTGGTTGCTAGGGAATCTCCACATGTAATCAAGCTGGTTAGGAGCTGTAAATCATTCAAAACTTTATCTCCGAGCAGTCATAAACACTCACCCGAGTAAAACCCGAGCAACGAGTACACTTGCTCATCACAAATTATGTACTTTCTATTCATTAAATAGGTTATCTGGTGAAAACAAGTTATCCCCTATCCATATATTAGCTATTTATTGATTGATGGATATCTGACTTCTGGGACCCAATTATCAGAATTGAGAATTTTAATTTCTGATGGGGTACTTTTATCCCCAGAAGTGTGGATGCCTGACCAAAATTCCAATTATGTTGGAATCCAATTAGAATCCAAAATTCTAATTATTCCAATAGAGCTGTTGGACACAGCCATCCGCAGCATTCGGTAGCACAGAAAGGAGTGAATGAGGCAACAGTCAGGCATGATTAATGGTGATAAATGCTGCCAAACATGGTGAGTCCCAGAAATCAAACCCTAACAGATCAATAAGTTATCAACAGTGTCATGTTTTGAATGTTATTATTGCTGATAATGGACTATAAGACTATAGTTAACATTAGTGGTCTACAAACATTACTACTCGGGGAACGTGATCCAGGACCCTGACTGGACTCCCCTGCACACATGGGTAATCCATCTATCTGAACTTTTCTCTATGTGATTACTTGCACACTTAGTTTATGTGGTGAACTTTGAAATGTGGCCACTGGGAGTATAATCTCTAATTAGATCACCACATGTCTGAGGTAGTGCAGCCCATGTGTAAGTAGTACCCTATTCTGACGTTTATGATCAAATGTACTGTTTTTTCTATATTTATTTGGGTCCTGTCCTGTGTACCTGGATGACACGGATGTATTTTAGGATATAGTTGCTATGCACTTTATACTTTTGATTATTATTTATTGTATCTTTGTTTACAATTTATTTAATAAATATTACTTTTTGTGAAATTTTGTGGCCAGTTTTGACTCTTGGTTCTCCTATTTTGATTATCTCATTTTGAGTCGCCATATATGTGCACACCATACTTCTTACTGATGACTTTTTTGTCCAAACATTACTACTTTGTTGCCTTGAAAAATTTGAGGGAAAAACATTTTGGGATACATAGGATGTTGTCATTTGGGATGTAATTACAGAGATTGTGAGGATAATGTATAATATAAGTTTTAGTTTCTCTTGCTAGAACTTATAGGGTGGGCGTTGACCCCCCTTCACTCTGTGTTTTGCTTGCTGGAATGTGTGTGGAGAAGAGGTTTTATTGCTCTAGCTGTTAAGTCCAGGCTCTGGGCAACTTACTCATCCCTCCCAAAATCTAGCACCAGCTGTAACTGGTCTAGTTTCTGTCAGAAGACATGAGGGTCTTTGTTCTAATATTGTAAGATATTGGGTCACCGATTTAGGCTAGGAAAATAATAAGTCCATGTTGCGAATCTCCATCGGTGGATCTGTCAGCCACTGTAAGCGCGAGCCTCTAATTCCAACAGGTACAGGGTACGGATTTCGCCGGAACTGTGTGTCCCAACTAGTCCGAATTTGGTCTCATTAGAAAGAAAATTTTAAAATAAGGTGAATGTTGGGTGTGTTATAATTTCTTCCTCCCCGTCTTCGGGTGGGCTGCAGACCAGTAGGACGAAAGGTTCACGTTCGTGATGAGCCTTCATCATGTTGACGTGAAAGGTCTTTCGCCTACCCCGAGCGTGGTCAAGTGTGACCACGTAGGTGACCGGGTTGAGCTGTTGGTGGACGACGTACAGGCCCTCCCAGGCTGTGTGAAGCTTATCCTTTGGTACGGGGACCAGCACCCACACCTTTTAACCCACCTGGTAGGTCCGCTCCCGGGCGTTCTGGTCATACCAGTGCTTCTGGTCAGCCTGAGCCTGCGTCATGTTGTCATGCACCAACTGCGTCAAGTTCTGCATCTTGTCACGGAAGCGCATGACATACTCCACTATGGACACTTCAGAAGGGTTCGGCTCCTCTTCCCAGGATTCCCTTACCAACCTAAGGGGTCCCTGGACTCACCTGCCATACAGGAGCTCAAAAGGGGAGAACCCCGTCGAGGCCTGTGGAACCTCTCGGTAAGCGAATAGCAGGTGTGGGAGGTACCGCTCCCAGTCGCGCCCTTGAGTCTCAACCAGCATGCATAGCATCTGTTTGAGGGTACCATTAAAGCGTTCACACAAGCCATTGGTCTGTGGGTGATACGCACTCGATACCAGGTGCTTCACCTGCATTCTCTTACAGACAGCCTCCATTAGGCAAGACATGAATTGGGTCCCTTGATCGGTAAGCATCTCCCTGGGAAATCCTACACATGAAACGATAGCCAACAGGGCATCCGCCACCTTATCTGCCCTAGTTGACGACAGAGCTACTGCCTCTGGGTACCGGGTAGCGTAGTCTACCACAGTAAGGATGTATTGCTTTCCAGAGCTGCTGGGGACAGCCAGCGGGCCCACAATGTTCACCGCGATCCTCTGGAAAGGATCCTCTATCACTGGCAAAGGGATCAGGGGAGCCTTAAGAGCAGGCCCAACCTTCCCCACTCTTTGACAGGTGACACAGGAGCGGCAGTAGTTTGACACATCTGTCCCCATCTTAGGCCAATAAAAGTGTTGAGACAGATGGCCCTTAGTTTTGCTGATCCCCAAGTGTCCAGCTAGCAGGATCTCATGGGCAATCCGTAACAACTCATCCCGGAATTGCTGTGGGACAACCAGCTGTATTTCCCTCAACCACTCCTTTTGCAATTTTCCTGGTACTGTCTCCCGGTACAACCTTCCTCGTTCCCAGAACACCCTCTCCTTATCAGCAGTCACGGAGGTGGGCGTCTCGGCGAGTTATCTCAAACTCTCTAGGTTTGCATCTGCGCGCAGGGCGGCCTGAAACTTCTGGCTAGGGGAAGCCAGAAGTGACGTCAGGGTTCCTTCCCCACGGCAACCCTCTGGGACCTGCTCTGGGTCCACCTCTGGTTCAGTCACAATGATGACTGAGGAGGGTCTGGAAGGCAGACAGTTATCTGCGTTCTGGTCACTCTGACTGCGGGTGACAGCAGCTACATAGGCTGTCTCCCTGGGGATTTCTACAGACCCATCAACCGGCGCTGCTATTGGCTCTACCTCCCCATCCACCCCCAACACTTCAGGGGCAGTGCTACTTTTGGGCCAGTTACCTTCCTCTGTGGCACTGGTCAATTTCATGGCATCACCTTTCTCACGGTTCCCATGCATCTCCCCGTTTCCTGTAGCACCGGCACTTGCCCCTGCTAGGGGTTCCTCAGCCGTCTCACTCCACAGAGCGACGCGGCTGAGCATTCCTATACCTATGGACACATCAACTTTCACAGAAAAATCATTATCAGGTTCAGTTGGCACAGGTACAACATTTTCACCATCAATCCTAGGGAAAAAATGGTTATTAGATGCATCATTACAAGATAAAGCATGGTCAGTTAACACATGCGATTTCCCATCATCATCATCCTCATCAGGGTTAACGTTACCCTTATTAGCAGATTGGAGAGGGGTGTCAGGAACATAGTATGCAATCATCCTCCCCAAATCAGTCCCCAACAAAACATCAGTGGGCAAATTATCAGGCAGCCACACTTCCTTCACCCCGCTCCCGGCACCCCAATCAATATAAACCCGGGCAATTGGCAAGGGACAGCTGATGCCCCCAATCCCAGTGACAGTTAGGGTTTTCCATGGAATGATCTCTTCAGGGGCCGCCAGTTCGGGTTGGATGAGGATCCGTTCAGCCTCGGTGTCCTTGAGGCCTGTAGCGACCTCCGAGCCACCCCACCCACCAAAAGAACCGCTACATTAGGCCCTGGGGCCTTGGCTGGGGGGGTCTTCTGCTTGTCTGGACAGTAGGGACTGATATGGCCAGTCCGCTTGCAGAAGAAACACTGGCGAGGTTCAGTGGTAGGTCTGGTGCTGTTGGCCACGGGGACAGGACCTCTGGTATGTTGGCTGGCAGGGGTACTGGCGTTGGTTGCAGGCTTACCCCCTCTCCAGCTGGTGGTGACTGGCTTCCACACTTCCGATCTACGGTTGGCCTCATAGGCATTGGCAATCTGCGCTGCTTTCATCACGTCTTTGGGTTCTCTGTCCATCACGAACTGTCGCACCTCAGCTGGGCAAAGATGTAATAACTGGTCTTTGATTATCAAGTCTCGCAGCTGTGCTAAGGTGGTCACTGACAGTCTTTGGGTCCACTGGTCAAAGTGGGTCCCCGGTCCATGTGCCACATCACTGTAACTGTCGTGTGGGCCACGTTGGAGGTTCTGGAACTTTCTATGGTAAACCTCAGGTGTAAGCTGGTACTTTGTTATCAGGGCCTGCTTGATGGCCTCATAGTCACCATCTTGTTTTTGAGGTAGGGCAGCAAACGCCTCCAGAGCTTTGCATCTCAGCCCTGGGGTCAGGTATCGTGCCCATTCTTCTGTAGGCAGCTGGTACTGTCTGCAGGCTTTCTCAAAGGCCCGCAGAAAAGTGTCCAAGTCCCCATCCTTTTCCACAACAGGAAAGGGCCGGGGCTTCAGTATTTGAGCGCTGTTGGGCAGTGGAGGGTATACCCCCTGCCGGTGCATCTCCAGTTCATGGACTCGCTGGGTTTGGCGCTTGGCTCTCTCTGCTCGCGGGCCTGGACCTCTCGCTCGGCTCGGGCCTCCTGCCGGTATTGCTGAATCAGTTACAGACGTCCATTATGGTCATCAGTGGGGAATTCTTCCAAAGCCGCCAGCAGGTGGGGGTCCAATTCGCCCTGATTGCTAGTGGTGCCAGCATTCAGTGGTTGGACCTCTGCTGCAGCACCCACTCTGCTTGAGCCTGGTTCTGTGCCCACTGGGCTCTGGCCGGTTTCCCGTTGCACCAGAGCCGCGACCAGTTGGCCTCTGTTTTTGTTTGTGGCGTCGATCCACCACACCCTGCACAGGGCAATAAGAGCATCTTTCTTAAGCTGCTTATACCACTCTTCTCCCATTGCAGCCATGGTTGCTGTCGCGCTCACGCCCTGACTGGTGCACATGAGCTCGGGGGGTTTGTGGCCCCACTATACCACAAACCAGACTACCCTGGAAGGGGCATGACTATGACAACTGCCTGGGTTTTCACTGGAGCCTCTGATGGTGAGGTCAGGCTTGTGCAGCAGGCAGCTGCCAGGTGCTACTCCAGGGTGATGTCTGGCTGTGGCTGCTGATCCCACTTGGGAGACAGGAACACTAGGATTCGTGCAGGCATCAGGCAGGACTGGCAGAAGAGCACAGCTGAAACTGAGACGAGTAGGCTGGCACGGCTGAGACACAGGGCTGGCAGAGATACGGCAGAGAACACAGGGCTGGCAGAGACACGGCAGAGAACACAGGGCTGGCTAGAACAGCAGGAAACACAGGACTGGAAGGCACGGCAGGAAACACAGGACTGGAAGGCACAGCAGGAAACACAGAACTGGAAGGCACGGCAGGAAGGGCAGGACTGGCAGGAACACTGGATTGGAAGGCACAGCAGAGAACTCAGGACTGGTTGATGTGGTGTATGAAGGAACAGGTAGGGGCCTGTTCACACTGGAGGTGCCGGTACGGATATGTAGTTAGGAGGAACAGGTAGGGACCTGTTCACACTGGAGGTGCTGGTACGGAATTGTAATATGGAGGAACAGGTAGGGACCTGTTCACACAAGAGGTGCAGATAAGGAAACAAGCAGAAAGAAGTAAGAGGGAACAGGTTGGGACCTGTTCAGACTCTAAGAGAACTGCAAGGCTGCGAATAGGAGCCGTAGAGCAGCAAGAGATGGCACAGCAATAAAAGCTAAGCAGAGCGGAGCCACAAGGAATGTGGAGAGGAGCTGCAGCAAGAGATACTGCTGAAGCTAAGATAAGCAGAGTAGAAAGGAGCAGAACCGCAGGAGTGCAGAGCAGAGGCAAAGCCACAAAGGTACAGAGCAGGCAGAGCCACAAGAGTGCGGAGTGAAGCAGACTGAGAACACGAGGAAAGACACAGCAGGGAAGGAAGCCACAGACAAGGAGACCGAGATAAGACTAAGTTCAGACAAGGAAAAGGAACAAGACAAGAAACAAGGACAAAGACACAGGGACCCGGATATTCTGCCTCCTGGAGGGCGGACAACAAGACCAAGGCAATAGCACAGAGAAAAGCCTCCAGAAAGAGAGTAACACAGAGCAAGGCCTGGCAAACTCAGAAGCTAAACACTAACTGAGCTAACACATTGCACAGGCCCAGTCCACAGGGTGGAGCTGCACTATGTACTGGAGGCCTCTTGGTAATTGGTCAGGAACAGATTAGACAGATACACCTGATTCCTATAAGAACCAGAGAGTTCAGGCACCGCCCCCCATACACACAGCCATGAAGCATGCAGAGAGCAGAGACACAGAACATGGAGCTGGCATGAAACAGAAACCACATCATGACCTGGAGCAGTGGGTAAGATAGTGTGAGAGATGCGAGGCCATGCCGTGATGCCAGCAGAGTTGTTACAGTTGCCAAAGATAGGATAAAAAAATCAAGAGAAAGGGAGGGGATAATTACCAGTACACACAATTGTCTCAGGACTAATAAACACTGAGTTCGTTCTCCAAACTTATTTGCGCAGAGTCCTCGCAAGAACTTTGCAAGTTTTTAGTGAGAGGAATGATTGCTCAAACCAAATCACTAATGCTCTAAGATCCCACTGCGCTGCCACCAATATGTCACGATTCACACCGTGACTGTCACCCCTACGTCACGGATCGGGGTGACTTTAGACCAACAGACGGCTATCACATGTGCAGGGGGGCTTATCTTAGTTATCCTTCCACTGCTACAATGCGATGAAAACACACACAAGACTATTGACCTAGTTTACCGCAGGGGCTTATTTTAGTTATCCCACTGCTCTGCAATATAACAAAAACTGCAGGGATTTATGTATATCCCCCTTTACAGTTCCGCTTGAAAACTTGCGGCTCCCTGGCGCCCCCTTTACCCTCAGGTCAGATTAGGTACTGCACCTAGGGTAATTAGTCGCCAGAAAGGCTGCCTACTATGTACTGGGCACGCTGCTGCGAGGCGATATATCTACTCCCATTCAGGCAGAAACAGTAATTATCAATGCCGCTGTCGCTACAACGACTACCAAAGGCACAAAACAAGGTATGCTGCCACCAGCTTTGATTAACAGGTCCGAAGCTAACCCAAAACAGTAGCGTTATTCTCTTCAGAAGACTTAGGGTACGTTTTAGAGCAGGAAGAATGAGAACTAGTAATTTGAATATTTTACTCCGAAAGATTAGGCAGTGTTTTATCAAAATATTACAAGGATGTTACAAAAGAGACAATTGAAAATATGTGCAAGGGTAATTTTGAAAATAACAGGGATTAAATGAGAAGTTAACACTTACATGTGGTCAGTTCATTTCAGGCAAAACCATGCTGGTAGGCGGAACCCCAAATGTCCCAATGCATCAGGAGGTCTGGATAGGAACAGCTCCTCAGGTAAGACTCAAGGCTGGGTTAAGTGTAGAGATTTATAAACTGTAGCCTCGTGGCATCACTAAAGGGTTGAGTTAACATCGCCCTCCCCTCTCCTCAGTTGTACAGTTTTCTCCAACAATTCTCATAATTCTTGTATTTTCGTTCCCGAACATGTCAGAATCATAACACACCCAGCATCCATCTTATTTTAAAGTTGGCTTTCTAATGAGACCAAATTTGGGCTCGTTGGGACACCCAGTTCTGGAGAAATCAATACACTAAGTTGGAATTAGAAGCTCGCGCTTACAGTGGCTGACAGATACGCCGATGGAGATTTGCAACATGGACTTATTATTTTTCTAGCCCAAATCGGTGGACCAATATCTCACTATAACAGGACAAAGAACCACATGTCTTGAGAGGGATATCAGACCAGTTTTAACTGGTAGAATTGTCTATTGTAACTACAGCGGTCGTATAAATTCTTTAGGTGGGAGGGAACGAGTAAGTTGCCCAGAGTCAGGAATTGGTTGAGTAGCCCATCTAATCGAAAAGTAGATTTATACCTAATAGTCTGTTAGCGAGAGTGACTAGAGAAAAGAGAATTGAATTCCACTTAAATATTACAAAAGTCCATATTCTCCAAAATACAGATTTTCTTTTGTAATTCAATCCGCCTGAATGTGAAAAAAGACGGAAAATGAATTTTTATATTTTTTTAATATTTTGTAAAACATTATTTTTTTACTTTGTTTTTTAAGCTCCTAAGGTTAAGTTCTCAAGATGAAATTTTGGTGAGTTTTTGATGCTACATAATTTGACTGAGAAAAAAATACAGCATCTTATAGTTGCACCAAAGTAGATGGGATTTATAGAAAACTCATGCACACTGTCCTTTTTGTACGCTTCATAAACTGAACTGCGATGTATTTTTGAAATCTGCAACATGATTATTTCTCTTGGGGGATATTGCACCTTAAATGCTGCTGTAAGCAATTGATGTAGGTATTTAAGAGGTTAACAGTAGCAGGCCGAGTTCAGCCTATCAAGTTTGAGATATTTAACAATGTAGGCAGTTTATATTATAAAATCTGGTAACAGATCCAGTTTCACTCTATACAGTACATATTACTTTTTCAGTGAAGTGCTGAAGTGATCAAACACATGGGAAATAGTTGTAACAATAAATAGTACTTGTTTAGCTATACTGATTTCAGCAGACGATGCTTGCCATTAACATGTAAGATGTCTGCTATATCATCCAATTGAAAACCAAAGAAATAGGGAGGCACACATGTTGGTATAAGTGTAATGTGTAGGTGCACATTCACACTGAGGCCATTTAATAGACAGAACCTAGGATACAAATAAATGAGCAAACAGTCAAATCTGGGTACTTCTCTGCCCCTGTCTATTTTGAAATAAAACAAGAGAAGGGAGCGCACATGAGTAGGACCATTTAAAATAATGGAGAGTGCTAGTAACTGAGCCAAGAGGCCACCAACCTTCTAAGGTTATGCATCCCTGCATAACCCCGATAGTGAAGAGGAGAGGGCTGTGGCACTGAAAGAAGTGTGTCCAGTCTCTTCGAGAAACAGCGGTGAAAGACACTGCTGGTGTAAGGTCCTTCTGTGTTACACACTGGAAGTCACTTGATGATAGGTCTTGAAGACATGTGACCGCACTACCGCAGGTCTTGTGGCTATGGTCGGTGTTAGGATTTCCAGAATATCTCACCCAGAGCAGCTCCTGCCACGCACCCTCAGAGAGGGATAAGTGAAGGTGAAAAGAAAACAGCACGGTCTTGTGAGTAGCGCTAAGACAGAGTTTAGATTCAGGCACAAACCTTTACTATCCACTATTATTATTATAATAATGGATAATAAAGGTTTGTGCCTTTAACTTATTTTGTCTGGATCTTATCTATGCTTTAGCGCTCCTCACAAGACCGTGCTGTTTTCTTTTCTCCTGTCTATATTGAGACCTGCTCACATGTAGCGAGGTGAACTACAAGAATTAGGGACTTTCCTGATTGGGTACGCCTTGTTGTAGTGACATGCACTGTTACTATTTATTTTTTACTTATTGTGGGGTATTTGATCATTTGTTTTTATCCTAAGTGCTGTCTGTTAATGGGCACAGTGTGAATGTGCAGAAACTCACTGTACGTATACCAAAGTGTGGTAATTTCCTTGGTTTTGCTTTAGTTTCTTGCACTTTGTATGTATAGGGTCGTGGATCCCCCTTTATGGGCTGTGCATTCTTTCTATGTAGCTTTCCATGGGCAGGTGTTAAAGTAATCAGGTCTGGGTTCTGCGCTTCCTCCATATATTTTGAGACCTGCTGGCAGGTAGTGAGGAGAACTATGAGAGTTTGGGTCTATTCTGATTGGGCATATCTTGTTGCTGTGAGATGGTTTTTATGCTCTTTTGATCAAAATAGTGTCAACTAAGAGCTTTATGTTAATGCCATGTAATATTATTATTTATTTACTTACTGTAGGGTATTTGCTCACTTCTTTTTATCCTAGCATCTGTCTATATTTTCGAATGCATCTTGAATTACGACAATTCTGCTATCTTTAATAGGATCTCCAGAAAGTGAAGCAAGTCAATATAGCTATGCTTGAAATGTAGAGGACTGAAACTAAGTAGATATTTCTAGGGTTATCTGGAGAAAGATGGCAGGTTAAATATTCTTCAAGCTGTCATTATAAGCATGTGTCAGCAAACAAAACTGTAACTTACAGCTAAACTAAATGATTAGCAAGTAAGTGGTCGGCATTGCGTTATCATCAGTAGTGGACTTGTACATGTGAAGTATAGTAAGGTGAGGATGACATTTAAGATGATATTGCCATTCAGTATATAAGCACAGTTTGTGAAAAATCCTCATAGTATATTTATACTGTGCAACTTAAAATAGTGAACTACATAATAATTTGTCAAGTTCCTGTCAATGAGGCAAATTGTTCACTTGACTGAACGTTATATAATCATCAAAGGGAAGAGTAGCAGAGAGATATAATGCAGTGCATCTTTGGTTCTCTTCATTTTTTATGATAGATAATTTACATATACAGTATACATATCAAATTTCTAAGATTAATATATATAAAACGAGAGGATGATAGGGAGAGAAATGGGAAGAGCAGACTTCTGAGTGTAGCAGTTGGCTTCCAAAGGTATATGCTGAGTGTGAATCCACTCACCTTTTTGGTGTCTTGATATACTGTGTATAGATCCAATCCATGGATTACTCCATTCCTCTTTCCATTCAGTTTGCTGCAGAGATCTGGGAACTGATGAGCGCACTGAACAGCACTTTCATAGGTGATAACATTTTCTAAATGTTTTTCCCAGCAATATGCGCTCCTGAAGGATGATGATGGAACTCAATATTCTGATTCAAGGAAGATTTTTATTTCAAACTCAAATACAACCGGTTTTGACTTCTTGGAGTCTTCTTCAGGTATATGCATGACATTATACCCGAGGAAGACTCCAAGAAGTTGAAACCAGTTGTATTTCAGATTGTAAACATGAAATATCTTAGGATCTGTATAAAGCACTATATATATTTTTTAAAATACACTTTTTCTCATGGAAATAGAATTTCATCTCAGATTTAAAAATAAATAAATACAAAGTAATAAAAATACACACTAGTGTTAACTAATTCATAAGAAAATTAATGTTTATCTATTATCAAATGATCTCTTAAATGTTGACAGTAAATTACTAATTCTTTAATGCAATTATGACAATTCTTTATTTCACAGCATCGATCTTCAGGCCAGGTGCACACACAGTATTTTAGCGAGTGTTCACTGGCTCTGAAGTTACAGTATAGGTAATGTATCACTTATATTATAATGATTAGAACCAGATAGTGAAATGTATCCTTTTCTGATTGTAGGCTTATATTTATATTTTCTTTTCATATCTATGGGAATTGCCACCTGAACTTTTGTTAACAGCATTTAAATATATAATATATGGTAGCTATGTAGCCTGTAGGACAATGAACCTATTTAAATGGAACCTGTCACCCCCAGTGTTAGGGCTAGCGGAACGCACCTAATAATAAGATAGAATAAGGTGCGTTCGCAGCCCGGGGTCCACCGTGCAGAGATGGAAACTGCTGCCAAGTAATGACGAACTATATGGCGGTACATTGTGAATACTGACATGGGTTAACTTCACCCTGTGTGAAGGAAGTGTGACGACCAGGAGACCGGGATACCCAGCACCGGACCAATGGAGTCTGTCTCTTGAGGGGGATGTCACGGGTGGCTTGACCCGGTGCTGTGGCCTCAGGCAATGCACAGTGTAAGGGGTATCGTGAGGGGACAGGCACTTACTTGATCAGCAGCAGGTTCTCCCAGCGGCGATAATCCCGATCCTGGATAGATGGCTATTGTCCAAATGAAAGACTGAGGCACTGAAACGTTTAACCAGTTTACTTTAACATAAAAGGATTTACAACCAGTCCTGTCACCGGAGTCTGTATGGGAACTCTGAGTTACTTTGACCCTGCCGGGGTCTTCGCCTCTTATTGTACGCAATTTCTGTGTGGCCCTGCTGCTGTATGTGAACTGGCTGCCGGCCCAATCTGTCCCCTCCGGGTCCTGGTTCGACGGGCAACCCGAGTCCTTTTATCGGCTTACCCCCTCCAGGAGTACCGCTGAACTCTGTGTCTGTTGCTGCGTCCGGCCCTAGTGAAGCTGATATCACCTCACGTTTTTCCGGTTGCTGTATTATATATAATGAATACAGCCACGGATCCGGTATCCGTCTTTGCGCCTGTTCTGGGTAGTGATTAATGCTACCCGGTTCTCACAATGTCCTTTTTCTCTATCCCTCTTCTCCTCAGGCCGGTGATTTAGGCCTGGTAACAGTCACAGGGCTGTTAGAGATTCAACTGTATGACCTCTCACTTTCAGCTCCTTAGCCCAACTGCCATTTCTTCTCTCAGACCAGAATGGATCAAGGGGAGTCTCTGGAGCTCCCCCTTCTGGCCGGAGGTGGTAGTGCAGTCTTGCTATTTTAGTATTTGTACTTACTGTCAGTAACTATTTTTGTGGCAAATACCCCTAGGGGTGCCACATTCCCCCTTAGTTAAGAACAGTACTCCGGGACTGTGGAACAATAACATATTGAAATAACAATTAATATGTACAGAGTCTTAAAAATGAAAAGTTACAAAAACCACTCAAGGAAACAAAAATAGAGTTCTGTAAAAAGTCACTTCAAATAGCGTCCATTAATACAGTTCTATCCTTGAAGGTATTAGGAAAGGCACTGTACTTAGTGTCCAGGAATTTAGTTCCATTTTTCCAATGGAGTTATCAATATAAAGTCTAAAGAAAGTTCAAAAAGAGCAAAAAGCAAAGTTCAAAAAGCAGTCTTTCCGGAGCTTTGATTTAGTGCCTCCGAGCTGATAAAAAGTTCAAGAATATGCAAGAAGTTCATACAGACAAGTCTCTGTAGGCACTGGGCTTAAACGTTGCAGACTGATAACAATGACTATACTACATTTTCTGTTTAACTATATACGGCATAACATATATACAATTCACATTATGAGCTTTATAGTTGGTAATCTGCATACCTGGCCGGTAATTGACCCTGGGTACTACGCTGTGATCTACGTAATAGCGGTGTCTCTTCATGTGGTGTACTACTGTCTACTGCGGATGTAGTATCTGCCCGCTCTGCTAAAGATAATTCCACGACTATGGAGTTGGCAAGTCCACCGTGAATGGGATTACTCTGACCAGGAATCTGTTCTTCCTGGCCTGGAACCTCCTGTAGTACGGGGTCAGCCTCTTCCTGTCTTGGGACTTCTGGTATTGGGTTCGGTGTTGGGTAAAAGGCCACCATGGGAACCACTACTGCACCATGGTATGTTAGTAGGGTTTTGGGAAAGTCTCCTATACAGGTATGATACACTTCCTCTTCTTTTTCCTTTACTGGTTGAACCTGTATGGGTTGAATAACTTCTGGTTCTGGCTGGACAACGTCTGGCTCTTTCAATGCTTCCGGACATAATTTAAGATTGTCTCTTGACACTAGTACAGATGTTAAGCCTCCGTTTTTGCTAATGAGACACATTTTCGGATTATCCACTCTTGTTGGTAAAACTGTGTAGGGTACGGCTTCCCACTGATTGTCCAGTTTATTGGTTCGACGATTTCTCTTGAGCACTTGGTCACCCGGTCTTAATGGGGTCGCTAGAGCATTCTGGTTGAAAGTTCGCTCTTGTCTTTCTCTAGTTTGCTGAAGGCTTCTTTCCAGACTCTCTTGCACTTGGCGATACTGCTTTTGCCGTATGATATCCCAATTGGAGTCTTGAACTTCTGCGTCTGGTTTCAGAATTCCCATTTCTAGATCGATTGGTAATTGGCCGGGTCTTGCACGCATAAGGTAAGCTGGGGTGCAGTTGGTGGAGCTCACCGGGACATGATTATACAGATCCACCAAGTCAGGCAATTTCTCTGGCCATTGATTCCTTTCTGTCTCAGGTAAAGTCTTTAGTAGGTCTATTACAATATGGTTCATCTTCTCGCATAAGCCGTTTGTTTGTGGATGATAGGCCGTCGTCCGGATCTTTTTGCAACCATACATATTACAGAATTCTCTGAAGATCTCTGATTCAAAGGCTGTACCTTGGTCGGTGAGAACCTGTTCCGGATATCCATGGGGTCTACAAAAGTACGTTTGGAACGCTTTGGCTGCTGTTTTTGCTGTCAGATCTTTTACGGGTACTACTACCAAGAAACGTGAATAATGGTCCACGATGGTCAAGGCATAGACATAGCCGGACCGGCTTGGTGTCAACTTCACGTGGTCCATGGCTACAAGTTCAAGTGGTTGTTTGGTGATTATGGGCTGCAGTGGTGCTCTTTGGTTCTTTTGATCGTTTCTTCTGAGGTTGCACGGGCCACAATTTCTGCACCACTGTTCGATTGATTTTCTCATCCCGACCCAATAAAATCTTTCTCTTAGAAGTACTTCTAACTTTTTCCAACCGAAGTGACCAGCACCATTATGGTAAGCTTCGAGGACCATCTTCACATCTTATTTAGGCACAATAATCTGCCAAACCAATTCATGTGTTTTCGGATTGGTGTATCTTCTACAGAGCTTCCCTTGATACAGGAACATTTTGCCTCTCTCTTTCCAGAGTTGATGCGTCTCTTCTGGGGCATCCTCATCGGGATATGCACTTTGCTCAGTCAACAGTTCCTTCACCAACTTCACAGCCGGATTGCTGTCTTGGGTGTCAGCCCATCTATGGTGTGCTAACGGATTAAAATTCACCTCTTGTTGTTTCTGATAGGTACTTGACTGATGATGTTTTGCCTTGGGACGATGGAAGGCTGGTAGTTCAATTTCTTCAAGCTCCCCCGTTTCCTCTTCTACATCTCTCAAGTGTGGCATCCGGGATAGGGCATCGGCATTTCCATTCTTGCGACCTGCTCGATACTTGATTATGAAGTTGTAATTAGATAACCGGGCTATCCATCGCTGTTCTAACGCACCTAATTTTGCTGTGTCCAGGTGGGTCAACGGATTGTTGTCAGTATAGACAATAAATTCTGCAGCGGCCAGATAGTGTTTGAAACGCTCCATCACAGCCCAAACTACTGCCAATAGTTCCAATTTGAAGGAGCTGTAATTTTCTGAATTTCTTTCAGTAGGCCGGAGCTTTCTACTTGCAAAGGCGATGACTTTCTCCCGACCTTCTTGCTTTTGTGACAGCACCGCTCCTAGTCCCACATTACTGGCATCGGTGTAGAGGATGAAAGGTTTATGGTAATCTGGGTATGCCAGAACCTCTTCTCCGGTTAGTGCCTTCTTTAGTTGTTCAAAGGAGTCTTCCCTTTTGTCGTTCCACTGAAAAGGAGGGTTTCGGTTTGAAGGTTTCTTCGTCTGCCCTACCAAGGTGTCTTGCAAGGGTGCTGCCAACTTGGTAAATCCTTTTATAAATCTGCGATAGTAACCCACCAATCCCAGGAATTGTCTCACTTCTTTTGCGCTGGTAGGTCTTAGCCAATCCCTTATGGCGCTTATTTTCTCGGGATCTGGTGCTACTCCCTCCGAACTCACGATGTGTCCCAGGTACTGTACCTTTGGCTTGAGAAGGTGACATTTGGATGGCTTGACTTTCATGCCATACCTGGATAAGGCTTCGAACACTTCTGCCAGGTCTATTAAGTGTTGTTCGTAAGTCTTTGAGTAGACGATCACATCATCTAAGTACAGGAGGACGGTCTCGAAGTTCTTGTGTCCGAGGCAGCATTCCATCAGCCGCTGGAAGGTACCGGATGCGTTGCAGAGTCCGAACGGCATGCGATTAAATTCACATAGACCCATTGGTGTGGTGAATGCCGTCTTTTCCTTATCTCTCTCAGCCACAGGGACTTGCCAATACCCGCTTGTTAAGTCTAAGGTGGAAAAATAATTAGCAGATTTCAAAGCAGTTAAGGACTCTTCTATCCTAGGCAAGGGGTAGGCGTCTTTATGGGTGATGTTATTAATCTTCCGGTAGTCTACGCACATTCTCATGGTTCCGTCCTTTTTTTTGACAATCACTAGAGGGGCCGCCCAGGGGCTACAGCTGTCTCTTATTACCCCGGCCTGTTTCATTTCCCTCAGCATATCTTTTGCACATTGATAGTGAGCGGGCGGTATGGGTCTATATCTTTCTTTTATTGGGGGATGGTCACCTGTGGGGATTGTGTGTTCTACCCCTTCTATCCGTCCGAAGTCCAATGGGTGTTTACTGATGACTTGTTCATATTCCGTCACTAGCCTATACACCTCTTGTTTTTGATGGGTAGGTGTTGAATTTATGCCCACGTGTAGCTGGTGGCACCAATCCTCAATTTCTCCATCTGAGCCATTGCCTTCCACCTGACAGGTTGGTTCTAAGGGCTCAATGGTTGTGATGGCATTGTTGTCAACAGTATATAGCTTTGCCATTGTAGCATACCTTGGCAAAGTGACCTCTTCCTCTCCACAGTTCAAAAGTCGTACCGGCACTCGTCCCCGGTGTACCTCGACTATCCCTCGTGCTGTGAGTATAGTGGGCCTGCTGTCGGTGTACACTGGTTCTATTAAGGCTTGATAATCTCGTCCCTTAGTACCAATGGCTGCTCTACACCATACCAGCATTTCTGTTTTTGGTGGGATTACAATAGACGTTGGATCACTTACCCTCACACTGCCGATTTCTCCACCTGCAACTTCTACCTGTTGCCTTAACATCAATACTTTTATTTCCCTCCGGAGAACTCTCTGCTGGCAGAATTGGGCAGTTTCAGCAATTTGCTGTAAGACAGAAATGACTTCGGAAAAGCAGTTCTCTAACACATTCATTCCTATCAATACAGTTGGTTCACAGATCCGCCGGTCAACATCAACAACAATTATACCCTGTTTCTTCAGTTCTACTTTACCAATCTTTATGGTCATCTCCCTGAATCCTAGTTTCGGTACCAACTTACCATTACTGGCCCATATATCTAGTTCAACATCAGAGGGCCCTTTATCAATATCTGCATCAGCCCAGTACCTCTTATAAAGGATATACGGTATAGATGAAATCTGGGAACCTGTGTCCAGCAAGCGTTGAGGGGAATTCCGTCCAGCACGATAGGGATAATGGGTCGTCCTCCGATGTACCTGTCGTGCCAGGGTGTTGGGCCTTGAAAGTTCATTCCTGCGAAGCGGCCCGCATTCCCAGGGGATTCCCGTTTAAATCACAATCTCGTGCAAAGTGGCCCGGCTGCTGGCAACGGCGGCAAATGGGCTGTCCATCCGGTTGGTAGCGGTCGCGGGGTCGTCCTCTCCATGTCGGGTATCTCCGGGGTCTCATCCATGGAACATCCTCTCTACAGTTTGCCAACTCCATCTTGTGTCCTCTCATGTCCTGCATGGTTTTAGCCATTGAAGGAACAACATCAGCTAAAGAGTCAAGCTTTTGTTGAAGAGCCTCATTAGTACTGGGCCCCAGGGGCTTAGCAATGGCCCCAGACATAGCTGATGTCACTGGCACTCCCTGTTGTTGAGGTGCCTCTGCCATGGGTTGCGCAGGATCCTGATCCCGAGGTGCCTCTGACAGCTGGAGACGTATAGCGCTCTTCTTTAATTGGGCAAATGTCAATTCAGGGTTCTTAAAAACAAGCATGCTCACATGCCCCCGGTGAGAAGGGGTGTAGAGTCCCTCAATAAATTGATCTCTTAGCAGTTTATCCGCTCCGGTGTTAAAAATGGGTTCAGCCAGTGTAAGTGATTTAAGGGCTTCCTGCAGGTTTAAGGCAAAGTCTCTCACGCCCTCATTAGCTTTTTGTTTGCAATTAAAGAATCGTATTTTAGCTTTGCTGCTGGCCGTGGTTTCAAATGTAGCTTTTAATCCAGCAAATATGCGTTCAACAGTGCCTTTTAGATCAGCTGCCCATGCTGTGACTTCTCGCTTAGCATGGCCACTTAACTGCATCATCAGGAGACTAACACGCTGAACTTCACCCACAGGGAACATGTCAAAATGGGCCAGCATCTTTTCTCTGAAATCGTCAAGGGTATTAGGCTCACCTTCATACATTGGAAGCCATGGGCCACCCGGGGTATATGGCATCAGCACCGGCATGATGGGCGCCACTCCTTGCACCGCTGCGCTGCCGGACTCTCTATTGACACTCTGTCTTTCAGTTGCATTAGCGTTGCCGGGTGCTGCGGCGTCTCCGTGCTGCGACATACTGTGCCCCCTTAGTTAATCCGGACCCTTCCGGTCCTCCGCTTCCGTCGGGATAGTGTAGATTCGTTCCGCTGTGCAGCAGGATCGATTTTCCCCTTGCTCTGATGTCAGAGCGCTCAGCTTGGTGCCGCCCACAATGACACACCCCCTGCTGCTCCCACCCACCGCGCTCTGTAATGGCGGATTCTGAAGTTTTTCAGTTAGACTGGGGCTCAGGTGATGGCGTAGCTCAATTAACAGTCTCGTGCCTAACGGTTATGAAGTGATTACCTCAGGGGATGGCGGCCATCTTTACTCCATTATAACCAATGGGGAAAAGTCACTTTCAATAGTTTTCAATGGGGAATGGATTTTTCTTTAATAAAGTCAATTTTCAAGATTTTTCATCCCAGTTTTCACAGTTTTGGGCTCCAATCACGGCACACAATACCCGGTATACGGGCTGGCTAGATCCTGTTCGTGACGCCAATTGTGACGCCCAGGAGACCGGGATACCCAGCACCGGACCAATGGAGTCTGTCTCTTGAGGGGGATGTCACGGGTGGCTTGACCCGGTGCTGTGGCCTCAGGCAATGCACAGTGTAAGGGGTATCGTGAGGGGACAGGCACTTACTTGATCAGCAGCAGGTTCTCCCAGCGGCGATAATCCCGATCCTGGATAGATGGCTATTGTCCAAATGAAACACTGAGGCACTGAAACGTTTAACCAGTTTACTTTACCATAAAAGGATTTACAACCAGTCCTGTCACCGGAGTCTGTATGGGAACTCTGAGTTACTTTGACCCTGCCGGGGTCTTCGCCTCTTATTGTACGCAATTTCTGTGTGGCCCTGCTGCTGTATGTGAACTGGCTGCCGGCCCAATCTGTCCCCTCCGGGTCCTGGTTCGACGGGCAACCCGAGTCCTTTTATCGGCTTACCCCCTCCAGGAGTACCGCTGAACTCTGTGTCTGTTGCTGCGTCCGGCCCTAGTGAAGCTGATATCACCTCACGTTTTTCCGGTTGCTGTATTATATATAATGAATACAGCCACGGATCCGGTATCCGTCTTTGCGCCTGTTCTGGGTAGTGATTAATGCTACCCGGTTCTCACAATGTCCTTTTTCTCTATCCCTCTTCTCCTCAGGCCGGTGATTTAGGCCTGGTAACAGTCACAGGGCTGTTAGAGATTCAACTGTATGACCTCTCACTTTCAGCTCCTTAGCCCAACTGCCATTTCTTCTCTCAGACCAGAATGGATCAAGGGGAGTCTCTGGAGCTCCCCCTTCTGGCCGGAGGTGGTAGTGCAGTCTTGCTATTTTAGTATTTGTACTTACTGTCAGTAACTATTTTTGTGGCAAATACCCCTAGGGGTGCCACATTAGCGAACCCAGTTGCGTCACAGGGCCGCAGTACCGCACGTAACAAAACTAATAATTAAATAGCACGAGAGTGCGAACTGTGCCGTACTGGCGGACGCCACTAACCACCCTGACTTGGGATAAAGAAGCGCTCTAATGGTGCGTGGCACCGTACTAGCGGTCACAGCAGTAGGCGCTGTTTCATGTGTAAATGCTGTGAGTTCAGCCGGGCGCTAGGTTGCAGCCATACACCTTACGCGAACAGTCATACACAAGGGATGGGTTTTTTAAGGAACGACTTGCACTCATCAACACACACACGATTACAATTGTACACTAGCGCATGGCCGTGTGGTCATGCGAAGCTTATATAGCTGCAGCATGTATAGGACCTTCTAATAAAGGACCAATGGAAACTGTCACAGAAGTTTAGCACCTTCAGGACCTTCCTGGAGGACCAATGGGAACCGCTGCAGCATCTGAGCATGTGACCCTCGATCTCCAACGGGAGATCTCACCCTGGGCATGCTCAGAAGGGAAAAAGCAGGACTTTGTCCCAAAAGCGTCCGCTCGCCGCTGCCCAGCACTGGCTTCAATGGCAGAAGCAGGAAAAGCAGCAGTAACCCTATGCACAGAGTGAGACTGAGCAAGATGCTGGGACCGAAGTCTTCGCTGAGCAGACTCCACTGCGGCTGGAGAAGAATGGGAGACCGCAGCAGAGATGGTTCGAGATTCCCTCTGTGCAGAGGCGGGAACTCGACACCTAACACCCAGGGCGTTTTAATTAAAAGAGCCACCTTCAGCAGCACTAAGGCTGCATTCTGTGAACGTGGCTGTTATGATTCTTATCCCTAGGAACGCAGAAATACAGACTTTTATAAATCTCCCGGTGTCAACCGCCTCATAACCGTCAATCTTCTCCCTCTTGCGTCTGTGTGCCGCCTCCTGTGTTCCTGTTGCATACCCGGTGCCTGCGCTCTACCAACTTTTCTCAGGCATGCGCTTTGCGTGCTGCCTGGGAACTTACATCAGGCGATGATGTAATGCTCTCGCGCTTGAGTGAAGCGGAGCCCACAGATCCCACCCCGCAGTGTGTTATGATGAGCTGCTCACTAAGATATTGCCAAGGGAAGAAAGAGGAGGAGGAGGGAGATGGGGACAGGCGCAGAGATTGATGTTCACTGTGGAGGCACCAGATTCCCAGCCCTGCAGTGTGAATACATCATCACACTGCGGGGCGGGATCTGTGGCCTCCACTCCACGCAGGTGCGAGAGCATTGCATCATTGCCTGATGTAAGTTCCTGGGCAAGCGCGCACAGCGCATGCCCGAGAAATGGTGGCAGAGTGCAAGTGGCGGGTATGTAACAGGAACACAGGAGGTGGCGCACAGACGCAAGAGGGAGATGATTGACAGCTATGAGGCGGTTGACACTGGGGGAGAAAACACACCTCCGTGACACAATAGAGGTATGGCGGGCAATTTATAAAAGTTTGTATTTCTGGTTTCCTAGGGATAAGAAACATAACAGCCACCTTCACAGAATGCAGCGTTAGTGCTGCTGAAGGTGGCTCTTTTACCTAAAAATGTCCTGGGGGGGTGACAGGTTCCCTTTAACCTATGTAGGACAGTGGAGACTGTAGTGTGGAGATGTTATTGACGTCTATAAGAAACTTTTCCGGGTATGCTTTGTGATCTATGACTTCAGCAGAAGAGATTGTGCTGGGAGGTGAAGAAGGTGTGTTGTGACCAGCAACAATTGTTATTGGTGTACCCTGTTTTATCTATATACATGTGAACTTTTACTATAATCCTATCATAATAATGAGGTGACTAGTGAAAAGTAATTTCTAAAGAACAGGAAGTGTCAGTCTGTTGTTAGGTTTGATATATGAGTAAATAATGGTAACATTTCAGGATTACTTTCATTATAGAAAAATTAGCAATTTTTGCATAGTTTTCTGTCACTAGTAGAGATGAGCAAATCATTTTGCGAAGGATCACATTTGAGTCGAATTTCCTGAAAAGTTTAATGCAAACTCCAACATTTTGCGATTCGATTTGCATTTTGCCAAAATAAATTTTGCCCAGCAACATTTCTAACACAGCTGAAGCATCAGACAGAAGGCAAACATCATGTTGCATTGCTGTGCAGTTTTACTCATAATGCCTTGCAGGTATGACATACAGATTATCATACCATGTACTATGGTAGTCTGTACCTGGGCCATCTGAGATCACTGGTTCCTAGACAAGCACAGTTTGTATAGCAGAGTTTTTTCATCCCCAGAGTTACTGGGTAAGTATTTCACTTCTGTAGACTGTAAGCTCTTATGATCCGTGGGGTCCTCTCTCTAATGTAGAATGTAAGCTCTTATGATCAGTAGGGTTCTCTCTCTCTCTTACTTATAAAATGAAAGGTATTATGGTCAGCTAGGTTACTCTCCCTCCTCTCACCCATGGGTATTTTATTATCAATGACAATCTTTCCAGTATTGAAATCCATGCAAATTTATTTGCTCTAAATCAATTTTTTTCCAAAGATTCAACAAAATTGCAAATTCAGATTTCAAAACCTTTGCTCATCTCAAGTTATACATACATACATATATATACATATACAGACTGTTCTAGGACTGGCTCCCTTTTTATAGGGCTTTATAGGCTTCTCATCAAGATTTCAGTAATAAATGCAATGAAATGTCACAAAACTAAAACTATATGTAAAGAAATACTGCAAGTGAAGGGGTCCTAAATAGAGATAATTTTACACAAAACCACAAAATTGACCTGACAAAATTATTGGCAAAACTATGGGTAAGCAACTCTGCTATAAAAGAACTGATGCCACGCTTAAGGATGTATCACTACTGGGAGGGCATACAGTACAGACAAAAAGTTTGGACACACCTTCTCATTTAAAGATATTTCCGTATTTTCATGACTATGAAAATTGTACATTCACACTGAAGGCATCAAAACTATGAATTAACACGTGTGGAATTATACACTTAACAAAAAAGTGTGAAACAACTGAAAATATGTCTTATATTCTAGGTTCTTCAAAGTAGCCAACTTTTGCTTTGATGACTGCTTTGCACACTCTTGGCATTCTCTTGATGAGCTTCAAGAGGTAGTCACCGGGAATGGTCTTGCAAGAATCTTGAAGGAGTTTCCAGAGATGCTTAGAACTTGTTGGCCCTTTTGCCTTCACTCTGCGGTCCAGCTCAACCCAAACCATCTCGATTGGGTTCAGGTCTGGTGACTGTGGAGGCCAGGTCATCTGGCGTAGCACCCCATCACTTCTTGGTCAAATAGCCCTTACACAGCTTGGAGGTCTGTTTGGGGTCATTGTCCTGTTGAAAAATAAATGATGGTCCAAATAAACGTAAACCAGATGGAATAGCATGTCACTGCAAGATGCTGTGGTAGCCATGCTGGTTCAGTATGCCTTCAATTTTGAATAAATCCCCAACAGTATCACCAGCAAAGCACCCCCACACCATCACACCTCCTCCTCTATGCTTCACGGTGGGAACCAGGCATGTAGAGTCCATCCATTCACCTTTTCTGCATCACACAAATACACGGTGGTTGGAACCAAAGATCTCAAATTTGGACTCATCAGACCAAAGCACAGATTTCCACTGGTCTAATGTCCATTCCTTGTGCTCTTTAGCCCAAACAAGTCTTTTCTGCTTGTAACCTGTCCTTAGCAGTGGTTTCCTAGCAGCTATCTTACCATGAAGGCCTGCTGCACAAAGTCTCCTCTTAACAGTTGTTGTAGAGATGTGTCTGCTGCTAGAACTCTGTGTGGCATTAACCTGGTCTCTAATCTGAGCTGCTGTTAACCTGCGATTTCTGAGGCTGGTGACTCGGATAAACTTATCCTCAGAAGCAGAGGTGACTCTTGGTCTTCCTTTCCTGGGGCAGTCCTCATGTGAGCCAGTTTTTTTTGTAGCGCTTGATGGTTTTTGCCACTGCACTTGGGGACACTTTCAAAGTTTTCCCAATTTTTCGGACTGACTGACCTTCATTTCTTTACAGCAATGATGGCCACTCGTTTTTCTTTACTTAGCTGCTTTTTTCTTGCCATAATACAAATTCTAACAGTCTATTCAGTAGGACTATCAGCTGTGTATCCACCAGACTTCTGCACAACACAACTGATGGTCCCAACCCCATTTATAAGGCAAGAAATCCCACTTATTAAAACTGACAGGGCACACCTGTGAAGTGAAAACCATTCCCGGTGACTACCTCTTGACGCTCATCAAGAGAATGCTAAGCATGTGCAAAGCAGTCATCAAAGCAAAAGTTGACTTTGAAGAACCTAGAATATAAGACATAATTTCAGTTGTTTAACACTTTTGTTAAGTATATAATTCCACAAGTGTTAATTCACATTTTGATGCCTTCAGTGTGAATATACAATTTTCATAGTCATGAATATACAGAAAAATCTTTTTTTGGTCTGTACTGTATATGCAAAATAAAACACAAGATGAAATCCCCCACCGGTGCTCCTGTTGTATGCCCAGAATAGATATGTCCTGTATGTACTGTGCAGTGTGGAGAGTAGATATACCATATGTGCAAACCCAATGTCTAGCACTAATAGCTCTGGTCTGACTCACCAGGTTTCCGTAGTACGGTAGGTGCAAGGAGCTATCAGATGCTTGGATTGCCTGTCAAGATTGCTGAGCGGCGATCCTGATGAACAGGTACTGGGCAGAGAAGTGGGCAGGCAGCAGTCGCAGCCAAGCGGGGTAGCGAAGAGTCGGCATGGAGTCCAGGAACGCCCCGGATGGAGGTGTCCCTGGATACAGACAGGAAAGATGGCCAACGAGAGCGCATAGCGTGTGACATTACAGAGGCTACGGGGCAGCGCTGGGTCCAAGATTACCGAAGCGTTTCGAAGGAGCTTAGTCCTTCTTCATCAGGGTTATTCTGTTTAAGCATAGTTGTTCAAACTCACCTGTGGCAAATAACAGGTGTGTGTAACGTGGAAATCACACCTGAAAACAGATCAAAAGGGGAGAAGTTGTCTCAATCTTTGTATTGTGTGTCTGTGTGTGCCACATTAAGCATGGAGAACAGGAAAAGGAGTAGATAATTATCTGAGGACTTGAGCACCAAAATTGTTGAACAGTATCAACAATCTCAAGATTACAAGTTCATCTCCAGAGATCTTGATGTTCCTTTGTCCAGGGTGTGCAACATAATTAAGAAGTTTACAAGCCATAGCACTGTATTTCCCTGGACATGAACAGCAGAGAAAAATGTACTAGGTGGATAAGCAGCCCCAATCAAGTTCTACAGAAATTCAAGCTGTCCTTCAAACTCAGGGTGCATCAGTGTCAGCAAAAACTATACATCAACATTTGAATGAAAATCTATGGCAGGAGACCGAATAGGACATCACTGCTGATGCAGAGACATAAAAAGCTGGACTGCAGTTTGCCAAAATGTGCTGGAGTAAGTGAAATTCCTTCTGGGAAAGTATGTTTTGAAAAGATGAGAACAAGATAGAGCTTTTTGATAAGGCATGTCATTCTACTGTTTACCTGTCAGGATTCCTTCGTTCAGTGAGTGATTGCTATGCTGTTATATGGAAACTGTGTTGCTGAGCTATCGGTGCTTTGATTGACAGCTTGGCTGTCCAATCCTGTGGAGGGCTTGCTGAGCTGTCGGTGCTTTGATTGACAGCTCAGCTGTCCAATCTGTGATTGGCAGATGCACAATTTTCTCCAGGTGTTCGGTGTTGTGGAGATTGTCCAGCTACTTAACTGAGCTGTCTGCACCTGGTTCCTGCCAGATGTAGTTTGTGCTTCCTGGTGAGTGTTAGCCTTATTTTATTGTTCTGATTTTCTGCTACTTGACCTTTTGGACCATGTTATGACTATCCATTTGTCTTGTCCCTTGGCTTTGAACTGCTATCTCTTATTATTGACCCTGGACTGTGATCTGATTACACCTTGGTTATCTACGTACTCTCTTGTATTGACCCGAAACATCAGAAATTTTGTGTCTCATGGTCTGTCCATGAGTAGTGACTAGTGTCACGTTACCAAAAATGAAATGAGACCTGTAAAGAAAAGAACACAGTACCTACAATCAAATATGGCGGAGGTTCAAAGATGTTTTGGGGTGTTTTGCTGCCTCTAGCATTGGGTGCATTTTGACAGTAATCTTCATGAAACCTGAAGATTACCAAAGGATTTGAGGTCACAATGTCAGGGGTTGGCTGGCACTTTTCAGCCTGGGGGGCATTCACAAGGCAGTGGCCCTCTAGTTGTGGTGGCCCTCCTTTTACTTGCTTATCTGTGGCCACTGCATTAAAGTAGCAGAGATAACAGGTTTTAAAAACATGCTGGTACATAGATATGGGAACAGACCAGAGCTTGCTGCATAGATATGGGAGCAGAACCAAGTTTACTACAGAGAAATGGGAGCAGAACAGAGCTTACTCCAGAGATATAGGAGCAGAACGGAGCTTACTACCGAGATATGGGAGCAGTATAGGAGCAGAACGGAGCTTACTACCGAGAAATGGGAGCAGAACAGAGCTTACTACAGAGTTATGGGAGCAGAACCGAGCTTACTACAGAGATATGGGAGCTGAACCGAGCTTACTGCAGAGATATGGGAGCAGAACAGAGCTTACTCCAGAGATATGGGAGCAGAACGGAGCTTACTACTGAGATATGGGAGCAGAACAGAGCTTGCTACAGAGTTATAGGAGCAGAACCGAGCTTACTACAGAGATATAGGTGCTGATCCAAGCTTACTGCAGAGATATGGGAGCAGAATCAAGCTTACTACAGAGATAAGGGAGCAGAACCGAGCTTAATAAGTCTACTACATGGAACCAATTCTGCTACATAGAAACTGGGGCAGAACCGAGATTACGGCATACATACGGTACCATAATCTATATTACTACATTGATACAGTACCAAAACCAAGCTTACTGCTTAGATATGGTGCAATAAAGGAGCTTACTTACAAACATCCATACAACAATCCGGCTACACAGTGCCTACTAGGGTTGAACTACCTTGACCTTTTTAGAGTCGAGCCGTGTTTCGCGAAACCCGACTATCTTAGAAGTCGAGTCGAGTGGAATCGGCCGATTATCGCGAAAAGTCGGGTATCGACCGAAACATGAAACCCAATGCAAGTCAATGGGGGAGCATAGTCGGCAGTAAGTGGAGGCCAGGAAAACACCTACACTGCCCATTTTAATGGCAAAAACATCACATCCATTCTTGTTACAGAAGCTTGTCAATCGTAATTTAGCTTATAATAATTGGAAGGCATTTAAAATTGGGGGTCATTTGGCTAAAGTTGTGGGGGGTAGGGCTGGTTCAAGTAATTAGTGGGCCCATTAAATCTGGACGACGTCACGGCAGTGGAGCAGGGAGAGGTAAGTATTTCAACTTTGCAAGTGCTGTGATCCTGAGTAAGCAGGGGGGGCCCACTCGTTGGCATTGGCACTGGCACAGGGCCCCTCAAAGTACAGCGATGTGTTTGCACGGCGGGGGCGCCTCCCACCGGCAGCAACACTATTGCGTACTATGAGAGGCCCTGTGCCAGTGACGTCGCCAACTAGTATTCCTCCCCCCACCTGATGAAGGAACCTGCACTTTCATCTGCACCTTCCTCTTTGTCCCCGTGTAAGGTGGTATGGTATGCGGGAAGAGGAACCTGACTTTCAGCAGGGTCACAATCTTGCTGTGTAGCGTGCACGGGGAATGTTGCGTTATGGGTCAATGTTCCAGCAGACTCATCTATCACTGGCTGGGCAATGGGCAGGATGAGGAGGAAACACAGATATAGGCCCAAAGAATAAAGTGGGCTAAATGCAGTTCAAAATTGGTAACACAGGACTAACCAGGGGGCATTGCAGTGGAGGACAACTGGAATGAGAGGCTGACACAGAGAGTAGGCCCAAATCAGTAAGTAGTCGAAATGCAGTTCAAAATTGGCAACAGTAGTAAACAGGCGGCACAGCTTTGTTCAGTGGAGGAGAACAGCAAGGAGTGGCAGACACCGATAGTAGGCCCCAACCCAACTAGTAGGCCAAATGCAGTCTAACATTAACAACTACTTAACGAGAGCCTGAAAATCGAATTTCAGGACAGGAAACCAGGAGAACAGCAAGGAGCGGCAGACACTGTTAGTAGGCCCTACCAAAGTTGTAGCCCCAATGCAGTTTTAAAATTCCTAGAGGCTGAAAACAAGACTATTGACGCTCAGCTTTTTTCAAAGGAACACAGCTGTATTGAGTGGCGCAGACAGACACAGGTAGTAGGCCTTAAACCAATAATGTTGCTCACTGCAGCTTAAAAAAGGTTACAGGGGTACACAGGCAGCATTGCTCTGGGCAGTGGAAGACAATTTCAATAGTGGACCGCAGACAGACTTTGTACGCCTACTATTAAAAAAAGGATGCTCTATGCAATTAAAAATAGGTTCCAGGGGTACACGGGCAGCAGTGGTCTGGTCAGTGGAGGAGTAGTAGAAAGAACGGGCCGCAGACAGGCTTCGAAGGCCTAACATAAAAAAATATTGGGCTGTAGGCACTTTAACATTGGTTCCAGGGGTACACGGGCAGCAGTAGACTGGTCAGTGTAGGAGTAGTAGAAAGAACGGGACGCAGGCAGGCTTCGAAGGCCTAACATAAAAAAATATTGGGCTGTAGGCACTTTAACATTGGTTCCAGGGGTACACGGGCAGCAGTAGACTGGTCAGTGTAGTAGTAGTAGAAAGAACGGGCCGCAGACAGGCTTCGAAGGCCTAACATAAAAAAATATTGGGCTGTAGGCACTTTAACATTGGTTCCAGGGGTACACGGGCAGCAGTAGACTGGTCAGTGTAGGAGTAGTAGAAAGAACGGGACGCAGACAGGCTTCGAAGGCCTAACATAAAAAAAATATTGGGCTGTAGGCACTTTAACATTGGTTTCAGGGGTACACGGGCAGCAGCAGACTGGTCAGTGTAGGAGTAGTAGAAAGAACGGGCCGCAGACAGGCTTCGAAGGCCTAACATAAGAAAAAAATTGGGCTGGCTGTAGGCACTTTATAATTGGTTCCAGGGGTACAGGGGCAGCAGTAGACAGGTCAGTGGAGGCCTAGTGGAAGGAGGGACCGCAGACAGGCTTCGAAGGCCTAACATAATAAAATTGGGCTGGCTGTAGGCAATTTAAAATTGGTTCCAGGGGTACACGGGCAGCAGTGGTCTGGTCAGTGTAGGAGTAGTAGAAAGAACGGGCCGCAGACAGGCTTCTAAGGCCTAACATAATAACATTTGGCTGTAGGCACTTTATAATTGGTTCCAGGGGTACACGGGCAGCAGTGGTCTGGTCAGTGGAGGCCTAGTGGAAGGAGGGACTGCAGACAGGCTTCGAAGGCCTAACATAATAAATTGGGCTGGCTGTAGGCAATTTAAAATTTGTTCCAGGGGTACACGGGCAGCAGTAGACAGGTCAGTGTAGGAGTAGTAGAAAGAACGGGCCGCAGACAGGCATCGAAGGCCTAACATAAAAAAAAAAATTGGGCTGGCTGTAGGCACTTTATAATTGGTTCCAGGGGTACACGGGCAGCAGTAGACAGGTCAGTGGAGGCCTAGTGGAAGGAGGGACCGCAGACAGGCTTCGAAGGCCTAACATAATAAATTGGGCTGGCTGTAGGCAATTTAAAATTGGTTCCAGGGGTACACGGGCAGCAGTGGTCTGGTCAGTGTAGGAGTAGTAGAAAGAACGGGCCGCAGACAGGCTTCTAAGGCCTAACATAATATCATATGGCTGTAGGCACTTTATAATTGGTTCCAGGGGTACACGGGCAGCAGTGGTCTGGTCAGTGGAGGCCTAGTGGAAGGAGGGACCGCAGACAGGCTTCGAAGGCCTAACATAATAAAATTGGACTGGCTGTAGGCAATTCAAAATTTGTTCCAGGGGTACACGGGCAGCAGTGGTCTGGTCAGCGGAGGCCAATTGTAATGAGTGTCTGCCAGTTAGAAGTCCAAAACAATAAATAAATGTGAATGTCTCGCATTAAAACAAAACGAAAACACTAAAGGGTCCAATCATTAGGTACAGGGGTGGGATCCTCTGCGTAGTTTCAGACCTAGTAATTTGGCACAAAGTATTTACTTGGGTAAATATAGGACACTGCCCCTGACTATGTTAAGTACCATCATACATGTCAACACAATGGTATTGTCAGTGGCAGGAATGGAAGGATGTCAGGGCATAGACTAAACATTGGTGGAAGTGTGAGAGATAACTGTGGAAGTGGTAGAGCAATGTTTGACCTGGGGGTGGGTGAACTCTCTTGTAGCCGGCGGTACAGGCCCAGGGCCCCTCATGTTACAACAGTGTGTCTGACGTTGGGTGCGCACCACCACCGCCAGAGACACTTTATTGTACTATGAGGGACCCAGTGGCAGTGCTGCACACCCACCTCTTCAGACAAACAGCACTCTCATGGGTGCTTGCGCCAAGTCGCGATAACACGGCCCCGTGTGGGGAGTTTGGCCATTTAGGGAGGTGTAAACATGTCGTATGCTGGACAATCAGCTGCAGCAAATTAAGACATTAGAAAAGTAATTCACAGTAGTCCACAGGCAAGAGCTTTTCATAGGAAAGCTAGGTGTCGGCCGGGCAAGGTGGGGCAAAAGAATTCGAAATCCAGTTGTGGTTCATTTTAATGAATGTTAGATCATCAACATTTTGGGTAGCCAGACGAGTCCTTTTTTCGGTTAATATTGAACCTGCAGCACTGAATACTCTTTCTGATAGGACACTAGCTGCCGGGCAAGCAAGCTCCTGCAATGCATATTCTGCCAATTCTGGCCAGGTGTCTAATTTGGATGCCCAGTAATCAAATGGGAATGACGGTTGAGGGAGAACATCGATAAGGGATGAAAAATAGTTTGTAACCATATTGGACAAATGTTGTCTCCTGTCACTTTCAATTGATGCAGCAGTACCTGTCCTGTCTGCGGTCATAGCAAAATCACTCCACAATCTGGTCAGAAAACCCCTCTGTCCAACGCCACTTCTAATGTGTGCACCCCTAACACTCCTGGTCTGCTGCCCCCTGGAGCTCGTGTGAGAATGATCACGGGTGCTGTGTGCTGGGAATGCCTGAAGCAAACGGTCAACAAGAGTTGATTGTTTGGTTGCTAATATTAGTTCCAAGTTCTCATGTGGCATAATATTTTGCAATTTGCCTTTATAGCGAGGATCAAGGAGGCAGGCCAACCAGTAATCGTCATCGTTCATCATTTTAGTAATGCGTGTGTCCCTTTTGAGGATATGTAAGGCATAATCCGCCATGTGGGCCAAAGTTCCAGTTGTCAAATCTGCGGTTATGATTGTCTGAGGGGCAGTTTCAGGCAAATCTACGTCACTTGTGTCCCTCAAAAAACCAGAACCCGGCCTTGCCACGCAACCAATTTCCAGTGCCCCCGGGAAAGCTTCCTCATTAAAAATATACTCATCCCCATCATCCTCCTCGTCCTCCACCTCCTCTTCGCCCGCTAACTCGTCCTGTACACTGCACTGACCAGACAATGGCTGACTGTCATCAAGGCTTTCCTCTTCCTCTGGTGCAGACGCCTGATCCTTTATGTGCGTCAAACTTTGCATCAGCAGACACATTAGGGGGATGCTCATGCTTATTATGGCATTGTCTGCACTAACCAGCCGTGTGCATTCCTCAAAATACTGAAGGACTTGACACATGTCTTGTATCTTCGACCACTGCACACCTGACAACTCCATGTCTGCCATCCTACTGCCTGCCCGTGTATGTGTATCCTCCCACAAAAACATAACAGCCCGCCTCTGTTGGCACAGTCTCTGAAGCATGTGCAGTGTTGAGTTCCACCTTGTTGCAACGTCTATGATTAGGCGATGCTGGGGAAGGTTCAAAGACCGCTGATAGGTCTGCATATGGCTGGAGTGTACAGGTGAACGGCGGATATGTGAGCAAAATCCACGCACTTTGAGGAGCAGGTCGGAGAACCCAGGATAAGTTTTCAATAAGCACTGCACCACCAGGTTTAAGGTGTGAGCCAGGCAAGGAATGTGTTTCAGTTGGGAAAGGGAGATGGCAGCCATGAAATCCCTTCCGTTATCACTCACTACCTTGCCTGCCTCAAGATCTACTGTGCCCAGCCACGACTGCGTTTCTTGCTGCAAGAACTCGGACAGAACTTCCGCGGTGTGTCTGTTGTCGCCCAAACACTTCATAGCCAATACAGCCTGCTGACGCTTGCCAGTAGCTGGCCCATAATGGGACAACTGGTGTGCAACAGTGTCAGCTGCCGATGGAGTGGTTGGGCGACTGCGGTCTGTGGAAGAGCTCTCGCTTCTGCAGGAGGACGAGGAGGAGGAGGAGGGGGTGCGAACGCCTACAGCCAACTGTTTCCTAGAACGTGGGCTAGGCACAACTGTCCCAAAATTGATGTCCCCTGTGGACCCTGCATCCACCACATTCACCCAGTGTGCCGTGATGGACACGTAACGTCCCTCGCCATGCCTACTGGTCCATGCATCTGTAGTCAGGTGCACCTTTGTACTCACAGATTGCCTGAGTGCATGGACGATGCGCTGTTTAACATGCTGGTGCATGGCTGGGATGGCTTTTCTGGAAAAAAAGTGTTGACTGGGTAGCTCGTAGCGTGGTTCAGCGTACTCCATCAGGGCTTTGAAAGCTTTGCTTTCAACTAACCGGTAGGGTATCATCTCTAACGAGATTAGTCTAGCTATGTGGGCGTTAAAACCCTGTGTACGCGGATGCGAGGATAAGTACTTCCTTTTTCTAACCAGAGTCTCATGTAGGGTGAGCTGGACTGGAGAGCTGGAGATCGTGGAACTAGCGGGTGTGCCGGTGGACATGGCAGACTGAGAGACGGTTGGAGACGGTATTGTTTCCGCCGGTGCCCTAGATGCAGTATTTCCTCCTACAAAACTGGTGATTCCCTGACCCTGACTGCTTTGGGCTGGCAAAGAAACCTGCACAGATACTGCCGGTGGTGCGGAAAATGGTGGCCTTACAGTGACGGAAGGGATGTTGCGTTGCTGACTAGCTTCATTGGCCGAGGGTGCTACAACCTTAAGGGACGTTTGGTAGTTAGTCCAGGCTTGCAAATGCATGGTGGTTAAATGTCTATGCATGCAACTTGTATTGAGACATTTCAGATTCTGACCTCTGCTTAAGCTAGTTGAACATTTTTGACAGATAACTTTGCGCTGATCAATTGGATGTTGTTTAAAAAAATGCCAGACTGCACTCTTCCTAGCATCGGATCCCTTTTCAGGAATTGCAGACTGAGCTTTAACCGGATGGCCACGCTGTCCTCCAACAGGTTTTGGCTTTGCCACGCGTTTTGGGCCAGATACGGGCCCGGCAGATGGAACCTGTTGCGATGTTGATGCCTGCTGCGGCCCCTCCTCCACCTCCGCTTCTGAACTACTGCAGCCTGCACCCTGTTCCCCCAATGGCTGCCAATCGGGGTCAACAACTGGGTCATCTATAACCTCCTCTTCTAGCTCATGTGCAACTTCGTCTGTGTCACCATGTCGGTCGGTGGTATAGCGTTCGTGACGGGGCAACATAGCCTCATCAGGGTCTGATTGTGGATCAGTACCCTGAGAGGGCAATGTTGTGGTCTGAGTCAAAGGACCAGCATAGTAGTCTGGCTGTGGCTGTGCATCAGTGCACTCCATGTCAGAATCTACTTGTAATGGGCATGGCCTGTTAACTGTTTCACTTTCTAAGCCAGGGACGGTATGTGTAAAGAGCTCCATGGAGTAACCCGTAGTGTCGCCTGCTGCATCCTTCTCTCTTTTTGTTGTTTTTGCTGAAGAGGACAAGGAAGCGACTTGTCCCTGACCGTGAACATCCACAAACGACGCGCTGCTTTTACATTTACCAGTTTCAGAAGAGGAGGCAAAAGAGCTAGAGGCTGAGTCAGCAAGGTAAGCCAAAACTTGCTGTTGCTGCTCCGGCTTTAAAAGCGGTTTTCCTACTCCCAGAAAAGAGAGCGTTCGAGGCCTTGTGTAGCCAGATGACGAACCTGGCTCCACAGCTCCATACTTAGGTGGAATATTTTTTTTCCCTCGACCACCTGATGCTCCACTACCACTACCATCATTACCAGCTGACAATGAACGCCCACGGCCACGACCTCTTGCACCAGACTTCCTCATTGTTTTACAAACTTAACCAAAGTAACTTTATTTGTTGCTGTCAAACAACTTACACGGTGAGCTATAACTTCAGTATGATTTCGATATCCCTTTACAGGTTGGTGAGACCGCAAGGAAAATCAGGCACAATGTTACACACTCTGTTTTCTGTGGCACCAAATCACAGAGATGCCACACACGCAGGACTGTCACTCAAGCACAAATGTCAATATTAATCTCCCATTTTTTTATTTTTTTTTCAGGGAGACTTTAGAAACAAAATAAAATAAAATGATTTTTTCAGGAAGAATTTAGAAACCAAATAAAATAAAATGATTTTTTCAGGGAGAATTTAGAAACCAAATAAAAATAAATAGGCTTTCTATGGCCCACTGAGTGAGAGATGGCACACACAGGAGTCAGGAGTGGCACACAAACCCAGAGGCCAATATTTATCTCCCACTGATTGATTTATTGATTTTTTCAGGTAGAATTTAGAACCCAAATCAACCAAAAAAATAAATAGGCTTTCTATGGCCCACTATCTGAGAGAGAGAGATGGCACACCCAGGAGTCAAGACTGGCACACAAGCAGAAAGGGCAATATTAATCTCCCACTGATTTTTTTTTTTTCAGGGAGACTTTAGAAACAAAATAAAATAAAATGATTTTTTCAGGAAGAATTTAGAAACCAAATAAAATAAAATGATTTTTTCAGGGAGAATTTAGAAACCAAATAAAAAAAAATAGGCTTTCTATGGCCCACTGAGTGAGAGATGGCACACACAGGAGTCAGGAGTGGCACACAAGCCCAGAGGCCAATATTTATCTCCCACTGATTGATTTATTGATTTTTTCAGGTAGAATTTAGAACCCAAATCAACCAACAAAATAAATAGGCTTTCTATGGCCCACTGTCTGAGAGAGAGATGGCACACCCAGGAGTCAAGACTGGCACACAAGCAGAAAGGGCAATATTAATCTCCCATTGATTTTTTTTTTTTTTTCAGGGAGACTTTAGAAAAAAAATAAAATAAAATGATTTTTTTCAGGAAGAATTTAGAAACCAAATAAAATAAAATGATTTTTTCAGGGAGAATTTAGAAACCAAATAAAAAAAAATAGGCTTCCTATGGCCCACTGAGTGAGAGATGGCACACACAGGAGTCAGGAGTGGCACACAAGCCCAGAGGCCAATATTTATCTCCCACTGATTGATTTATTGATTTTTTCAGGTAGAATTTAGAACCCAAATCAACCAAAAAAATAAATAGGCTTTCTATGGCCCACTGAGTGAGAGATGGCACACACAGGAGTCAGGAGTGGCACACAAGCCCAGAGGCTAATATTTATCTCCCACTGATTGATTTAGTGATTTTTTCAGGTAGAATTTAGAACCCAAATCAACCAAAAAAATAAATAGGCTTTCTATGGCCCACTATTTGAGAGAGAGAGAGATGGCACACCCAGGAGTCAAGACTGCCACACAAGCAGAAAGGGCAATATTAATCTCCCACTGATTTTTTTTTTTTTTCAGGGTGACTTTAGAAACAAAATAAAATAAAATGATTTTTTCAGGAAGAATTTAGAAACCAAATAAAATAAAATGATTTTTTTCAGGGAGAATTTAGAACCCAAATCAATCAAAAAAATAAATAGGCTTTCTATGGCCCACTGAGTGAGAGATGGCACACACAGGAGTCAGGAGTGGCACACAAGCCCAGAGGCCAATATTTATCTCCCACTGTTTGATTTATTGATTTTTTCAGGTAGAATTTAGAACCCAAATCAACCAAAAAAATAAATAGGCTTTCTATGGCCCACTGAGTGAGAGATGGCACACACAGGAGTCAGGAGTGGCACACAAGCCCAGAGGCCAATATTTATCTCCCACTGATTGATTTATTGATTTTTTCAGGTAGAATTTAGAACCCAAATCAACCAAAAAAATAAATAGGCTTTCTATGGCCCACTGAGTGAGAGATGGCACACACAGGGATGGCACTCTAGCAGAAATGCCAATCTTAATCTCCCACAAAAAAAAAAAAAAACAGGAACTGTCCTACAATTACTATCTCCCTGCAGTAATCTCAGCCAAGTATGGCAGGCAGCAATAAGGAGTGGACTGATGCACAAATTAAATAAAAAGTGTGGACAAACAAAAAAGATAGCTGTGCAGAACGGAAGGAACAACAGGATTTGTGCTTTGAAAAAAGCAGTTGGTTTGCACAGCGGCGTACACACAGCAATGCAGCTATCAGGGAGCCTTCTAGGGCAGCCCAATGAGCTACAGCGCTGAGAAAAAAAAAAAAAATGTAGCTTCCACTATCCCTGCACACCGAAGGTGGTGTTGGACAGTGGAAATCGCTACAGCACAAGCGGTTTGGGGGTTAATGGACCCTGCCTAACGCTATCCCTGCTTCTGACGAAGCGGCAGCAACCTCTCCCTAAGCTCAGATCAGCAGCAGTAAGATGGCAATCGGCGGGAACGCCTCTTTATAGCCCCTGTGACGCCGCAGACGGCAAGCCAATCACTGCAATGCCCTTCTCTAAGATGGTGGGGACCAGGACCTATGTCATCACGCTGCCCACACTCTGCGTCCACCTTCATTGGCTGAGAAATGGCGCTTTTCGCGTCATTGAAACGCGACTTTGGCGTGAAAGTCGCGTACCGCATGGCCGACCCCACACAGGGGTCGGGTCGGGTTTCATGAAACCCGACTTTGCCAAAAGTCGGCGACTTTTGAAAATGAACGACCCGTTTCACTCAACCCTAGTGCCTACTACTATCAGCTCACCACTGCACAGCGAATACATAATATTATAATATCACCATTACCTCTATATGAAACTACATTCTATACAATGACCAATGATACCACCATTTTACTATAATGACTGAATTACATTAAGCTGCTACTAAATAAAAAAAAATGCTACCTAAAAAGAGAAATAATACACCCTTGCAGTAACCGTATATTGGTAGATACCAGTTCCGCAGAACAAGTGATTACAGTACAGTTATACATAATAACTTACACATCACATTCTTTCTGATTCAGATCGTTCACTGTTCTATCTGGCCAAGACCGACATGACAACTTCTCCAGCCAGGACTCATCTGTACAGATTACAGCAAAGGAACTCTCTACAAAAACTCTCTACTCTGTGTGCACCTGCAGTGAGGACCACTGACCCCAATATTTAATCAATAGTGTTATTACTAGGATTATTCCCACCCCCAAAAATTAAAGTGTCCCACAGAAAGTAATGTCCCTGCTGTGCAAAGACCCGTATGGTCCTTTGAAGGATATGATATCCCAAGTGCCCCCTTCCAGCAAAAAATATCCTTGAGTGCTCAATTAAAGTAACAATGTCCACCCCCCAAAAAAGGAAAATAGGTGCCCCTATCAAAACTAATAATTTCCCATTCATAACAAATAATGTCCTCTGAGCACCCATAGAGCTCTGTGTATACAGAATGATGGTCCTACAGCCCCCAATACCGATTTATTATACATTGAGGACCCCAAAACTCCCTATATATAGTAAAATGGCTACATTGCCCCTATATACAATATGATGTCCCCACTACATCATATATATAGTATGAGGCTTTACAGTTTTCTATAAACACTATAGCTCCCCACAAAGAGTATGTCTCCAAAAACCCCTATATATAGTATGATGGTCCCCTACAGCTCTCTAATTGCGATATTATGTACCTCACAGCTTCCTATATATCCCGCATCACCTCTATATATAGTATCATGTCCATACAGCCCCCTATATGGAATATGGTGGCCCCACAGCCCCCATATGATGGTCCACAGTTTCTTTTATTTATATACTGTATATATTATATATAGTATGAAGGGATCCCACAGCCCCACATATATAGCATATATAGTGCGATGCCCTAGTTCCCACCATAAATATAGTACAATGGCACCAGTTCCCCATATATATAGTATGATGGCCCCAGTTCTTCCCACATATCTAGTATGATGACCCCAGTTCTCCCCATATATATAGTATGACAGCCCCAGTTATCCTTATACATATATATATATATATATAGCCCCAGTTATCCTCATATATGTAATAGCCCCAGTTCTCCCATATTGTCACCACCTCGCAGTCCGGGGCGCCTTCTTTCTCTTCCCCGCCTGCTCTTACCTCTTCTGGTCCTGTCCTTAGCCAGCAGGGTCATGCTCCGGTCGTCCGCCGGCGCTCCGGGGTCCGTCCCTGCAGACATGCTGCCCGGGTCCTTGCTCCCATGTCTGCTGCTCTTCCTCCTTTCTCTCCCTCTCCTAGGGAGTGCATAGGGGGCGGGCAGGCGAGCTCTCTGGCTTCTTAAAGGGTCAGACCCTCTCTACTCACTTGCCCTCCTCCCGGCCTATCACCTGGAGGCTGGAGGTATATAAGGATCTCAGTCACTCCTGGACGCCGCCTGGGCAACTTCTATTATCCTGAAGTTGCTGCTCCAGGTCTTATCCTGCTAGGCTTATCAGTCCAATTTGCCTGTCTTACTCTGTGTTCCTTTTTTCCCTAGGATCTAGTCTGGTCTCCGCAGCATCCTGAGTCCAGTATCCTGTGTGGTTCCCTGCAGTCTTCTTCCTGCTTCCAAGTTCCACATTCAGCCCTGTTTTGTTTATTCATTTCTTCCTACCTCCTAGGTCGGTTTAACACAGGTGTCTGCCTCATCGGACCCTCTATTGGTGGTCTAGGGGAAATCCCTGTATAGGGGTCACTCCAAGCCTTGGTCTTCTTAGAGGCTTTCTGGTGTTGTGGCCCTGTGGCCTTCTTTTGGGGTGTCTCCCCTAGTGTTTGTATTACTGTACAATAAAGCGTTTGAACCTGCTTTCCTGGTCTGGTTCTCCCTTCCTGGTATCAGTAAACGCTGTATTTGCGGTCCAGTGGGTCCACCCGATAGACACGTCTGTAGGGCGTGACACATATATAGTAGGAGGGCCCCAGTTTTCCCCCATGTATGTAGAAAGATGGCCCCAGTTCCTATATCTATATATATAATTGTCTAAGGGTTTTTCCGTCTGTCTGTCTGTCTGTCTTGGAAATCCCGGCTCTCTGATTGGTCGAGGCCGCCAGGCCTCGACCAATCAGAGACCGGCACAGCATCGACGTAGAAATCCCGCATCTCTGATTGGTCGAGGCCGCCAGGCCTCGACCAATCAGCAACGGGCACAGCGACGATGATGTCATAAAGGACGTAGACATCCCGCGTCTGATTGGTCGAGGCCGCCAGGCCTCGACCAATCAGCAACGGGCACAGCGACGATGATGTCATAAAAGACGTAGACATCTCACGTTTCTGATTCAGCGACGGGCACAGTATCGACGTAGCTGTCATAATGGTTGCCATGGCGACGATGATGTCATAAAGGTTGCCTCGACCAATCAGCGACGGGCACAGTGTGCCGCGAATTCTGGAATCATCATTGTCCATATACTGCGGGGACATGCATATTCTAGAATACCCGATGCGTTAGAATCGGGCCACAATCTAGTATATATATATATATATATATATATACAGAGAATGATGGCCTATGTTCTCCATATTAAAAAATAATGAAGTTTATGCTCACCTCATCCTGATTTCTGGCACTACAGCCTCCATTTTCTCTTCCGATCTGCAGAGTGGCATGAGGCAATAATGTAATTGCACCGCCTGCGTGAGCACACTGAAGTCACAGGAAGCTGCGACCTGCAGCTTATGAGACATACCAGGGCTTCCACTAGGGATTTCGGGACCCCATACTGCCAAAATTTTCAGGTTCCCTTGAGACTCCACCCAGGCTCCACACCAGCTCCACCTCCACCGTCCCACTGCCCACTTTTGGAAAAACTCAACTTCTCCACCACATCCTCACCGATCAGATATTAACAGTTCCCATCAAACACCAGATCACATTCATAACCAGCAGCTTTTGATCTGGCCAAAAGAATATTTAAGCTGACATCACAACATGGTAGACTCTTTTGGCCGGGCCCTTCTCTACTCTAAACTATTAAAAATAAATATATTTTTATGTATTTTTCTTTAAGGGAATGATTGACATACATTTACATTTTATTAAACAACCATTAATACCACATACAAGGGACAAATATCATCACACCATGACCAGCCAACATATTACCACCACATAGTGACCGAATAATACCACAGACAAGGAACAATTACCACAACACCATGGCCAGACCTGTTGTGAATTCTGTGGCAGAGTTCACTCCTGTGGTCACAAGTGGTACTTCGGCTGATTCTCTCTGGGATCTTCCGTTTGTGGAGGAAAGTGGTACTGCAGCTTCTGAGTTTCCTCCCTCAGGTGATCTGGTGAGCTCGTTAGCTTCTTCTCTACTTAACTCCACCTGATGCTTTGATCTATGCTTCCTGTCAATGTTTCAGTGTGGGACTTGTTTTTCCCCTGGATCATTCCTGTGGCCTGCTGCTCTGCAAAGCTAAGTTTTGCTTATGTTATTTTGTTGCTATTTTTCTGTCCAGCTTGCTTTATTGTTTTTTCTCGCCTGCTGGAAGCTCTGAGACGCAGAGGGACCACCTCCGTACCGTTAGTCGGTGCGGAGGGTCTTTTTGTCCCCTCTGCGTGGTTTTTTATAGGTTTTTGTGCTGACCGCAAAGTTATCTTCCCTATCCTCGTTCTGTTCAGCTAGTCGGGCCTCACTTTGCTAAATCTGTTTCATCTCTATGTTTGTGTTTTCATCTTACTCACAGTCATTATATGTGGGGGGCTGCCTTTTCCTTTGGGGAATTTCTCTGAGGCAAGGTAGGCTTATTTTTCTATCTTCAGGATTAGCTAGTTTCTCAGGCTGTGACGAGGCGCCTAGGTTCTGGTCAGGAGCGCTCCACGGCTACCTTTAGTGTGGTTTGATAGGCTTAGGGATTGCGGTCTGCAGAGTTCCCACGTCTCAGAGCTCGTTCTATTATTTTGGGTTATTGTCAGTTCACTGTATGTGCTCTGACCTCCATGTCCATTGTGATTCTGAATTGCCTTTCATAACAGTACAGGAAGCCAAAAGTGCTAATGATTCTCAATAGAGGGAAAAAAGAAGTTCTGAGACCATTTTTTTTTCTTTGCACTGTGTTTTGTCTTTTTTTTCCCCTAGACATTTGGGTGGTTCAGGACACAGGTGTAGCAATGGACATTAAAGGTCTGTCTTTATGTGTGGATCAGCTCATGGCAAGAGTTCAAAATATTCAAGATTTTGTGGTCCAGAATTCTTTGCTTGAACCGAGAATTCCTATTCCAGATTTGTTTTTTGGAGATAGAACTAAATTTCTGAGTTTCAAAAATAATTGTAAACTATTTCTGGCTTTGAAACCTCGCTCTTCTGGTGACCCAATTCAACAGGTTAGGATCGTCATTTCTTTTTTGCGCGGCGACCCTCAGGACTGGGCGTTTTCTCTTGCATCAGGAGATCCTGCATTGAGTAATATCGATGCGTTTTTCCTGGCGCTTGGGTTGCTGTACGATGAGCCTAATTCAGTGGATCAGGCAGAAAAAAATTTGCTGGCTCTTTGTCAGGCTCAGGATGAGATAGAGGTATATTGTCAGAAATTTAGAAAGTGGTCAGTGCTCACTCAATGGAATGAATCTGCGCTGGCAGCAATATTCAGAAAGGGTCTCTCTGAAGCCCTTAAGGATGTCATGGTGGGATTTCCTATGCCTGCTGGTTTGAATGAGTCTATGTCTTTGGCCATTCAGATCGGTCGACGCTTGCGTGAGCGTAAACCTGTGCACCATTTGGCGGTATTACCTGAGCTTAAACCTGAGCCTATGCAGTGTGATAGGACCTTGACCAGAGTTGAACGGCAAGAACATAGACGTCTGAATGGTCTGTGTTTCTACTGTGGTGATTCCACTCATGCTATCTCTGATTGTCCTAAGCGCACTAAGCGGTTCGCTAGGTCTGCCACCATTGGTACTGTACAGTCAAAATTTCTTCTGTCCGTTACCTTGATCTGCTCTTTGTCATCATATTCTGTCATGGCATTTGTGGATTCAGGCGCTGCCCTGAATTTGATGGACTTGGAATATGCTAAGCGTTGTGGATTTTTCTTGGAGCCCTTGCAGTGTCCTATTCCATTGAGAGGAATTGATGCTACGCCTTTGGCCAAGAATAAGCCTCAATACTGGACCCAGCTGACCATGTGCATGGCTCCTGCACATCAGGAGGTTATTTGCTTTCTGGTGTTGCATAATCTGCATGATGTGGTCGTGTTGGGGTTGCCATGGCTACAAGCCCATAATCCAGTATTAGATTGGAAATCCATGTCGGTGTCCAGCTGGGGTTGTCAGGGGGTACATGGTGATGTTCCATTTCTGTCAATTTCGTCATCCACTCCTTCTGAGGTCCCAGAGTTCTTGTCTGATTACCGGGATGTATTTGATGAGCCCAAGTCCAATACCCTACCTCCGCATAGGGATTGTGATTGTGCTATCAATTTGATTCCTGGTAGTAAATTCCCAAAAGGTCGATTGTTTAATTTGTCCGTGCCTGAGCACACCGCTATGCGCAGTTATGTGAAGGAATCCCTGGAGAAGGGGCATATTCGCCCGTCATCGTCGCCATTAGGAGCAGGGTTCTTTTTTGTAGCCAAGAAGTATGGTTCGCTGAGACCTTGTATAGATTACCGCCTTCTTAATAAGATCACGGTTAAATTTCAGTACCCCTTGCCATTGTTATCTGATCTGTTTGCTCGTATTAAGGGGGCTAGTTGGTTCACTAAGATAGATCTTCGTGGTGCGTATAATCTGGTGCGAATTAAGCAAGGTGATGAATGGAAAACTGCATTTAATACGCCCGAGGGTCATTTTGAGTATCTCGTGATGCCGTTCGGACTTGCCAATGCTCCATCAGTGTTTCAGTCCTCTATGCATGACATCTTCCGAGAGTTCCTGGATAATTTCCTGATTGTGTACTTGGATGACATTTTGATCTTCACGGATGATTGGGAGTCTCATGTGAAGCAGGTCAGAACGGTTTTTCAGGTCCTGCGTGCTAATTCTTTGTTTGTGAAGGGATCAAAGTGTCTCTTTGGTGTGCAGAAGGTTTCATTTTTGGGGTTCATCTTTTCCCCTTCTACTATCGAGATGGATCCTGTTAAGGTCCAAGCCATCCATGATTGGACTCAGCCGACATCCCTGAAAAGTCTGCAAAAGTTCCTGGGCTTTGCTAATTTTTATCGTCGCTTCATCTGCAATTTTTCTAGTATTGCTAAACCATTGACCGATTTGACCAAGAAGGGTGCTGATGTGGTCAATTGGTCTTCTGCTGCTGTGGAAGCTTTTCAAGAGTTGAAGCGTCGTTTTTCTTCTGCCCCTGTGTTGTGTCAGCCAGATGTTTCTCTTCCATTCCAGGTCGAGGTTGATGCTTCTGAGATTGGAGCAGGGGCTGTTTTGTCGCAGAGAGGTTCTGGTTGCTCAGTGATGAAACCTGTCATGATCCCAATGGCAGGGGATCACAAAAGGACAAGCACAAAAACAAAACAAGCTCTAGGGAGATGGAACCTGAGCTGACCGCGATCCTGAACCTAAACACACAACTAGCAGTAGCCGGGGAACGTGCCTACGATGATTCCTAGACGTCTCGCGCCAGCCGAAGGATTAACTTCCCCTATAAGAAGAAACACAGACCTCACTTGCCTCCAGAGAAACACCCCACAGAAATAGCAGCCCCCCACATGTAATAACGGTGAAATGAGAGGAAAGCACATACGTAGTTATGAAAATAGAATCAGCAAAGATGAGGCCCGCTAAAGCTAGATAGCAGAGGATACAAAAGTGAACTGCGCGGTCAGCGAAAAACCCTTCAAAAAACCATCCTGAAATTACTTGAACTCATGTGCCAACTCATGGAACATGAGGAGTAATTTCAGACCACTAGAGCAACCAGCAGCAAGGAATCACATCTCTGCAAGCTGGACTAAGGCAAAAATTAAGCAAAACGTGGAACAGGAAAATCAAAACTTAGCTTGTCCTGAAGATAACAGACGCAGGGAGCAGTGGTAAAAAGACACGCTGATTACATTGATAGCCGGCGAGGAAATGACAAAAAAGCCAGGTTAAATAGGAAACTCCCATAACCTGATGGAACAGGTGGACACCAGAGGCCGCAGAGAACACAAGTCACCCAGTACCATCAGTAACCACCAGAGGGAGCCCAAAAACAGAACTCACAACAGAAACCATGCGCTTTCTTTTCCAGGAAGTTTTCGCCTGCTGAGCGTAATTATGATGTGGGCAACCGAGAGTTGCTGGCCATGAAGTGGGCATTCGAGGAGTGGCGTCATTGGCTTGAAGGAGCTAAGCATCGCGTGGTGGTATTGACTGATCATAAGAACTTGACTTATCTCGAGTCTGCCAAGCGCTTGAATCCTAGACAAGCTCGTTGGTCATTGTTTTTTGCCCGTTTTGACTTTGTGATTTCGTACCTTCCGGGCTCTAAAAATGTGAAGGCGGATGCTCTGTCTAGGAGTTTTGTACCCGACTCTCCGGGTTTATCTGAGCCAGCTCGGCTAACTTGGTTTCACCGTTTTTCAGCAATTCTGGCTTCCATCCTCGTTTCTCTTCTGGACAGGTTGAGTCTTCGGACTGTCCTGGTGTGGATACTGTGGTGGACAGGTTGCAGCAGATTTGGACTCAGGTAGTGGACAATTTGACCTTGTCCCAGGAGAAGGCTCAACTTTTCGCTAATCGCAGACGCCGTGTGGGTCCCCGACTTCGTGTTGGGGATCTGGTTTGGTTATCTTCTCGTCATATTCCTATGAAGGTTTCCTCTCCTAAGTTTAAACCTCGTTTTATTGGTCCGTATAGGATTTCTGAGGTTCTTAATCCTGTGTCTTTTCGTCTGACCCTTCCAGATTCTTTTTCCATACATAACGTATTCCATAGGTCATTGTTGCGGAGATACGTGGCACCTATGGTTCCATCTGTTGAGCCTCCTGCCCCGGTTTTGGTGGAGGGGCAATTGGAGTATATTGTGGAGAAGATTTTGGATTCTCGTGTTTCAAGACGGAAACTCCAGTATCTGGTTAAATGGAAGGGTTATGCTCAGGAGGATAATTCCTGGGTTTTTGCCTCTGATGTCCATGCTCCCGATCTTGTTCGTGCCTTTCATGTGGCTCATCCTGGTCGGCCTGGGGGCTCTGGTGAGGGTTCGGTGACCCCTCCTCAAGGGGGGGGTACTGTTGTGAATTCTGTGGCAGAGTTCACTCATGTGGTCACAAGTGGTACTTCGGCTGATTCTCTCTGGGATCTTCCGTTTGTGGAGGAAAGTGGTACTGCAGCTTCTGAGTTTCCTCCCTCAGGTGATCTGGTGAGCTCGTTAGCTTCTTCTCTACTTAACTCCACCTGATGCTTTGATCTATGCTTCCTGTCAATGTTTCAGTGTGGGACTTGTTTTTCCCCTGGATCATTCCTGTGGCCTGCTGCTCTGCAAAGCTAAGTTTTGCTTATGTTATTTTGTTGCTATTTTTCTGTCCAGCTTGGTTTATTGTTTTTTCTCGCCTGCTGGAAGCTCTGAGACGCAGAGGGACCACCTCCGTATCTTCCCTATCCTCGTTCTGTTCAGCTAGTCGGGCCTCACTTTGCTAAATCTGTTTCATCTCTATGTTTGTGTTTTCATCTTACTCACAGTCATTATATGTGGGGGGCTGCCTTTTCCTTTGGGGAATTTCTCTGAGGCAAGGTAGGCTTATTTTTCTATCTTCAGAATTAGCTAGTTTCTCAGGCTGTGACAAGGCGCCTAGGTTCTGGTCAGGAGCGCTCCACGGCTACCTTTAGTGTGGTTTGATAGGCTTAGGGATTGCGGTCTGCAGAGTTCCCACGTCTCAGAGCTCGTTCTATTATTTTGGGTTATTGTCAGTTCACTGTATGTGCTCTGACCTCCATGTCCATTGTGATTCTGAATTGCCTTTCATAACACAGACCACACATTACCACCACACAGTGACTGAATAATACCACATACAAGGAACAAATACCGCCACACCATGACCAGACCACATATTACCACCACATAGTGACTGAATACTACTGTATAATACTGATCATTAATTGAAAAAAAAACCCACAATACTAAGTGCCATTGTATACAGGAACTCTGTATTTACTGTCAGTGTACAGGTAATACAGTGATCAACAGTGACATTATACCAGCAACTCTGTATTTACTGTCAGTGTACAGGTAATACAGTGATCACTGGTGACATTATACACAGGAGCTCTGCATATAGTGTCAATGTGCAGGTAATACAGGGATCACCACTGCCAGTGACATTATACAAAGGAGCTCTGTATATAGTATACAGTGTATAGTGTCAGTGTACAGGTAACACACTGACTCACCAGTGACTTCTTTAGCTGAAGTCCTTCATCTTTGCTTTTCTTTTTCATTCAGCACAGACAGCAGTCAATTCTTTCAGCCAGGACTCTTCTCTGTATAAAATAACACAGTTACCTAGAGCACGGTTTCCAGAGCACTTTCCCCACTTTTTCCCTTTCTTTTACACTACACATCTGAATATAGAGGTGCACCCTCAATCAATATATAATTGGTTATTATGCAACCTCAGATTGTAATTTTGCTAGCAGGGCCATCATTCCTTTTGGTATCTGTTGATCTATGTGTTTATTGTTATGCTTAATGTCCATTGTCTGTACAAGTCCTCTCTAAAATGTAAAGTGTTGCGGAATATGTTGGCGCTATAGAAATAAAATTATTATTATTATTATTATTATTATTATTAACCCACCATTCCAAATATAAAGTATAATCCACCACTGTGCACCCATTAAGTATAAATAGCGACTTTCACAATTTAATATATAAATTAATTAGAACCTGTACTCTTTCCCCAATTCATTACCAGTCACTTCATCCTCAACGCCCCCTCTTTGTACCTCCCGCTCTAACTCTAACCCCGATTCATTATATTAACATGCACCTCTTGCCCCAATTCATTGTCATGTCTTTCTCTCCCACCCTCTATTCATTATCAACTGCTCTACCTCACATTCAATACATCATTTACTCCCCCATCCTAAAGTTTCATTATTTGTTCTTCCCCTAGATCATCATTTGCTCTCCCTTCCCCTTTAATTGATCATTTGCTCTCCACACCCCTACCTTCAATTAAATTGTTGTCCCCCATCCCTCACACTGAATTCATCATTTGCAGTCCTCCATGCTCTCCCCACTTCATCATTTGCAGTACCCTACTTTTGTTTCTTTTTAGTCCCCTTACTTCATCCATTGCAATGCCCTATCACCCCCTCACTTCACCTGCAGTGCTCCTTCATCATTTGCAGTCCCCTAGCCCCCTTCCATTTCACCATGTGCAGTCCCACCTAAGACACACTTCATCATGTGCAGTCCCCTTCCCCCACTCCATCATGTGCAGTCCCCCTTACCTACCACTTAATCATGTGCAGTCCCCCTTACCCACCCACTTTATCACGTGCAGTCCCCCTTAACCTCCAATTCATCATGTGCAGTCCCCCCTAAACCCCAATTCATCATGTGCAGTCCCACTCCCCCACTTCATCATGTGCATCCCCATTCCCCCTTCATCATGTGCAGTCCCCCTTACTCCCCCTACTTCATCATGTGCATTTCCCCTTACCCCCACGTCATCATGTGCAGCCCCACTCCATCATGTACAGACCTACTCACCCCTACTTCATCATATGCAGTCTCCTTTAACCCCAAACTCCATCAAGTACAGCCCCGCTCCATCATGTGCAGCCCCACTCCCCCTTCATTATGTGCAGCCCCACTTACCCCCTCCATCATGTAAAACAAAAAGAAACGAACCTCACGATCAAAATGTCCAAAGCATTGTAAAAAAATTATATACTTTATTAATGAATACATAGTGAAGGGAATGTTACAACGACTGTGAAACACACATAAAAAAACATAAAAAACGCTCAAGGACAGGCAGAACCCAAATTGGCCAATGTTCCAGGTAAATCCAATTCAATAATAAATGCTTATATAGCTGGAGATCGGAGAAACGCAAAGATAATATCCTTGCATAAAGATACCTATATATAGTATCAAGTGCCTCAAACAAATCAAACACCATGTAGTAGACAATCTAACATCATGGGGACCTATACATTCAAGGACCAAATAATCCTGCCTCCAGCATAGAAAGGTAAAGTGCAAATGTGCTGATGTATATGATCACTGAGTAATGAATTAATTGTAAAGTTGGCCCTGAACAGCTGCTGGGGAAGCGGCCCAGGGCGCATTTGCCTCTCTGCCTCCCAGCCCAGCCCGCCCCTGCACAATGTAGTGCCCAGTGTCAGAAAGCTGGGTTTGTGTCCCAGTTAATGAGTTTTCCAGCAGAACATTGGACCCAAACATACTTCAAGAAGCACCCAGAAATAGATTTAAACAAAGCCCTGGAGAGTTTTGAAGTAGCCAGCAATGAGTCAGGATTAGTGATGAGTGAGTATATTCATTGCTCGGGTTTTTCCAAGCATGCTCAGGTGTCCTCCGAGTATTTTGGCATGCTCGCAGATTTAGTTTTCGTCACCTCAGCTGCATGACTTGCGACTGTTAGACAGGCTGAATAGATGTGGGAATTCCTTAACAAGCAGGCAACCCCTACATGTGTTCAGGCTGTCTAGCATGCAGGGTCACCCTGCTGACACCCAGAACATGTCAAGGCCCAAGACCAAAATAGAACTTTTTAGAATAAACTCCATGTGTTTGGAAGAAGAATGAATACAAACACAAGAAGACCTTACCAACCGTGAAGCATTGTGGGTGAAACATGATACTTTGGTGGTGTTTTCTGCAAAGGGGAATGGAAGGCTGCACCTTATTGAAGAGCCAGCGGATGGGATCATATATTGCAAGATTTTGGCCAATAACCTCCTTTCCTCAGTAAGAGCTTTGAAGATGGGCCGTAACTGGGTCTTCCATTGTGACATTTACCCGAAACACACAGCCAGGGCAACTGATTTGTTTCTAAAAAAAACCTTGCTTTCTTGCTGGAAATGCCAGAAAGGTGACCTGAAAGTTTTTTTTAAAGTTTTTGCATCATACGTTTATTATGTGCTGGGGTCTGGCAAGAATGGTAAATTTGTGGAGACTGGCTTCTCCGCAAATTAAATTTCCTGGGAAAATCAGCATGAGTAGGTGAGTTTGAATTTTACCTGATTCACTAATCTCTAATTTTGAGTAATTTGGTCTTGTTCTTGCCTGCCAGTTTTGTCTGTATCCTCGTGTATGATTTTTAATGGATGTCATTTAAAATTGTATTTTTATTATATTTTTATCACCTCATTCCTTAGCTTGCATGTTGTTTTTGTATGTAAACTATTGGTGCATGAGGTCATAATTTCAAGTTACACATTCTTTCTAGTCCTCGTATAAATGTCTAAAGAAATTGTGAGATTCCAAAAATATAAAAATACAAATTTTATATATACAGCTCTGGCAGAAATTAATAGACCACCACATCAAAATCCTGTCATGAGCAGCCCAATCTCCAGACCTGAACCACATTGAAAACCTCTGGAATGTAATCAGGAGGATGATGATAGTCACAAGCCATCAAACAAAGAAGAACTTACATTTTTGCTCCAGAAGCAGTGTGAAAGACTGGTGGAAAGCATGCCAAGACGCATCAAAGCTGTGATTAAAAACTTTGGTTATTTCACAAAATATTGTTTGCTGAACTTTTCCTGAGTTAAAACATTAGTATTGTTGTTTCTAAATGATTATGAACTTGTTTTATTTGCATTATATGAAGTCTGAAAGCACTTTTTTTTTTATTTGACCATTTTTATTTGTCAGAAAAAAAAATACAAAATGTATTGCTTGGAAATTTGGAGACATGTTGTCAGAAGCTTATAGAATAAATGAACAGTTTACATTTTACTCAAAAATATACCTATAAAGAGAAAAATCAGAGAAACTGAAAATTTTGCAGTGGTCTCTTAGTTTTGGCCAGAGCAGTAAGGCTATGTGCACACATTGCGGATTCTCTGTGGATCTGCAGCATTTTTTGCGGTGCAGAAACGCTGCAGATCCGCAATTGATTTACAGTACAATGTAAATCAATGAGAAAAAAAAAGCTGTGCACATGGTGCGGAAAATCCGCTGCGGATCCGCACAAAAAATCCGCAGCTGCGTTTTCTGCCAGGAGATTTATAGGAAGTGCCATAAATCACTAATCATTGAGGATATTATTGAGTAATTTGACCATTTTGTAGTCTGATCACTGGTCTAATACTTTGCAAATTTTCTATGTTGCAAAGTATTAGGCCTATTAGTTCTACACTGGCAGGAGGCCTGTAACATCTAGTTTATTGTGTGTTAGCGCCTAGCAGGCTACCAAACAACAGGAAGTCATTCTTTGACCTCTGATTGTTTTAACACCAATAGGCACCCCACAATCAAAGAGGCCAATGGGTTGAAAACTCATTTATTTTGCTGACCAATTTATTTTGTTACCATAGATCCAGCATATGACTAGCCTGTATACCAGAAACCAGGCCTGTCCTATGTTGGATCTGTTGTAACCAAGAGGTCAACATTATAAATATGGAATTGGTGGTGGATTCGTGTGCCATTTGTAACTTATTTTATGGTGCCAACCTTTGCGACAAGGCATCCACCAAGATAAGAATCAAATAGGGAATTTGAAGACTTCTATAATCCTGACCTAGTGATAAAACTAATGTAGCAGTGATATAGAAGATTGACTAATACAGATGTGTGTAATTATTTACAGTGCGATGGTTCAAGACATTACCAGTGCATAACTGACATGCATTCTAACTGGGAATATCCTGTCATAGCTTGTGGATAGGCAACACAGATGCAGATTGATCATGTCACTTTAAGGACCCATGTGACATTTTTTGTTACTGACACATTTTGACTGGGGAATGCTAAATATATATATATTTATATATATATATATATACACATATATATATATATATATACATATATGTTTAAATATATATATATATATATATATATATATATGTTTCGTGACCCCTGATGGTGTCACAAGGCCTCCTCTTATTTTGCTGACCTTCTGATCCTTGATTGCAAAGAGCATATTATAAGTATATATCCATGATTGATCTATATTACTCCTTTTTTATGGTTGGACTATTCTAAACTGGTCCTTTTAAGGCATATCTAACAAATAACTGTATCTAAATGGTGCTTGCATATGCACAATGAATCAGCTGCAAATAGGACCAATAATCACATAGGTTGAGAAGGAACTAAATGAAAAATAATAGTTATTTGCACTATGGTTCAATATGCAATGGATAGAGAGACCTGAAAAAAAGTTGGAAACCAGTAGTAGCAGGGCCAAGGAAAATGAAAAAGGAAGAGGCAAGTTTGCAAGATTAACAATGGTAACTGGTTATAGCATGTGTCAGCAGGGCCTATAAAGTGGCATAGTGAAACTTCCTAGTTGCAGTGAAGCTCTACAATGATCAAATGTGACTTGGTACCGGTATGATATAGCATAGTATGCCAAAAGGGTATATGGCGAATCACGTTGATAACTATATAAATTCTGGGTTACCATGTTTCTATGCTGGAGTGTCACTGCCATCGCAAGGTTTTTCTGTATACTCGTAAGTGCTGGTGCCACGAATGAAGTAGCAGGCAAAGTTGCTGGAGGATGAGTAAAACGTTTGAGCTTTGCCTCAGCCGGTGATAGATGCTCAATGTATAAAGTCCGGTGATACCTGGAATGAAGCAGGACCTGTGTGATGTCCTCTGTCACGTAACATCCGCGGTCACGTGATGGTCACGTAATCAGGTATGGTGAGCTGGAAGGATCACAAATCCAATCGGCATACAATGCAATATCATACCGGTATCAGGTCACATTTGATCTTTGCAGAGATTCACTGCAACTAGGAAGTTTCAGATTCATTAAGTACCCCCTACTACACCACCAGTCTTTATAGGCCCTACTTACACATTGCTATAACCAGTCACAATTGTTAAACATATCTAAAAAATATTATGAGTTTTTAGGTGGATTTTTCTGTGACTTTTTTTGTTTGTTATGGATACCTTCCTTAATTAGTTCTAGCTGCCAGTGATTTATTATCGCTTACAGTATGTCAGAAAGGGGTTAAAGTAAGAAAATGTGCTTGTTATTGAGATCAATCTTTAAATACATAGTGCAATGTTTATTGAAATAAATAACACGTTAGAATACATACTTAGCATTTTAAAAAACCACATCAGATAACCTGCATGGAGATCTGGGCTACAGACACAAGATTGATGACTGATGGTGGGCAGGTTTGCCAACTGTTGAGAAATCCTGGACAGTCCAAAAGATAGGGCACTTTTTTGCTTGACTGTACATTATTTTTTTTAAGCTGTACACAATATGTAAACTGTAATTGTCATTTTGCAATTTACATAGGCTTGAAGCAGTGTGTTTTATCTACTGCCAGTGATTAACTGAGCAGAATTTTCATAAAATTTTTGTTTGTCGCTGACAGGACCAGTAAGTAGAAGCCAGGGGTCTAGGTGTTCATTGAAACAGGACCAATAGTTGAATCAAGGGTGGTGAATATTATTAGTATTATTATTTAATTATTACCTACATTATTACAGTATTCATTTCTTTAAATAACAATGAAATATTTAAAAATTACCTGAAAGCCCCTTTTATATGCATCTGTAGCCTTAATGTGAACCTGTCAGGTGATTTTGGCAGCATGACCCAGATCCTAGCTGCACCATTGCAACCAGTTACATATTTCTCTGAAACGCTCTGGGGTTTCAGAGAAAATTTACTTTGAAGATGTGTACATGTGGAGACACCTGTCAATCACCTCTATAAGTGCTGGAATAATCTCCATGGTGAAGAGAAACCCCTTCACAACAGCCAACCAAGTGAACAACGTTCTCCAGGAGGTAGGCATATCAATATCCAAATCTACCATAAAGAGAAGACTGCATGAAAGCCACTCATAAGCATCAAGAATAAAAAGGCTAGACTGGACTTTGCTAAAAAACATCTAAAAAAGCCAGCACAGTTCTGGAAGAACATTCTTTGGACGGATGAAACCAAGATCAACCTCTACCAGAATGATGGAAAGAGAAAAGTATGGCGAAGGCGTGGAACCGCTCATGATCCAAATCATACCACATCATCTGTAAAACACGTCAGAGGCAGTGTGATGGCTTGGGCATGCATGGCTGCCAGTGGCACTGGGTCACTAGTGTTTATTGATGATGTGACACCGGACAGAAGCAGCCGAATGAATTCTGAGGTATTCAAAGACATACTGTGTGCTCAGATCCAGCCAAATGCAGCCAAACTGATTGGTCGTCATTTCATACTACAGATGGACAATGACCCAAAACTGTTGTGAATTCTGTGGCTGAATTCACTCCTGTGGTCACAAGTGGTACTGCAGCTTCTGAGCTTCCTCCCTCAGGTGTTCTGGTGAGCTCGTTAACTGCTTCATTACTTAACTCCGCCTGATGCTGCTATCCTTGCTCCTTGTCAATGTTTCAGTGTTGGATCTGAGCTTCTCCTGATTGTTCCTGTGACCTGCTGCTCTGTATAGCTAAGTGCTTTTTGCTTTTTTGTTGCTTTTTTTCTGTCCAGCTTGTCTTTTGTTTTGCTGGAAGCTCTGAGACGCAAAGGGTGTACCGCCGTGCCGTTAGTTCGGCACGGTGGGGGTTTTTTTGCCCCCTTTGCGTGGTTTTGCTTTAGGGTTTTTTGTAGACTGCAAAGTTCGCTTTACTGTCCTCGCTCTGTCCTAGAATATCGGGCCCCACTTTGCTGAATCTATTTCATCCCTACGTTTTGTCTTTTCATCTTACTCACAGTCATTATATGTGGGGGGCTGCCTTTTCCTTTGGGGAATTTCTCTGGGGCAAGTCAGGCCTATGTTTTCTATCTTCAGGCTAGCTAGTTTCTTAGGCTGTGCCGAGTTGCCTAGGTAGTTGTTAGGCGCAATCCACAGCCGCTTTTAGTTGTGTTTAGGATAGGATCAGGTGTGCAGTCTACAGAGTTTCCACGTCTCAGAGCTCGTTCTTGTATTTTTGGGTATTTGTCAGATCACTGTGTGCGCTCTGATCGCTAAGCACACTGTGTTTCTGGATTGCCTTCATAACACCTGTCATTAGCAAACATAACAGTACAAGGAGCCTAACTAATGATTCTCAATAGAGGGAAAGAAAAAGTTCTGACATCATTTTTTTTTTTTTCTGCTCTGTGTTCACTTTTTTTTTTTTTTCCCCTAGACATTTGGGTGATTCTGGACACAGGTGTGGACATGGATATTCAGGGTCTGTGCTCTTCAATGGATAATCTCGTTATAAATGTACAAAAAATTCAAGATACTATTGATCAGAAATCTATGTTAGAACCAAGAATTCCTATTCCTGATTTGTTTTTTGGAGATAGAACTAAGTTTCTAAGTTTCAAAAATAATTGTAAGCTATTTCTGGCCTTGAAACCTCATTCTTCTGGTAATCCTATTCAACAGGTTTTGATTATTATTTCTTTTTTGCGCGGCGACCCTCAAGACTGGGCATTTTCTCTTGCGCCAGGAGACCCTGCATTGAGTAGTGTCGATGCGTTTTTCCTGGCGCTCGGATTGCTGTACGATGAGCCTAATTCAGTGGATCAGGCTGAGAAAAATTTGCTGGCTTTGTGCCAGGGTCAGGATGATATAGAAGTATATTGTCAGAAATTTAGGAAATGGTCAGTACTCACTCAGTGGAATGAATCTGCGCTGGCAGCTTTGTTCAGAAAGGGTCTCTCTGAGGCTCTTAAGGATGTCATGGTGGGATTTCCTATGCCTGCTGGTTTGAATGAGTCTTTGTCTTTGGCCATTCAGATCGGTCGACGCTTGCGCGAGCGTAAATCTGTGCACCATTTGGCGGTACTGCCTGAGGTTAAACCTGAGCCTATGCAGTGCGATAGGACTATGACTAGAGTTGAACGGCAGGAATACAGACGTCTGAATGGTCTGTGTTTCTACTGTGGTGATTCCACTCATGCTATTTCTGATTGTCCTAAGCGCACTAAGCGGTCCGCTAGGTCTGCCGTCATTGGTCCTGTACAGTCCAAATTCCTTCTGTCCATTACCTTGATATGCTCCTTGTCGTCGTTTTCTGTCATGGCGTTTGTGGATTCGGGCTCTGCCCTGAATCTGATGGATTTGGATTATGCTAAACGTTGTGGGTTTTTCTTGGAGCCTTTGCGGTGTCCTATTCCATTGAGAGGAATTGATGCTACACCTTTGGCCAAGAATAAACCTCAATACTGGGCCCAGCTGACCATGTGCATGGCTCCTGCACATCAGGAAGTTATTCGCTTTCTGGTGTTGCATAATCTGCATGATGTGGTCGTGTTGGGGTTGCCATGGCTACAAACCCATAATCCAGTATTGGATTGGAATTCCATGTCGGTATCCAGCTGGGGTTGTCAGGGGGTACATGGTGATGTTCCATTTTTGTCGATTTCGTCATCCACCCCTTCTGAGGTCCCAGAGTTCTTGTCTGATTATCAGGATGTATTTGAAGAGCCCAAGTCCGATGCTCTACCTCCGCATAGGGATTGTGATTGTGCTATCAATTTGATTCCTGGTAGTAAATTCCCCAAAGGTCGATTATTTAATTTATCCGTGCCCGAACACGCCGCTATGCGCAGTTATGTGAAGGAATCCCTGGAGAAGGGACATATTCGCCCATCGTCATCACCACTGGGAGCAGGGTTCTTCTTTGTAGCCAAGAAGGATGGTTCGCTGAGACCGTGTATTGATTACCGCTTTCTTAATAAGATCACTGTTAAATTTCAGTATCCCTTGCCATTGTTATCTGACTTGTTTGCTCGGATTAAGAGGGCTAGTTGGTTCACTAAGATAGATCTTCGTGGTGCGTTTTGGTGAGAATCAGGCAAGGAGATGAATGGAAAACTGCATTCAATACGCCCGAGGGTCATTTTGAGTATCTAGTGATGCCGTTCGGACTTGCCAATGCTCCATCTGTGTTTCAGTCTTTCATGCATGACATCTTCCGTGAGTATCTGGATAAATTCCTGATTGTTTACTTGGATGACATTTTGATCTTCTCAGATGATTGGGAGTCTCATGTGAAGCAGGTCAGAATGGTTTTTCAGGTCCTGCATGCTAACTCTTTGTTTGTGAAGGGATCAAAGTGTCTCTTCGGTGTGCAGAAAGTTTCATTTTTGGGGTTCATCTTTACCCCTTCTACTATCGAGATGGATCCAGTTAAGGTCCAAGCCATCCAGGATTGGATTCAGCCGACATCTCTGAAAAGTCTGCAAAAGTTCCTGGGCTTTGCTAATTTTTATCGTCGCTTCATCTGTAATTTTTCTAGCATTGCCAAACCATTGACCGATTTGACCAAGAAGGATGCTGATTTGGTTAATTGGTCTTCTGCTGCTGTGGAAGCTTTTCAGGAGTTGAAGCGTCGTTTTTGTTCTGCCCCTGTGTTGTGTCAGCCAGATGTTTCTCTTCCGTTCCAGGTCGAGGTTGATGCTTCTGAGATTGGAGCAGGGGCGGTTTTGTCACAGAGAGGTTCTGATTGCTCAGTGATGAAACCATGTGCTTTCTTTTCCAGGAAGTTTTCGCCCGCTGAGCGTAATTATGATGTGGGCAATCGAGAGTTGCTGGCCATGAAGTGGGCATTCGAGGAGTGGCGTCATTGGCTTGAAGGAGCTAAGCATCGCGTGGTGGTATTGACTGATCATAAGAACTTGACTTATCTCGAGTCTGCCAAGCGCTTGAATCCTAGACAGGCCCGTTGGTCGTTATTTTTTGCCCGCTTCGACTTTGTGATTTCGTACCTTCCGGGCTCTAAAAATGTGAAGGCGGATGCTCTGTCTAGGAGTTTTGTGCCCGACGTTCCGGGTTTATCTGAGCCAGCGGGTATCCTCAAGGAAGGAGTCATTGTGTCTGCCATCTCCCCTGATTTGCGGCGGGTGCTGCAAAAATTTCAGGCGAATAAACCTGATCGTTGTCCAGCAGAGAAACTGTTCGTCCCTGATAGGTGGACTAATAAACTTATCTCTGAACTTCATTGTTCGGTGTTGGCTGGTCATCCTGGAATCTTTGGTACCAGAGAGTTAGTGGCTAGATCCTTCTGGAGGCCATCTCTGTCACGGGATGTACGTACTTTTGTGCAGTCCTGTGGGATTTGTGCTAGGGCTAAGCCCTACTGTTCTCGTGCCAGTGGGTTGCTTTTGCCCTTGCCGGTCCCAAAGAGGCCTTGGACACATATTTCGATGGACTTCATTTCTGACCTTCCCGTTTCTCAAAAGATGTCAGTCATTTGGGTGGTCTGTGATCGCTTTTCTAAAATGGTCCATCTGGTGCCCTTGGCTAAATTGCCTTCCTCCTCTGATTTGGTACCTTTGTTCTTTCAGCATGTGGTTCGGTTGCATGGCATTCCTGAGAATATTGTTTCTGACAGAGGTTCCCAGTTTGTTTCAAGGTTTTGGCGAGCCTTTTGTGGTAGGATGGGCATTGACCTATCCTTTTCCTCGGCTTTCCATCCTCAGACTAATGGCCAGACCGAACGAACCAATCAGACCTTGGAAACATATCTGAGATGTTTTGTTTCTGCAGACCAGGATGATTGGGTGTCCTTTTTGCCGTTGGCTGAGTTCGCCCTTAATAATCGGGCCAGCTCGGCTACCTTGGTTTCTCCATTTTTTTGCAATTCTGGGTTCCATCCTCGTTTCTCTTCAGGACAGGTTGAGTCTTCGGACTGTCCTGGTGTGGATTCTGTGGTGGATAGGTTGCAGCAGATCTGGACTCAGGTAGTGGACAATTTGATCTTGTCCCAGGAGAAAGCTCAACTTTTCGCTAATCGCAGACGCCGTGTGGGTCCCCGATTTCGTGTTGGGGATCTGGTTTGGTTATCTTCTCGTCATATTCCTATGAAGGTTTCCTCTCCTAAATTTAAACCTCGTTTTATTGGTCCGTATAGGATTTCTGAGGTTCTCAATCCTGTGTCTTTTCGTTTGACCCTCCCAGACTCCTTTTCCATACATAATGTATTCCATAGGTCGTTGTTGCGGAGATACGTGGCACCTATGGTTCCATCTGTTGAGCCTCCTGCCCCGGTTTTGGTGGAGGGGGAATTGGAGTATATTGTGGAGAAGATTTTGGATTCTCGTGTTTCTAGACGGAAACTCCAGTATCTGGTTAAATGGAAGGGTTATGCTCAGGAAGATAATTCCTGGGTTTTTGCCTCTGATGTTCATGCTTCCGATCTTGTTCGTGCCTTTCATGCGGCTCATCCTGGTCGGCCTGGGGGCTCTGGTGAGGGTTCGGTGACCCCTCCTCAAGGGGGGGGTACTGTTGTGAATTCTGTGGCTGAATTCACTCCTGTGGTCACAAGTGGTACTGCAGCTTCTGAGCTTCCTCCCTCAGGTGTTCTGGTGAGCTCGTTAACTGCTTCATTACTTAACTCCGCCTGATGCTGCTATCCTTGCTCCTTGTCAATGTTTCAGTGTTGGATCTGAGCTTCTCCTGATTGTTCCTGTGACCTGCTGCTCTGTATAGCTAAGTGCTTTTTGCTTTTTTGTTGCTTTTTTTCTGTCCAGCTTGTCTTTTGTTTTGCTGGAAGCTCTGAGACGCAAAGGGTGTACCGCCGTGCCGTTAGTTCGGCACGGTGGGGGTTTTTTTGCCCCCTTTGCGTGGTTTTGCTTTAGGGTTTTTTGTAGACTGCAAAGTTCGCTTTACTGTCCTCGCTCTGTCCTAGAATATCGGGCCCCACTTTGCTGAATCTATTTCATCCCTACGTTTTGTCTTTTCATCTTACTCACAGTCATTATATGTGGGGGGCTGCCTTTTCCTTTGGGGAATTTCTCTGGGGCAAGTCAGGCCTATGTTTTCTATCTTCAGGCTAGCTAGTTTCTTAGGCTGTGCCGAGTTGCCTAGGTAGTTGTTAGGCGCAATCCACAGCCGCTTTTAGTTGTGTTTAGGATAGGATCAGGTGTGCAGTCTACAGAGTTTCCACGTCTCAGAGCTCGTTCTTGTATTTTTGGGTATTTGTCAGATCACTGTGTGCGCTCTGATCGCTAAGCACACTGTGTTTCTGGATTGCCTTCATAACACCTGTCATTAGCAAACATAACACAAAACATAAAGCCAAATCAACCCAGGAGTTTATTAAAGCAAAGAAGTGTAATATACTTAAATGGCCAAGTCAGTCACCTGATCTCAACCCAATTGAGCATACATTTCACTTGTTAAAGACTAAACTTCAGACAGAAAGGCCCACAAACAAACAACAACTGAAAACCACCGCAGTGAAGGCCTGGCAGAGCATCAAAAAGGAGGAAACACAGCGTCTGGTGATGTCCATGAGTTCAAGACTTTAGGAAATCATTGCCAACAAAGGGTTTTCAACCAAGTACTAGAAATGAACATTTTATTTAAAATTATTTAATCTGTCCAATTACTTTTGGTCCCTTTAAAAACAGGGTGGCACATGTTAAGGAGCTGAAACTCCTAAACCCTTCATCCAATTTTAATGTGAATACCCTCAAATGAAAGCTGAAAGTCTGAACTTCAACTACATCTGAATTGTTTTGTTTCAAATTCATTATGGTAATGTCTATAACCAAAATTAGAAAAATGTTGTCTCTGTCCAAATATATATGGACTTAACTGTGTGTATATATATATATATATATATATATATATACACATATATATATGTGTGTGTGTAATCACTCTGATAAATTGTGAAAAAAGTGGCAGACTTTTTCTTAGCCCATGTGGCAACATTTCAGATCCATAGTATAATCTTTCTTTGCGGTGGAGCTGAAATGTTGTCACATGGGCTAAGAAAGAGTCCACCTCTCCCCGCTTGCTCAGGACCAGGCATTTGCGATACTTACCTCTTCCTGCTCCTTCACTATGACTTCTTCTGAAGGTGACATTTCAGGTCAGAAGGAGCAATTACATCACTTCTGCGCGCCCTCTGCCTGGACAGTCACAGTGCAGAGAGCCGTAAGATGCTGACGCTGAGGAGGAGAGCAGAGTAGCGGCCAGCGAGGAGAGGTGAGTATTTCAGTGTTTGTTTGTTTTTTTATGTTTTGAGCAATATGGGGCCCATCATATACTGGAGTATTATATGGGAAACATTATGTATGGAGCATAATATGGGGCCCATCATACGGAAGCATCATATGTGGCCCATTATATACTGGAGCTTCATATGGGGCCCATCATATAATGGAGCATCATGTGGGGCCCATTATATATGGAGCATCATGTGGGGTCCATTATATATGGAGCATCATATGGGGCCCATTAGATATGGAGCATTATATGGAGTCCATTCTGAATGGAGCAAGGTATGGGGCTCATTATACTGTATGAGGTATTATATGGGGCTCATTATACTGTTTGGACCATTATATGGGGCTCATTATAGTCTTTGGAGCATCATATGGGACTCATTATTTTGTATGGATCATTATATCAAGATCATTATACTGTATGGAGCACTATATGGTGCCCATTATACTGTATGGAGCAATATATGGGGCTCATTGTTAGGTGTCGAGTTCCCGCCGCTGCACAGGGGGAATCTAGAACCATGTCTGCTGCGGTCTCCCATTCTCCTTCAGCTGCATTGGAGCCTGCTCGGTGGAGACGTCGGTCCCAGCGTCTGGCCCAGGCTGATGCTGGATGACTGGTTACTACTGCCCTTCCAGGCTCTACCTTTGTAGCCATAAATGTTCAGCAACAAGCAGGTCTTTCTTGGACTTAGTCCTGCTTTTCCCATACTGAGGATGTCCACGGGACGACCTCCCATTGGAGGTTGGGGTTCAAATGCTTAGGTCCTGTTGCAGTTCCTATTGGACCACTAGGAAGGTCCATGTCTGCTGCAGCTATAAAAGGTTCGCATGGCCGCACGGCCATGCGCTAGTATCAACCTATGTCATGAGCCTTGCTGCTTTAGTGGTCATGTTTGCATGGGCTCAGGGTTGGCTGAAATAAGTCCCTAGAATACCGGCACCTCCGGTGAGGAGTTTTGTGTGTTTGAATTGAGGGCTGGCGTATTGCCACTAGAATTCCGGCTCCACCGGAGAGCAGAAGTTTGTGTGCTTTGCTGACTGCGTGACCACTGATTGCTCTCTGCTCAGTTAGGTAGCTGTGATCCTCTGTGAGGTTAACAGGGCACAAGCGATTCTGTGAAGTAACAAAGTTCACTTATACCTCCATATAGTGCCGCCAATTCTTGCAGCAGGTTACTCTCCTGCACTGTGGACCCCGGGTTGTGAATGCACCTATTATTACATATACAGTATATACTCGATGCATTCCGCCAACCATAACACTCATTATACTGTATGGAGCACTATGTGGTTCCCATAATACTGTATGGAGCACTATATGGGGCTCATTATTCTGAAAGGAGCGCTATGTGGTGCCCATAATATTGTATGGAGGACTATAATGTCTGGTTTCTGACCTATTGTACAATGTACAAGAGATATCACCCATGTAATGTAAGAAGTGAAATATTTAGCATTGTACTATCCCTATATTTCTCTGCTGTATCTGTGCATTATGAATTGTGGTACGTGTTAAAGGGGCTAATTAAGACTTTTTCACCCGAAGCCCATAAAAACTTGGAGCCGGCCCTGTATGCACTGCAGAGTACCACTTCTTCTGTCTTGTTGTCGAAGAGGCAACATTGGACTTTGGGAGGGTCAATATTGGTTTAGTATTTTCAATATTACTATGGTCAAATAAAATATTGGAAAAGCTGTTTAAATGGATTATCCCAAATAATCCCTTCTCCTCTGGATAGGGGATAACTTGCCAATTGCTGGAGATCCAATTGCTGGGAACTCCATGATCCTGACAATCAGAGCTCTGTAGAGCACCATATAAATGCAGCTGTGGTCGATCATATGCACTGTGGTGGCATTCACATGTGGGTCTGAAACATTTCCCTTTGGAAGAATGAGGGGCATGACAAAGTAAAAAAAAATTCACTGATCTGGGTGAGGAGTGTTGTAGTTTGCGGGCTGGTGGGGTTTGTGTGGCAGGGCTGCTTTTTTATCCCTGTCCTGCCCTGCCTGAAAGGTTGCCTTTAGATGTTACATGAAAATGTCAGATTTACTCATTTGATTTATCTCTCACAGTGAATGACTCAGGTACTGTGAATTTACTTAACTAATTGGATTAGTGTTCTTGTGGCAAATCGTAACATTTTATGTATTTTTCTTTTGGCAGAAACAATCTAAATACAAGCTAATAGCCCCTACAGATATTAGTACTTATTATGGTAACATTCTTGCATTAAACATGGATATAGATTGAGTATTATTTTGTCTTTAAACTTTGATCTTCCAGCACTGAATAATTCTAAAATTGTAATAAACATTTTTTGGCATAAAAGTATATACTATGAAAATTGTACAGGATCTAGTCCAAACGTAAGTTAAATAGCAATGTACAGAGATCTCCGATTACACCTAAATTAATTATTCATACACTTGGCAACTACAGTGTGGAACTTGGATTAATTCAATGTAGGACTTTGATCATGCAACAACACCTGGATGGAAGAAATTGACAACTATAGGAGACTGCCATAATTTGCTTTTTAAATTTGGCAAAACACTCAATGAATTTTTTTTAAATGAAACATAATTTTAGTTGTGTTATGTAAAACTAAGGGTCTGTATGACTGACATTTAGCTTTAGTCACAAAATTTCTCATGTTTATAGATGCTCCTACACTTGCATCCATTGAACCTTTTATTTTCACAATTCTGTATGCAAATTACCCTAATCAAAATTATATGGAAGCCTCAGTGTGGTAAAATGTAGAAATATTGTAGTAAATAACCTCTAATTGAGCCTTCAGCAATCATCTCAACAGGTTGACAATCACCCAACAAACAAGGAACATGCTGATTTACTGGGTGTGATGATTTTTGAAAATCATTGTTAGTATAAAATTCTATGCATACAAAGATTTTAATTAGCAGGAGACTGCAAAGTAAGGGGTCTAGCTCATTTTTGCTCTCACTGAAGAGCTGGAGGAAGGTGAGTTTCAAAGCTCCTTTCATTTGGTGCGGGTGCTGTGTGTGGTGGCTATTGTTGCTGTGGTTTTGTGCTGGTGGGATGGTGCGGTCTGGCATCATGGGGACTCAGTGTTGCAGCATGGGTGCTGTGGAGCACCAGACCGTCCACCCTGCTGGTGCATTGCCGCTGTGGCGGTGGTCGGCGCATGGCTCCGCTCCATTAGGGCAATAGGAACCACTATGAGGTTTGCCGTGACGTGGCAGTGGGCTTCATACAGTCTTATCAGATTGTTAAACTAAGAACCTCTGTTCAGTTATATACCGTATATACTCGAGTATAAGCCGAGATTTTCAGCCCAAATTTTTGGGCTGAAAGTGCCCCTCTCGGCTTATACTCGAGTCAAAACGGGTGGCAGGGTCGGCGGGGGAGGGGGAGAGGGCGCTGAGGCATACTTACCTGCTTCCAGTGATCCTGACGCTCCCCCTGCCGTCCCACGGTCTTCGGTGCTGCTGTTCTTCCTCTATCAGCGGTCACGTGGGACCGCTCATTAGAGAAATGAATAGGCGGCTCCACCTCCCATAGGGGTGGAACCGCCTATTCATTTCTCTAATCAGCGGTAACAGTGACCGCTGATAGAGGAAGAAGCTGCGACACCGAAGACAGCTGTCCGGGAGAAGGAGCCGGACGCCAGGACCAGGTAAGTATCGCATATTCACCTGTCCACATTCCAGCCGCCGGGCGCTGCTCCATCTTCCCGGCGTCTATCTGCGCTCTGACTGTTCAGGTCAGAGGGCGCGATGACGCATATAGTGTGTGCGGCGCCCTCTGCCTGATCAGTGAGAGCAGAGAGACGTCGGGACCGGACGCCGGGAGCTGCAAGCAAGAAAGGTGAGTATGTGTTTTTTGTTTTTTTTTACTGCAGCAGCAGCAGCAGCAACAATGGCAGAGCATCTATGGGGAAATATGAACGGTGCAGAGCACTATATGAGGCACAGCTATAGGGCAATAATGAACGGTGCAGAGCACTATATGGGGCACAGCTATAGGGCAATAATGTACGGTGCAGAGCACTATATGGGGCACAGCTATGGGGAAATATGAACAGTGCAGAGCACTATATGGGGCACAGCTATAGGGCAATAATGTACGGTGCAGAGCACTATATGGGGCACAGCTATGGGGAAATATGAACGGTGCAGAGCACTATATGGGGCACAGCTATGGGGCAATAATGAACGGTGCAGAGCACTATATGGGGCAATAATGAACAGTGCAAAGCACTACATGGCACAGCTATGGGGAAATAATGAACGGTGCAGAGCACTACATGGCACAGCTATGGGGAAATAATGAACGGTGCAGAGCACTATATGGCACAGCTATGGGGAAATAATGATCTATTTTTATTATTGAAATTCACCGGTAAATGCTGCATTTCCACCCTAGGCTTATACTCGAGTCAATAAGTTTTCCCAGTTTTTTGTGGCAAAATTAGGGGGGTCGGCTTATACTCGGGTCGGCTTATACTCGAGTATATACGGTAAGTTTTTGCCTAGCGGCTTTAGATCAATGTATGATTTTTGGAGGTGCAGGTCATGCTTTTTTCGTGCTTAACAATTGTTCTGTGCACTTAGATGATCATTGGCCTGCCTAATGACTGACAAACATTCATCATTTAATGGGCTGAGTTGGATCTTGTAAAAAGATCATTGATCTAAGTGGATGAAAATAGGTAATAATTATACAACTAAAGAAGTCAAACTGTGCCATATAGTGCTCTGCACCATTCATTATTGCCCCATAGCTGTGCCATATAGTGCTCTGCACAGTTCATTATTGCCCCATAGCTGTGCCATATAGTGCTCGGCACCGTTCATTATTGCCCCATAGCTGTGCCATATAGTGCTCTGCATCGTTCATTTTTGCCCCATATCTGTGCTATATAGTGCTCTGCACCGTTCATTCTTGCCCCATAGCTGTGCCATATAGTGCTCTGCACCGTTCATTATTTCCCCATAGCTGTGCCATATAGTGCTGTGCACCGTTCATTATTGCCCCATATCTGTGCCATATAGTGCTCTGCACCGTTCATTCTTGCCCCATATATGCTCCTTATAAAGCTGTGCACCATTCATTCTTGCCCCATATATGCTCCTTATAAAGCTGTGCACCGTTCATTCTTACCGCATATATGCTCCTTATAAAGCTCTGCCATTGCTGCTGCTGCTGCAATAATAAAAAAAAAGCCATACTCACCTCTCTTAATTGCAGCTCCCGGGTGTCTAATTCCGGCGTCTCGTCCCGGCGTCTCGTCCCGGCGTCTCTCTGCACTGACTGTTCAGGCAGAGGGCACCGCGCACACTATATGCGTCATCGCGCACTCTGACCTGCACAGTCAGAGCGCAGAGACGCCGGGAAGACAGAGCGGCGCCGGGAAGATGGAGCGGCGCCCGGGGTGTGGAACGCGTTCACTGGCACCGCTCAGAGGAATGAATATGTGGCTCCACCCCTATGGGAGTGGAGTCCATATTCATTTTTCTAATGAGCGGTCCCACGTGACCGCTGACAGGAAGAGCTGCGGCACCCGGAGACAGTGTGACAGGCAGAGGCAGCGTCAGGAGCGCCAGGACTAGGTAAGTATGCCTCAGCGCCCTCTCCCCCTCACCCGCCGACCCTGCCGCCCACCGTGACTCGAGTATAAGCCGAGAGGGGCACTTTCAGCCCAAAAATTTGGGCTGGAAATCTCAGCTTATACTCGAGTATATATGGTACATACACCTAAATTTTTTGTAAATCTGGCCCTAAGTCTTAATGAAACTGACTTTAACCCCTTTTTGACATTGGTCGTAATAGTACGCCGATGCCAGACTCCCCTGTTTTTTGCAGGCTACGTCGCTGACCTGCACCTTTCCGGGCACATGACAGCTGATCTGTACAGCTGACATGTGCCTGCAACAACCGCAGGTGGAATCGCGATCTACCCACCGCTGTTAGCTAGTTAAATGCCACTGTCAATCTCTGACAACGGCATTTAACTCGCATTTACCAGGATCATATCGTAAATTCCGCCATTCTGTGACCCCGTCACATGATCACAGGTCATCGATGAGTCAGCATGACAATCAGAGGTCCCCAGCACACCTCTATGGTTGTCATTGCCAGATTGCTATGAGTTCCGCCCTGTGGTCGGCGCTCATAGCAAGTGAGCATTTCTGCTGCACACAGGTGATCTGATCATTGCCTGTGTGTAGCAGAGGAGTTTAGAGTACTGCAATTTTTTGTCTCCCATAGAGACTATTGAAGCATGCAAAAAGTAAAAACATTTTTTTCAAAATATTTAAAAAATTAAAAAGATGTGAAAGCTCAAATCACCCCCTTTAGCCCCATTCGAAGTAAAACAATAAAAAAATCAAATATGAACATATTTGGTATCATCGTATTCAGAATCACCAGATCTATCAATATAATAAAAGAATTAACCTGATTGCTAAACGGCGTAATGATAAAAAAATTCAAAATGTCAGAATTACATCTTTTGGTCGCCGCTACCTTACAATAAAATGCAATAACGGGCGATCAAAAGATCACATCTACACCAAAATCGTATCGATAAAAATGTCAGCTCGGGCTGCCAAAAATAAGCCCTCACCCAGCCCAAAATCACGAAAAATGATACAGGTGTCAGAAAATGGCGCCTTTTTTTGCCAAAATTTTTATTTTTTTTCCAACCACTTAAATAAAAAAGAATCTAGACATGATTGGTGTCTATGAACTCATAATGATCTGGAGAATCATTATGGCAGATCAATTTTAGCATTTAGTGAACACGGTAAAAAAAAAAAAGCAACTGTGGAATTGCCCTTTGTTGCAATTTAACCAAACTTGGATTTTTTTTCCCATTTTCCAGTGCACGATATCTATGTTAAAACCAATGGTGTTGCTCAAAAGTAAAACTTGTCCCGCAAAAATAAGCCTTCACATAGCCATTTTGACAGAGAAATAAAAAAGTTATGGCTCCGGGAAGAAGGAGAACAAAAAATGAAAACACAAAAACTGAAATACCTCTGGCCATTAAGGAGTTAAGAATCCTAAAAATAAATTATTAACACTTCTATTTATTAAATTATTTTTATTTTGCAGTATTTTTTCCAGACCTGACTAGGTGCTAGGAAAAGAAGGGCACTATCTCTGATGAAAAAAAATAGAACATTAGGTAAGGACTGGAATGAGAAAACTAAAATGATTCAGGACACTTAGCTGTTGAAATATTTCAGTATGGTTGTTACCAGTCTAGTGGACTAGAGGATAAATAGAGGTGAAGCCATCTTACTAGATATAAGGAGCTGTTGGGCCATCATACTATATATAGGGAGCTGTGGGTAACCATCACCATAGAGCTTTGGGAACAAACTGTTGACATTATACTGTTTATAGGGCCATGTGGGGGGCCAGTACATTGTATGTAGGGCAGCTGTAGAGGGGTGTATACTGTCTATACTGTGTTAAGGGAGGCATCAACATGTATATGTTAACAATTATATATATATATATATATATATATATATATATATACAGTGGGGCAAAAAAGTATTTAGTCAGTCAGCAATAGTGCAAGTTCCACCACTTAAAAAGATGAGAGGCGTCTGTAATTTACATCATAGGTAGACCTCAACTATGGGAGACAAACTGAGAAAAAAAAATCCAGAAAATCACATTGTCTGTTTTTTTAACATTTTATTTGCATATTATGGTGGAAAATAAGTATTTGGTCAGAAACAAAATTTCATCTCAATACTTTGTAATATATCCTTTGTTGGCAATGACAGAGGTCAAACGTTTTCTGTAAGTCTTCACAATATTGCCACACACTCTTGTTGGTATGTTGGCCCATTCCTCCATGCAGATCTCCTCTAGAGCAGTGATGTTTTTGGCTTTTCGCTTGGCAACACGGACTTTCAACTCCCTCCAAAGGTTTTCTATAAGGTTGAGATCTGGAGACTGGTTAGGCCATTCCAGGACCTTGAAATGCTTCTTACGAAGCCACTCCTTCGTTGCCCTGGCGGTGTGCTTTGGATCATTGTCAAGTTGAAAGACCCAGCCACGTTTCATCTTCAATGCCCTTGCTGATGGAAGGAGGTTTGCACTCAAAATCTCACGATACATGGCCCCATTCATTCTTTCATGTACCCGGATCAGTCGTCCTGGCCCCTTTGCAGAGAAACAGCCCCAAAGCATGATGTTTCCACCACCATGCTTTACAGTAGGTATGGTGTTTGATGGATGCAACTCAGTATTCTTTTTCCTCCAAACACGACAAGTTGTGTTTCTACCAAACAGTTCCAGTTTGGTTTCATCAGACCATAGGACATTCTCCCAAAACTCCTCTGGATCATCCAAATGCTCTCTAGCAAACTTCAGACGGGCCCGGACATGTACTGGCTTAAGCAGTGGGACACGTCTGGCACTGCAGGATCTGAGTCCATGGTGGCGTAGTGTGTTACTTATGGTAGGCCTTGTTACATTGGTCCCAGCTCTCTGCAGTTCATTCACTAGGTCCCCCCGCGTGGTTCTGGGATTTTTGCTCACCGTTCTTGTGATCATTCTGACCCCACGGGGTGGGATTTTGCGTGGAGCCCCAGATTGAGGGAGATTATCAGTGGTCTTGTATGTCTTCCATTTTCTAATTATTGCTCCCACTGTTGATTTCTTCACTCCAAGCTGGTTGGCTATTGCAGATTCAGTCTTCCCAGCCTGGTGCAGGGCTACAATTTTGTTTCTGGTGTCCTTTGACAGCTCTTTGGTCTTCACCATAGTGGAGTTTGGAGTCAGACTGTTTGAGGGTGTGCACAGGTGTCTTTTTATACTGATAACAAGTTTAAACAGGTGCCATTACTACAGGTAATGAGTGGAGGAAAGAGGAGACTCTTAAAGAAGAAGTTACTGGTCTGTGAGAGCCAGAAATCTTGATTGTTTGTTTCTGACCAAATACTTATTTTCCACCATAAAATGCAAAAAAAATTATAAAAAAACAGACAATGTGATTTTCTGGATTTTTTTTTCTCAGTTTGTCTCCCATAGTTGAGGTCTACCTATGATGTAAATTACAGACGCCTCCCATCTTTTTAAGTGGTGGAACTTGCACTATTACTGACTGACTAAATACTTTTTTGCCCCACTGTATATATATATATATATATTGTATTTTTTTTTTTTTATTTAGTAATATTTTAATGTAATTCAGTCATTATGTAGTGGAAGGTTTATGGTTGTATTTTTGGTCTTTGTATGGTGTGCTTTGTTATGTAGAAGTAAGGGTCATATTATGATAACAACACCAAGGACAACATATGCAAAGAGTTTGTATGTTCTCTCCGTGTTTGCGTGGGTTTCCTCCGGGCACTCCGGTTTCCTCCCACATTCCAAAGACATACTGATAGGGAATTTAGATTGTGAGCCCCATCGGGGACAGTGATGATAATGTGTGAAAAAAAAAAAAATGTAAAGCGCTGCGGAATATGTTAGCGCTATATAAAAATAAAGATTATTATTATTATTATTAACACTGGTATACTGTAATTATATATGTATAGATTCTCTTTTAAGTGGCAGTGGTGAATATGGTGGACTGTCTTTCAGGGAGATGTACTCTGAGGCTTTGGCCCCTTATCTTTTAAGACCTTAGAATGAACTGCCCACATTTGCCCTGGCCAATGGTTGTGCGGTTGTGCAATGTTACTCTGCAGGGATGTGGACAGTTTTACCCTGTTCCTGCCCCTGAAGACAACAATTGCACTATGTGTCATGGTGTTATGCAGTTTTTTATGTACTGTGAATAGTGATGTGCATCTTATATAATGAGTTATGGTAATATAAAGCTTGTAAGTAATTTAAGTGTTAAGGTATAATGTGAGTAGTGTATAGTGCAGGGTAAGCACAGGATTAAGTTAGGGATGTGATAAGTGCTTTTATATAACAAGTGGTTTAGCAGAGGTATAGGACATAGCATAAGAACAATACATTTAGTCTATAGGATAGGATAAGGTTAATAATAGAACTAGCCCAGTGGGTGGGAACTAGTGTTAAAAAGGTGGACCCTTTCTTGTAGTGAGGGAGATAGAGAAGTGCAGTGACAAATCCAAGTTCAAGTCCAGTGGGCTGCTAGGGTCAGAAGGTACCTAACATTGGAGGCAGTGGGACACCATACTGGAATCCTTAGCGTAGTTGTTACATCCACAGGGCGTGGGGAAGTATAGTGGACTCACTAGACCACTGATGGAGGAGTGGTAGCTGTATACCCGGTACACAAGAGACAGGAGAAGGAGCTTCCAAAAAGCAAAGGTATTTATTTAAAGGAAACTTTAACAAACAGAAAGAGGTGCCTGAGAGAAGAACCCTCTAGACCACAACACTTAACCACATAGTGGAGCACCGGGCAAGGTGTACCCCTATACAGGGATTCCCCCATCACAACACCAGATGGCCTAAATGCCGCAGTACCCGAACCAGAGGGACGATCCGTACAGACCGTATTAACAAGACGATGGAATTCAGGCTCTGTCAGTGGAGAGAATCCTGGAAGCTATGTGTAGTCTCGGAAAGGCTGATCCAGCTGGCAGCAATAGCTGGATGGTTCCGTGAGGAGCAGCTTAGTCAGCCTGGAGTGGAAACTGGAGAGTCCAGAAGGATCCAGAATAGGGAACTGCCAGCAGAGGATTCTGAGGAGACAGAGGAATTAGAAAACCGAAAGTAATAAACCGCAGTTTGCAGCGCACAGCAGAGTGTGGCCTGAGCAGAAGGCCACGAACAACAGAATGAACACATTGCCTAGGCACCTCCCATAAGGGGAGGATGCATTTTATGCACAGAGCATCATAGCACAGAGAGCCTTAATAGAGAACAGGTGCTCTGCTGTTTTAAGTGTGTGCAGGACGCGGGGCACGCCTCCTAAGAGCATTTCCAGGATACCTGCCAAGAGGATTCAGGTTCTTAGCAGAGAAAGAAGCCGCTGATCGTCTGGAACCACGGAAAGGCTGAGCAGTACCAGTGGAGCTACATGAAAGGTGGCGCTATCCCCTCACAGTGGAGACTGGACCTGCAGCTGAGGGTATGACAGTACCCTCCCCCTTATGCCCCCTCCTTCCTCTAGCCTGACAGGAACTTTCTAAGAAGGACCGGGGCATTAATGTTTTCCTCAGGCTCCCAGGATCTCTCCTCAGTACCATATCCCTTCCAATCAACCAGAAAGAGTGACCTGACCCATCTTTTGTTCATGGCCAATATGTCCTTCACCTCATAGACATCCTCGGAACAGACAGGAGGAGGAAAATTACATGGATCCTGGGTAAAGCAACTGAGAACAACTGGCTTCAGCAGGGAGATATGGAACAAGTTAGGGATTCGTAAGGAGACAGGCAACTTCAAACGATAGCACACATCATTGATCCAGTGGAGCACTTCAAAGGGACCGATGAAATGAGGGGCCAGCTTATAAGAAGGGACCTTAAGATGGATGTGCCTTGCAGACAGCCATACCTTATCTTCGGGTTGAAAAGGTGGTGGATCCAGATGTCTCTTATTTGCATTTTCCTTGGTTTGAACCGATGCCTGCTCCAGTGAGGTCCTGGTCTCTGTCCAGTCCTTTGTGAAGTCCTTGGCCAGGGAGTCAGCCGCAGGATTGCCGGAGGCAAGATGCAATGGAGTCGGGATCCTAGGATGCTGTCCGTAAACAATGAAAAACGGGGAGTTAGAGGAAGACTCCCCAACATGATTGTTGTAAGAAAACTCTGCCCACGGCAGCAGGTCGGCCCTGTCGCTGTGGTGACCATTCACGAAGTGTCGCAAATAGTGGATGAGGACTTGATTCACTCTCTCCAATTGGCCGTTAGATTGTGGGTGATAGGCCGAGGAGAAATCCAGGGTGACCTCCAACAGCTTACAGAGGGACCGCCAGAACCGGGAAACGAATTGAACTCCTCTGTCGGAGACAATGTAGAGTGGAAATCCATGAAGCCGAAAGACATGCAGAATGAAGAGCTCTGCGAGTTTAGGAGCGGAAGGGAGACCAGATAGCGGAGTGAAGTGTCCCATCTTGGAAAACTGGTGCACAACAACCCAGATTACTGTACGACCGGAAGATGCTGGCAGATCTGTGATGAAGTCCATGGCAATGTGTGCCAGGGAGCAGACAGAATCGGTAGCGGGAGGAGGCGATAGGCTGACAGTTTCTTGGGTGTTTTATTACGAGCACAGGAGGGACAGTGTTATGTAGGCAATCCAGTGACACAGTGTGCCAGCAATCAGAGCACATACAGTGATTTGATAATAACCCAAAAACAATAGAACGAGCTCTGAGACGTGGAATCTCTGTAGACCGCAATACCTGAACCTATCCTAAACACAACTAAAGGCAGCTGTGGATTGCGCCTGACACTACCTATGCAACTCGGCACAGCCTGAGGAGCTGACTAGCCTGAAGATAGAAAAACAAGCCTGACTTGCCTCAGAGAAATACCCCAAAGGAAAAGGCAGCCCCCCACATATAATGACTGTTCGCAAGATGAAAAGACAAACGTAGGGATGAAATAGATTCAGCAAAGTGAGGCCCGATATTCTAGATAGAGCGAGGATAGCAAAGAGAACTTTGCAGTCTACAAAAAACCCTAAAGCAAAAAACCACGCAAAGGGGGCAAAAAGACCCACCGTGCCGAACTAACGGCACGGCGGTGCACCCTTTGCGTCTCAGAGCTACCAGCAAAAACGAATAGACAAGCTGGACAGAAAAAGTAGCAACAAAAGCAAAGAAACACTTATCTAAGCAAAGCAGCAGGCCACAGGAAAGATCCAGAAGCTCAGGTCCAACACTGGAACATTGACAAGGAGCAAGGAAGACAGAATCAGGTGGAGTTAAATAACAAAGCAGCCAACGAGCTCACCAGAACACCTGAGGGAGGAAGCTCAGAAGCTGCAGTACCACTTGTGACCACAGGAGTGAATTCAGCCAGAATTCACAACAGTACCCTCCCCTTGAGGAGGGGTCACCGAACCCTCACCAGAGCCCCCAGGCCGACCAGGATGAGCCACATGAAAGGCACGAACAAGATCTGGAGCATGGACATCAGAGGCAAAAACCCAGGAATTATCTTCCTGAGCATAACCCTTCCATTTAACCAGATACTGGAGTTTCCGTCTAGAAACACGAGAATCTGACAGGGAGAAGGACTTGGGGATCCTAGTTAATGATAAACTTACCTGGAGCAGCCAGTGCCAGGCAGCAGCTGCCAAGGCAAACAGGATCATGGGGTGCATTAAAAGAGGTCTGGATACACATGATGAGAGCATTATACTGCCTCTGTACAAATACCTAGTTAGACCGCACATGGAGTACTGTGTCCAGTTTTGGGCACCGAGCTCAGGAAGGATATAATGGAACTAGAGAGAGTACAAAGGAGGGCAACAAAATTAATAAAGGGGATGGGAGAACTACAATACCCAGATAGATTAGCGAAATTAGGATTATTTAGTCTAGAAAAAAGATGACTGAGGGGCGATCTAATAACCATGTATAAGTATATAAGGGGACAATACAAATATCTCGCTGAGGATCTGTTTATACCAAGGAAGGTGACGGGCACAAGGGGGCATTCTTTGCGTCTGGAGGAGAGAAGGTTTTTCCACCAACATAGAAGAGGATTCTTTACTGTTAGGGCAGTGAGAATCTGGAATTGCTTGCCTGAGGAGGTGGTGATGGCGAACTCAGTCGAGGGGTTCAAGAGAGGCCTGGATGTCTTCCTGGAGCAGAACAATATTGTATCATACAATTAGGTTCTGTAGAAGGACGTAGATCTGGGGATTTATTATGATGGAATATAGGCTGAACTGGATGGACAAATGTCTTTTTTCGGCCTTACTAACTATGTTACTATGTTACTACGTAATCCAAAATTTTCTCCACAATATACTCCAATTCCCCCTCCACCAAAACCGGGGCAGGAGGTTCAACAGATGGAACCATAGGTGCCACGTATCTCCGCAACAACGACCTATGGAATACATTATGTATGGAAAAGGAGTCTGGGAGGGTCAGACGAAAAGACACAGGATTGAGAATCTCAGAAATCCTATACGGACCAATAAAACGAGGTTTAAATTTAGGAGAGGAAACCTTCATAGGAATATGATGAGAAGATAACCAAACCAGATCCCCAACACGAAGTCGGGGACCCACACGGCGTCTGCGATTAGCGAAAAGTTGAGCCTTCTCCTGGGACAAGGCCAAATTGTCCACTACCTGAGTCCAGATCTGCTGCAACCTGTCCACCACAGAATCCACACCAGGACAGTCCGAAGACTCAACCTGTCCTGAAGAGAAACGAGGATGGAACCCAGAATTGCAGAAAAATGGAGAGACCAAGGTAGCCGAGCTGGCCCGATTATTAAGGGCGAACTCAGCCAACGGCAAAAAGGACACCAAATCATCCTGGTCTGCAGAAACAAAACATCTCAGATATGTCTCCAAGGTCTGATTGGTTCGTTCGGTCTGGCCATTAGTCTGAGGATGGAAAGCCGAGGAAAAAGACAGGTCAATGCCCATCCTGCCACAAAAGGCTCGCCAAAACCTCGAAACAAACTGGGAACCTCTGTCAGAAACAATATTCTCAGGAATGCCATGCAAACGAACCACATGCTGGAAGAACAAAGGCACCAAATCAGAGGAGGAAGGCAATTTAACCAAGGGCACCAGATGGACCATTTTAGAAAAGCGATCACAGACCACCCAAATGACTGACATCTTTTGAGAAACGGGAAGGTCAGAAATGAAATCCATCGAAATATGTGTCCAAGGCCTCTTTGGGACCGGCAAGGGCAAAAGCAACCCACTGGCACGAGAACAGCAGGGCTTAGCCCTAGCACAAATCCCACAGGACTGCACAAAAGTACGTACATCCCGTGACAGAGATGGCCACCAGAAGGATCTAGCCACTAACTCTCTGGTACCAAATATTCCAGGATGACCAGCCAACACCGAACAATGAAGTTCAGAGATAACTTTAGTAGTCCACCTATCAGGGACGAACAGTTCCTCCGCCGGACAACGATCAGGTTTATTCGCCTGAAATGTTTGCAACACTCGCCGCAAATCAGGGGAGATGGCAGACACAATGACTCCTTCCTTGAGGATACTCGCCGGCTCAGATGAACCCGGAGAGTCGGGCACAAAACTCCTAGACAGAGCATCCGCCTTCACATTTTTAGAGCCCGGAAGGTACGAAATCACAAAATCGAAGCGGGCAAAAAATAACGACCAACGGGCCTGTCTAGGATTCAAGCGCTTGGCAGACTCGAGATAAGTAAGGTTCTTATGATCAGTCAATACCACCACGCGATGCTTAGCTCCTTCAAGCCAATGACGCCATTCCTCGAATGCCCACTTCGTGGCCAGCAACTCTCGGTTGCCCACATCATAATTACGCTCAGCAGCCAAAAACTTCCTGGAAAAGAAAGCACATGGTTTCAACACTGAGCAACCAGAACCTCTCTGTGACAAAACCGCCCCTGCTCCGATCTCAGAAGCATCAACCTCGACCTGGAACGGAAGAGAAACATCTGGTTGACACAACACAGGGGCAGAACAAAAATGATGCTTCAACTCCTGAAAAGCTTCCACAGCAGCAGAAGACCAATTAACCAAATCAGCACCCTTCTTGGTCAAATCGGTCAATGGTTTGGCAATGCTAGAAAAATTACAGATGAAGCGACGATAAAAATTAGCAAAGCCCAGGAATTTTTGCAGACTTTTCAGAGATGTCGGCTGAGTCCAATCCTGGATGGCTTGGACCTTAACCGGATCCATCTCGATAGTAGAAGGGGAAAAGATGAACCCCAAAAATGAAACTTTCTGCACACCGAAGAGACACTTTGATCCCTTCACAAACAAAGAATTAGCACGCAGGACCTGGAAAACCATTCTGACCTGCTTCACATGAGAGTCCCAATCATCTGAGAAGATCAAAATGTCATCCAAGTAAACAATCAGGAATTTATCCAGATACTCACGGAAGATGTCATGCATAAAAGACTGAAACACAGATGGAGCATTGGCAAGTCCGAACGGCATCACTAGATACTCAAAATGACCCTCGGGCGTATTAAATGCAGTTTTCCATTCATCTCCTTGCCTGATTCTCACCAGATTATACACACCACGAAGATCTATCTTAGTGAACCAACTAGCCCCCTTAATCCGAGCAAACAAGTCAGATAACAATGGCAAGGGATACTGAAATTTAACAGTGATCTTATTAAGAAGGCGGTAATCAATACATGGTCTCAGCGAACCATCCTTCTTGGCTACAAAAAAGAACCCTGCTCCCAGTGGTGATGACGATGGGCGAATATGTCCCTTCTCCAGGGATTCCTTCACATAACTGCGCATAGCGGAGTGTTCAGGCACAGATAAATTAAATAATCGACCTTTAGGGAATTTACTACCAGGAATCATAGTAACATAGTAACATAGTAACATAGTTAGTAAGGCCGAAAAAAGACATTTGTCCATCCAGTTCAGCCTATATTCCATCATAATAAATACCCAGATCTACGTCCTTCTACAGAACCTAATAATTGTATGATACAATATTGTTCTGCTCCAGGAAGACATCCAGGTCTCTCTTGAACCCCTCGACTGAGTTCGCCTTCACCACCTCCTCAGGCAAGCAATTCCAGATTCTCACTGCCCTAACAGTAAAGAATCCTCTTCTATGTTGGTGGAAAAACCTTCTCTCCTCCTGACGCAAAGAATGCCCCCTTGTGCCCGTCACCTTCCTTGGTATAAACAGATCCTCAGCGAGATATTTGTATTGTCCCCTTATATACTTATACATGGTTATTAGATCGCCCCTCAGTCATCTTTTTTCTAGACTAAATAATCCTAATTTCGCTAATCTATCTGGGTATTGTAGTTCTCCCATCCCCTTTATTAATTTTGTTGCCCTCCTTTGTACTCTCTCTAGTTCCATTATATCCTTCCTGAGCACCGGTGCCCAAAACTGGACACAGTACTCCATGTGCGGTCTAACTAGGGATTTGTACAGAGGCAGTATAATGCTCTCATCATGTGTATCCAGACCTCTATTAATGCACCCCATGATCCTGTTTGCCTTGGCAGCTGCTGCCTGGCACTGGCTGCTCCAGGTAAGTTTATCATTAACTAGGATCCCCAAGTCCTTCTCCCTGTCAGATTTACCCAGTGGTTTCCCGTTCAGTGTGTAATGGTGATATTGATTCCCTCTTCCCATGTGTATAACCTTACATTTATCATTGTTAAACCTCATCTGCCACCTTTCAGCCCAAGTTTCCAACTTATCCAGATCCATCTGTAGCAGAATACTATCTTCTCTTGTATTAACTGCTTTACATAGTTTTGTATCATCTGCAAATATCGATATTTTACTGTGTAAACCTTCTACCAGATCATTAATGAATATGTTGAAGAGAACAGGTCCCAATACTGACCCCTGCGGTACCCCACTGGTCACAGCGACCCAGTTAGAGACTATACCATTTATAACCACCCTCTGCTTTCTATCACTAAGCCAGTTACTAACCCATTTACACACATTTTCCCCCAGACCAAGCATTCTCATTTTGTGTACCAACCTCTTGTGCGGCACGGTATCAAACGCTTTGGAAAAATCGAGATATACCACGTCCAATGACTCACCGTGGTCCAGTCTATAGCTTACCTCTTCATAAAAACTGATTAGATTGGTTTGACAGGAGCGATTTCTCATAAACCCATGCTGATATGGAGTTAAACAGTTATTCTCATTGAGATAATCCAGAATAACATCCCTCAGAAACCCTTCAAATATTCTACCAACAATAGAGGTTAGACTTACTGGCCTATAATTTCCAGGTTCACTTTTAGAGCCCTTTTTGAATATTGGCACCACATTTGCTATGCGCCAATCCTGCGGAACAGACCCTGTCGCTATAGAGTCCCTAAAAATAAGAAATAATGGTTTATCTATTACATTACTTAGTTCTCTTAGTACTCGTGGGTGTATGCCATCCGGACCCGGAGATTTATCTATTTTAATCTTATTTAGCCGGTTTCGCACCTCTTCTTGGGTTAGATTGGTGACCCTTAATATAGGGTTTTCATTGTTTCTTGGGATTTCACCTAGCATTTCATTTTCCACCGTGAATACCGTGGAGAAGAAGGTGTTTAATATGTTAGCTTTTTCCTCGTCATCTACAACCATTCTTTCCTCACTATTTTTTAAGGGGCCTACATTTTCAGTTTTTATTCTTTTACTATTGATATAGTTGAAGAACAGTTTGGGATTAGTTTTACTCTCCTTAGCAATGTGCTTCTCTGTTTCCTTTTTGGCAGCTTTAATTAGTTTTTTAGATAAAGTATTTTTCTCCCTATAGTTTTTTAGAGCTTCAATGGTGCCATCCTGCTTTAATAGTGCAAATGCTTTCTTTTTACTGTTAATTGCCTGTCTTACTTCTTTGTTTAGCCACATTGGGTTTTTCCTATTTCTAGTCCTTTTATTCCCACAAGGTATAAACCGCTTACACTGCCTATTTAGGATGTTCTTAAACATTTCCCATTTATTATCTGTATTCTTATTTCTGAGGATATTGTCCCAGTCTACCAGATTAAGGGCATCTCTAAGCTGTTCAAACTTTGCCTTCCTAAAGTTCAATGTTTTTGTGACTCCCTGACAAGTCCCCCTAGTGAAAGACAGGTGAAACTGCACAATATTGTGGTCGCTATTTCCTAAATGCCCAACCACCTGCAGATTTGTTATTCTGTCAGGTCTATTAGATAGTATTAGGTCTAAAAGTGCTGCTCCTCTGGTTGGATTCTGCACCAATTGTGAAAGATAATTTTTCTTGGTTATTAGCAGAAACCTGTTGCCTTTATGGGTTTCACAGGTTTCTGTTTCCCAGTTAATATCCGGGTAGTTAAAGTCCCCCATAACCAGGACCTCATTATGGGTTGCAGCTTCATCTATCTGCTTTAGAAGTAGACTTTCCATGCTTTCTGTTATATTTGGGGGTTTGTAACAGACCCCAATGAGAATTTTGTTACCATTTTTCCCTCCATGAATTTCAACCCATATGGACTCGACATCCTCATTCCCTTCGCTAATATCCTCCCTTAAAGTGGACTTTAGACAAGACTTTACATAGAGACAAACCCCTCCTCCTCTCCGATTTTTACGATCCTTTCTAAACAGACTGTAACCCTGTAAGTTAACTGCCCAGTCATAGCTTTCATCTAACCATGTCTCGGTTATTCCCACTATGTCAAAGTTACCTGTAGATATTTCTGCTTCTAGTTCTTCCATCTTGTTTGTCAGGCTTCTGGCGTTTGCCAGAATTGAATCAAATTGATAGCACAATCACAATCCCTATGCGGAGGTAGGGCATCGGACTTGGGCTCTTCAAATACATCCTGATAATCAGACAAGAACTCTGGGACCTCAGAAGGAGTGGATGACGAAATAGACAAAAATGGAACATCACCATGTACCCCCTGACAACCCCAGCTGGATACCGACATAGAGTTCCAATCCAATACTGGATTATGGATTTGCAGCCATGGCAACCCCAACACAACCACATCATGCAGATTATGTAGCACCAGAAAGCGAATAACTTCCTTATGTGCAGGAGCCATGCACATGGTCAGCTGGGTCCAGTACTGAGGTTTATTCTTGGCCAAAGGTGTAGCATCAATTCCTCTCAACGGAATAGGACACCGCAAAGGCTCCAAGAAAAACCCACAACGTTTAGCATAATCCAAATCCATCAGATTCAGGGCAGCGCCTGAATCCACAAACGCCATGACAGAATACGATGACAAAGAGCATATCAAGGTAATGGACAGAAGGAATTTGGATTGTACAGTACCAATGACGGCAGACATATCGAACCGCTTAGTGCGCTTAGGACAATCAGAATAGCATGAGTGGAATCACCACAGTAGAAACACAGACCATTCAGACGTCTGTGTTCTTGCCGTTCAACTCTGGTCATAGTCCTATCGCACTGCATAGGCTCAGGTTTAATCTTAGACAATACCGCCAAATGGTGCACAGATTTACGCTCGCGCAAGCGTCGACCGATCTGAATGGCCAAAGACATAGACTCATTCAAACCAGCAGGCATAGGAAAACCCACCATGACATCCTTAAGAGCCTCAGAGAGACCCTTTCTGAACAAAGCTGCCAGCGCAGATTCATTCCACAGAGTGAGTACAGACCACTTCCTAAATTTCTGACAATATACTTCTATATCATCCTGACCCTGGCACAAAGCCAGCAAATTTTTCTCAGCCTGATCCACTGAATTAGGCTCATCGTAAAGCAATCCGAGCGCCAGTAAAAATGCATTTACATTACTCAATGCAGGGTCTCCTGGCGCAAGAGAAAATGCCCAGTCCTGAGGGTCGCCGCGCAAAAAAGAAATAATAATCAAAACCTGTTGAATAGGATTACCAGAAGAATGAGGTTTCAAGGCCAGAAATAGCTTACAATTATTTTTGAAATTAAGAAACTTAGTTCTATCACCAAAAAACAAATCAGGAATAGGAATTCTTGGTTCTAACATAGATTTCTGATCAATAGTATCTTGAATCCTTTGTACATTTGTAACGAGATTATCCATTGAAGAGCACAGACCCTGAATATCCATGTCCACACCTGTGTCCTGAAACACCCAAATGTCTAGGGGAAAAAAAAGACTGAACACAGAGCTGAGAAAAAAAAATGATGTCAGAACTTCTTTTTTCCCTCTATTGAGAATCATTAGGTTGGCTCCTTGTACTGTTATGTAGGCAATCCAGTGACACAGTGTGCCAGCAATCAGAGCACATACAGTGATTTGATAATAACCCAAAAACAATAGAACGAGCTCTGAGACGTGGAATCTCTGTAGACCGCAATACCTGAACCTATCCTAAACACAACTAAAGGCAGCTGTGGATTGCGCCTGACACTACCTATGCAACTCGGCACAGCCTGAGGAGCTGACTAGCCTGAAGATAGAAAAACAAGCCTGACTTGCCTCAGAGAAATACCCCAAAGGAAAAGGCAGCCCCCCACATATAATGACTGTTCGCAAGATGAAAAGACAAACGTAGGGATGAAATAGATTCAGCAAAGTGAGGGCCGATATTTTAGATAGAGCGAGGATAGCAAAGAGAACTTTGCAGTCTACAAAAAACCCTAAAGCAAAAAACCACGCAAAGGGGGCAAAAAGACCCACCGTGCCGAACTAACGGCACGGCGGTGCACCCTTTGCGTCTCAGAGCTACCAGCAAAAACGAATAGACAAGCTGGATAGAAAAAGTAGCAACAAAAGCAAAGAAACAATTATCTAAGCAGAGCAGCAGGCCACAGGAAAGATCCAGAAGCTCAGGTCCAACACTGGAACATTGACAAGGAGCAAGGAAGACAGAATCAGGTGGAGTTAAATAACAAAGCAGCCAACGAGCTCACCAGAACACCTGAGGGAGGAAGCTCAGAAGCTGCAGTACCACTTGTGACCACAGGAGTGAATTCAGCCACAGAATTCACAACAGGACAGGCTGCAATGATTTCCAAAGCATCTTGGCGCAAGGTGGGCGACTAGTAGTGTCGAGATATTAGTTGTAAGGTCTTCTTTTGACCGACTTGTCTGGCAACCTTAGAAGAATGACCCCAGTGTAGAACTCTCTTGTCTCTTTCAGTTACAAGGGTCTTAACGGGAGGGAGCTGCGACAGCCTGACTGGAGCCACCGTGATCATCTTGGATGGTTCAGTGATATGCTGAGGTTCCTCTTTAAGGTCGTCTGACAGGAAGGACCTGGAAAGCGCATCAGCTTTGATATTTTTCTCTGCAGGATGGAAATGGAGAGAGAAATTGAACCGAGCAAAGAATAAAGACCAACAAGCCTGGCGAGGGTTGAGTCTTTGAGAAGACTGAAGATAGGACAGATTTTTATGATCAGTGTAGATGATGAATGGATGAACTGCGCCTTCAAGCAGCTATTGCCATTTCTCTAAGGTGAGCTTAATTGCCAGTAACTCTCTATCCCCAATTGAGTAGTTACGTTCACAGGGCAAGAATGCCTTAGAGAAGAAGCCACAGGTCACCATCTTACCGTTAGGCAGCTTTTGTGTGGGGACCGCTCCTGGCCCTGGATGACAAAGCGTCCACTTCAAGGTAATACTGTTTGTTGATCATTGGTCTGTGCTGGGCCAGTGAGGTTGAGAAAGCTTACTTGAGGGAGATGAAAGCTGACTCAGCCTCAGGAGTCCAATCCTTAGGTTTGGCACCTTTACAAGTCAAGGCAATGAGTGGACTTACCAAAGAGGAGAAGTGTGGGATGAATTGCCGATAATAGTTGGTGAATCCCAGGAACCGCTGAATGGCCTTGATTCCCTCAGGTCGGGCCACTTAAACACGGGGGAGACCTTCTCTTGATTCATCTCAAGACCTGTATCGGAAATGATGTAGCCAAGAAAGGGTAAAGACCTCTGTTCAAACAGACATTTCTCAAACTTCGCATAGAGACGATTCTCCCTCAATCGTTGAAGAACAAGATGAACATTCCTCATGTGACTTGGTAAGTTGGGAGAAAACACCAGGATGTCGTCCAGATACACCCCCACACAAACATAGAGCAGGTCACGGAATATGTTATTGACAAACTCTTGGAAGATGGCGGGTGCATTGCGTAACCCGAAGGGCATCACCCGATAGTCATAGTAACCATCTCGCATGTTGAAGGCAGCTTTCCACTCATCCCCAGATCGTATCCTAATGAGGTTATAAGCCCCACGGAGATCCAACTTGGTGAAAATCCGGGAACCTTGAAGACGATCAAAACACTCTGGAATTAAGGGAAGAGGGTATCTGTTCTTTACAGTTATTAGGTTGAGACCACGATAGTCGATGCACGGGCAAAGAGATCCATCTTTCTTCTTGATGAAGAAGAACACAGCTCCAGCCGGAGAGGAGGACTTCTGGATAAACCCTCGAGCCAAATTGTCCTTGATGTAATCGGTCATGGCTTGAGTGTCAGTGGGCGAAAGAGGGTAGATCCTACCTCGAGGGGGAGTAGATCTAGGAATAAGATCAATGGGACAATTGTAAGGCCTGTGAGGAGGAAGAGTCTGGGCTTCCTTCATGTTGAACACATCTGTGAAGGACCAGTAGGCACGAGGTAACCTGGGTAAAGCTGCAGGAGGCGGCGGGATAGAACTAGGCCAAACCGGTTTGAGGCAGTGATCAGGAAAGGACTGACCCTAACGAAGGATATCCCCAGACAGCCAATCCAGGACAGGTTCATGGAGGTGCAGCCACGGAAGGCCTAGTAGAAATGGTGGAGAAAGATTCGGTAACACATAGAAAGAAACCTTCTCCCTATGGAGTGCTCCAATTTGAAGCTCCACCTTCTCGGTGATGCCAAGAATGGAATCCTTCAGGGGTCTTCCATCTACGGAGATAATGCGCTGGGTCAGCTGCAGAGGAACGATTGGGATCCCAAACCACCTGGCCACAGTTTGCTGAATGAAATTTCCACCAGACCCAGAGTCCAGATAGACCAACTCGGAGAACCACACCTTTCCGAAGATCACCTGTATGGATATAGTTAGTGGAGGACAGGAATCATTCTCACCTAGGGAGACCTCCCTTACATGTCCTAGGTGGAAGAGTTCTTCCGGCCGCTCAGTTCCACTGCATTGACCGAGAGCGGAGCATCTGCCATACCAATATGGATTCCAAGAGGGCATCTCCTCCTGCAGATTCCTCTTCACCTTTACGCTATCAAGCTCCATAGGTCCATCCCCAGAGACCAGAGCATTGACAAGGCGGAAACCGGGGTTTCAGTGAAGAAGATGCTCGATGTGGAAATTGCTTCTCGAAAATCCTCTCTCTGGAGCGCTCATGAAGACGCAGGTCAATCCGCATGGCGAGGAATATGAGATCATCCAGAGTCTCGGGTAGGTCCCTGACTGCCAATTCATCCTTGATTCTTTCAGATAGCCCTCGCCAGAAGGCTCCTACCACAGGCTCATTGGTCCACTGGAGCTCCGAAGCCAGGGTGCGGAAACGGATGGCATACTGACCGACCAAGAGAGAGCCCAGTTGTAAATTGAAGAGAGACTCCATGGCAGATGTGGCACAACCAGACACATCAAATATCTTGTGGAACGTGTCCATGAATACCTACAGATCAGACACGATGGGATCATTCCGCTCCATTAGGAGGTTAAACCAGGCTAAAGCTTCTCCCTCCTTGTGAGAGGCAAGGAAAGCCACCTTGGCCATGTCAGTTGGGTAATGCAGAGGCAATAAACAAATGCAACAAGCATTGGTTGAGAAATTCTCTGCAGAACTTGGGGTCACCATTGTAATGTGGAGGCTCGCAGAGACGAGGACAGGGTCCCATAGGAGGCACAATAGTTGGATGTTGTATCTTATTTAACTGGTCATCCAGGGAGGTGAAGTAGTCTAATAAGTGGGTCTGCGTCTCACGAAAAAATTCCTGATGAAACTCGGCTAGCTGGGTCACGTCGATGGGCTCGATAGCCTGTAGAGTAGATAGGTGGGTATCCAAGGTTTGCATGAAGGCCACTAACCGATCCTAGCTTTGACAAAGCGTAGACAGCTCTCTCTGGACTGAGTATCAGGTATCAGCGGAGTCCATGGCCTGGGCAAGCTGTTACACCCACAGGGCGTGGGGAAGTATAGTGGACTCACTAGACCACTGATTGAGCAGTGGTAGCTGTATACCCGGTACACAAGAGAATGAGGTTCCAAAAAACAAAGGTATTTATTTAAAGGAAGCTTTAACAAACAGAAAGAGGTGCCTGAGAGAAGAAAGTTCTGGACATAGTAACATAGTAACATAGTAACATAGTTAGTAAGGCCGAAAAAAGACATTTGTCCATCCAGTTCAGCCTATATTCCATCATAATAAATCCCCAGATCTACGTCCTTCTACAGAACCTAATAATTGTATGATACAATATTGTTCTGCTCCAGGAAGACATCCAGGCCTCTCTTGAACCCCTCGACTGAGTTCGCCATCACCACCTCCTCAGGCAAGCAATTCCAGATTCTCACTGCCCTAACAGTAAAGAATCCTCTTCTATGTTGGTGGAAAAACCTTCTCTCCTCCAGACGCAAAGAATGCCCCCTTGTGCCCGTCACCTTCCTTGGTATAAACAGATCCTCAGCAAGATATTTGTATTGTCCCCTTATATACTTATACATGGTTATTAGATCGCCCCTCAGTCGTCTTTTTTCTAGACTAAATAATCCTAATTTCGCTAATCTATCTGGGTATTGTAGTTCTCCCATCCCCTTTATTAATTTTGTTGCCCTCCTTTGTACTCTCTCTAGTTCCATTATATCCTTCCTGAGCACCGGTGCCCAAAACTGGACACAGTACTCCATGTGCGGTCTAACTAGGGATTTGTACAGAGGCAGTATAATGCTCTCATCATGTGTATCCAGACCTCTTTTAATGCACCCCATGATCCTGTTTGCCTTGGCAGCTGCTGCCTGGCACTGGCTGCTCCAGGTAAGTTTATCATTAACTAGGATCCCCAAGTCCTTCTCCCTGTCAGATTTACCCAGTGGTTTCCCGTTCAGTGTGTAATGGACCACAACACTGAACCTCGTAGTGGAGCACCGGGCAAGGTGTACCCCTATACAGGGATTCCCCCTCCACAACACCAGATGGCCTAAATGCCGCAGTACCCAAACCAGAGGGATGACCCATACAGACCGTATTAACAAGATGATGGAATTCAGGCTCTGTCAGTGGAGAGAATCCTGGAAGCTCTGTGTAGTCTCGGAAAGGCTGATCCAGCCGGCAGCAATATCTGGATGGTTCCATGAGGAGCAGCTTAGTCAGCCTGGAGTGGAAACTGGAGTGTCCAGAAGGATCCAGAATAGGGAACTGCCAGCAGAGGATTTTGAGGAGACAGAGGAATTAGAAAACCGAAAGTAATAAACTACAGTTTGCAGAGCACAGCAGAGTGTGGCCTGAGCAGAAGGCCATGAACAACAGAATTAACACATTGCCCAGGCACCTCCCTTAAGGGGAGGATGCATTTTATGCACAGAGCATCATAGCACAGAGAGCCTTAATAGAGAACAGGTGCTCTGCTGTTTTAAGTATGTGCAGGAAGCAGAGCGCACCTCCTAAGAGCATTTCCAGGAGACCTGCCAAGAGGATGCAGGTTCTTAGCAGAGAAAGGACCCACTGATCGTCTGGAGCCACTGACTGGGTGAGCAGTACCAGTGGAGCTACATGAAAGATGCCGGTCTCCCTTCGCAGTGGAGACCGGACCTGCAGCTGAGGGCATGACAGTAGTCTCCTGTCGTGCCCAGAGGCCAAAGTCTGACATAGTGGTTGCCGAGAACATGTATCCTTTGGCATGCAAGGGAAGAACAAACACTGTTTGTAAAGTGCCTGAAAGTAACCGAACAGCAGCTTGTCATGACTACCGCTCTTGGCCACTTTACAAATCTATAGAACAATATTTTTAACAATAATCACCTAGTGTAAATGGCCCTTAACACAGTTGTTAGAATTGTCAGAACAAAACTTATTATATACATTTTTGTAATTGCATTGAAACCAATTATTCTCTTTATAGTGACTTCTCAATCTCAGAGGCCTAACTAATTTGCGAATATGTAAAGTCCAGTCGGAAGAACTATATGAAAACCTAAATATTTTCTGCATACAAACCAAATTTTCATTTTAGAATATTAAAAATTGTAGTTTATTTGCATGGATACATAGAAAACAGACAGATTGATATACCGACAGAAAGATAGATAGACAGATAGATGTTAATCTATAGTGAAGAATTCAGTTTTTTTACTGTTTCATATGCTACCCCGCAGTGTAACCTGCTGGAGAAACAATAGCATACCATGGAAGGTTTTTATGAGGCTAGTCCTGTAGTTAAAAAAGAGTAGGAGGATCATCTGTAAGTGAAACAGATAACAACTCATAATAATGATGACAAACTGTCAGGAGAGTAGAACACAGGTCTATAATTATAAGCTTTTATGCCGTGAGCAACTCACAGGTGCGCGTGATGCAATGAATTTGGGCATGCAACAACGAACCTATTCGGGAAGTTTGCTTTCACCTAGCTGTGTAAATTAGCTTTAACCCTAAAGTAGCATTAAACCATGACCTCTTATGAATATATGTAATGTTTAATGCTTCCTAATGGCAAAAATCTTACATTTCAGAATAGAATGTTTCACAAAATATTGAAATAGTTGTCCTTTTATTTTCTGACATTAATGCAAATAGATTTTAAAAGTTGCCTTTTGTTATTTACGGTACTTTACCATTCAATAAATAATGGCTAATATTTACCTTCAAATGGGCACACTGTTACAGTTACAATTGGTGACTAAATGTAAATCTATGGGGCCTAGAGCTAGGCAAAATTCAAAGTTGGGTTCATACTCAGAAATACTGCATTATCAGCAGCATTAGGGCTCATGCCCACTTGCGATCAAATCAAATGAATTCAATCCGATACAAAATCAGATTGAATTTGGACCACTGTTATTCTATGAATGTGTGCTCATCTGTGGGTTTTTTTTCCAGCTCGGATCGGATCACAAATGGGCTTGAAAAAAATCGCAGCATGCTGCGAATGTAATCAGAAAACAGATCGTATCCCGCAATAGAAGTGAATGGGTACGATAAAAAATCACAATGCACTCGCACCGTGCGAGTGCTGTGCGATTTTTATGCACCGGTCTCCTTTAAAATGTCGGTATTTCATATGCGGCTAATGTAAAAACAAACTGACAGGTTATATTATAAACGACTAGATGGCAGCCCGATTCTAAAGAATCGGGAGTCTAGAATCCATATATACTTTATTTATTCAAATGTAAGAATAATACAATTAATAAATAATAGTAAGAAAGAACAAAAATAATAGGCAGTATATGGAGAAAACACCAAACAAAAATTCAAAATTGGTGTGAAAATGTCACTGAACCACTTCACAACTAAATATATATAGTTTTGGTAAATGGTATTATCATTTTTTTGATGAAATTCGGCAGGAGCTTGAAGAGCAACGTCACTGGGCCCGCCTCCACGCAGTAGAAACTTGCTGTGAGGTAAAAATTCAAAAATCACACCAAAATGGCGGGCGGAGTGTGTCACAGTACGGCACGTTTCTGATTGGTCGCTCGCAGCAGGCGGCAACCAATCAGACACTGGACACTGTTGACGTCACTTATCTCCGGACATTAGCTCCGGACATTAGCTCCGGACATTAGCTCCGGACATTATCTCCGCACATTAGCTCCGGACATTAGCTCCGGACATTAGCTCCGGACAAAGCCACGGAAGTTGGCAGAAATTGCAGGAAGTAGTATTCTAGGCAATTAATCTCCGGACATTAGCTCCGGACATTAGCTCCGGACATTAGCTCCGGACAAAGCCACGGAAGTTGGCAGAAATTGCAGGAAGTAGTATTCTAGGCAATTATATATTAGATAAATTACATATATACACATAGAATAGGTATATATATATATATATACATATATATATATATATATATATATATAGCTCAATCTATCTATCTATATATATAGAGAGAGAGAGAAAAAAAAGAGAGAAAAAAAATCACAGCAGCACATGTATATGAATCGGCCATGTGAAAACACAAACAAATATACATTTCTCAAAAATATTTTTTCCTAAAAATTTTTTCAAAATTTTTTTTTCATAAAACTTACAGTTAAAGATGAAATGGAGATTCTTAGCGCATAAATTGGCCAATTCATGTATGCCCATCAACCACGGCAAGGTGATCTCCCCCTGATGGGTCCTACTCTACCAAAGATGCCACTCTTGGGCCACCAGCCTACCACTCTGGACAAAACATGTCACTCTGGGCTAAGCCTACAATTTATGGGCAGGTAGAGTTGATAATCGACACACTCAGCACTCCCAATGTGAACACGTGCAAGCTGCAAACTGCAACATACAGAGAGAAAAAAAATCACAGCAGCACATGTATATGAATCGGCCATATGAAAACACAAACAAATATACATTTCTCAAAAATATTTTTTCATATATATATATATATATATATATATATATATATATATATATATAATAATAGTAATCTTTATATAGCGCCAACATATTCTGCAGTGCTTTACAGTTTAACAGTTTCAAAACACAAGTCATAAGTAACAATGTTAACAATACAATCATTAAAGCAAAATAGAACAACCCTGCTCATGAGAGCTTACAATCTACAATGAGGTGGGAGAGATACAAAGTACAGGTGTGCGTTTACAATGATGGTTAAGTCATCTCTTCCTCTTTCTGACCACAACATACTCACATTCTCTTCCCTTTCCACTCCTTGTCTACAACCCCCACCCCACAAACTCTCACACCCTTGCAGAAATCTTAAACACCGTGATCTTCACTCACTCTCTGAATCCCTCCTCCCTCTCACAGACATAAGCTCCCTACACAATGCGGTTGATGCTGCCGCTCTATATAACACCACAATAGCTGCAGCTTTGGAATCTCTTGCCCCTCTCACACATACCAAAGCTCGCAAAATCAACAGACAACCCTGGCACACCAGCATGACCAAAGAACTGAGGCGAGCTTCCAGAGCCGCTGAGCGCAGATGGAAAAGATCCCACTCCAACGAGCACTTCATCGCATTCAAACAGTCCCTCACTACTTTCAAGACCACACTCGCCACAGCGAAACAAACCTACTTCTCATCTCTCATATCCTCCCTGTCTCACAACCCCAAACAGTTATTCAACACCTACAACTCTCTCCTCCGTCCCCCAGCACCTCCTCCCTCCCCACTCATCTCAGCTGAAGACTTTGCCTCATTTTTCAAGCAGAAAATTGAGAACACCAGAGACAGTTTTAGTAAACAACCCCCAGAACCCTTCCTCCCAACTACCCAGCCCTCCACCTCCAAAACCAACTTCTCCACCATTACAGAAGACGGACTCTCCACTCTACTCACAAGATCGCATCTCACCACCTGTGCACTTGACCCACTCCTGTTGTGAATTCTGTGGCTGAATTCACTCCTGTGGTCACAAGTGGTACTGCAGCTTCTGAGCTTCCTCCCTCAGGTGTTCTGGTGAGCTCGTTAACTGCTTCATTACTTAACTCCGCCTGATGCTGCTATCCTTGCTCCTTGTCAATGTTTCAGTGTTGGATCTGAGATTCTCCTGATTGTTCCTGTGACCTGCTGCTCTGTATAGCTAAGTGCTTTTTTGCTTTTTTGTTGCTTTTTTTCTGTCCAGCTTGTCTTTTGTTTTGCTGGAAGCTCTGAGACGCAAAGGGTGTACCGCCGTGCCGTTAGTTCGGCACGGTGGGTTTTTTTTGCCCCCTTTGCGTGGTTTTGCTTTAGGGTTTTTTGTAGACTGCAAAGTTCGCTTTACTGTCCTCGCTCTGTCCTAGAATATCGGGCCCCACTTTGCTGAATCTATTTCATCCCTACGTTTTGTCTTTTCATCTTACTCACAGTCATTATATGTGGGGGGCTGCCTTTTCCTTTGGGGAATTTCTCTGGGGCAAGTCAGGCCTATTTTTCTATCTTCAGGCTAGCTAGTTTCTTAGGCTGTGCCGAGTTGCCTAGGTAGTTGTTAGGCGCAATCCACAGCCGCTTTTAGTTGTGTTTAGGATAGGATCAGGTGTGCAGTCTACAGAGTTTCCACGTCTCAGAGCTCGTTCTTGTATTTTTGGGTATTTGTCAGATCACTGTGTGCGCTCTGATCGCTAAGCACACTGTGTTTCTGGATTGCCTTCATAACACCTGTCATTAGCAAACATAACAGTACAAGGAGCCAACCTAATGATTCTCAATAGAGGGAAAGAAAAAGTTCTGACATCATTTTTTTTTTTTTTTTTTCTGCTCTGTGTTCACTTTTTTTTTTTTCCCCTAGACATTTGGGTGATTCTGGACACAGGTGTGGACATGGATATTCAGGGTCTGTGCTCTTCAATGGATAATCTCGTTATAAATGTACAAAAAATTCAAGATACTATTGATCAGAAATCTATGTTAGAACCAAGAATTCCTATTCCTGATTTGTTTTTTGGAGATAGAATTAAGTTTCTAAGTTTCAAAAATAATTGTAAGCTATTTCTGGCCTTGAAACCTCATTCTTCTGGTAATCCTATTCAACAGGTTTTGATTATTATTTCTTTTTTGCGCGGCGACCCTCAAGACTGGGCATTTTCTCTTGCGCCAGGAGACCCTGCATTGAGTAGTGTCGATGCGTTTTTCCTGGCGCTCGGATTGCTGTACGATGAGCCTAATTCAGTGGATCAGGCTGAGAAAAATTTGCTGGCTTTGTGCCAGGGTCAGGATGATATAGAAGTATATTGTCAGAAATTTAGGAAATGGTCAGTACTCACTCAGTGGAATGAATCTGCGCTGGCAGCTTTGTTCAGAAAGGGTCTCTCTGAGGCTCTTAAGGATGTCATGGTGGGATTTCCTATGCCTGCTGGTTTGAATGAGTCTTTGTCTTTGGCCATTCAGATCGGTCGACGCTTGCGCGAGCGTAAATCTGTGCACCATTTGGCGGTACTGCCTGAGGTTAAACCTGAGCCTATGCAGTGCGATAGGACTATGACTAGAGTTGAACGGCAGGAATACAGACGTCTGAATGGTCTGTGTTTCTACTGTGGTGATTCCACTCATGCTATTTCTGATTGTCCTATGCGCACTAAGCGGTCCGCTAGGTCTGCCGTCATTGGTACTGTACAGTCCAAATTCCTTCTGTCCATTACCTTGATATGCTCTTTGTCGTCGTTTTCTGTCATGGCGTTTGTGGATTCGGGCGCTGCCATGAATCTGATGGATTTGGATTATGCTAAACGTTGTGGGTTTTTCTTGGAGCCTTTGCGGTGTCCTATTCCATTGAGAGGAATTGATGCTACACCTTTGGCCAAGAATAAACCTCAATACTGGGCCCAGCTGACCATGTGCATGGCTCCTGCACATCAGGAAGTTATTCGCTTTCTGGTGTTGCATAATCTGCATGATGTGGTCGTGTTGGGGTTGCCATGGCTACAAACCCATAATCCAGTATTGGATTGGAATTCCATGTCGGTATCCAGCTGGGGTTGTCAGGGGGTACATGGTGATGTTCCATTTTTGTCGATTTCGTCATCCACCCCTTCTGAGAGTTCTTGTCTGATTATCAGGATGTATTTGAAGAGCCCAAGTCCGATGCTCTACCTCCGCATAGGGATTGTGATTGTGCTATCAATTTGATTCCTGGTAGTAAATTCCCTAAAGGTCGATTATTTAATTTATCCGTGCCCGAACACGCCGCTATGTGCAGTTATGTGAAGGAATCCCTGGAGAAGGGACATATTCGCCCATCATCATCACCACTGGGAGCAGAGTTCTTCTTTGTAGCCAAGAAGGATGGTTCGCTGAGACCGTGTATTGATTACCGCCTTCTTAATAAGATCACTGTTAAATTTCAGTATCCCTTGCCATTGTTATCTGACTTGTTTGCTCGGATTAAGGGGGCTAGTTGGTTCACTAAGATAGATCTTCGTGGTGCGTATAATCTGGTGAGAATCAGGCAAGGAGATGAATGGAAAACTGCATTCAATACGCCCGAGGGTCATTTTGAGTATCTAGTGATGCCGTTCGGACTTGCCAATGCTCCATCTGTGTTTCAGTCTTTTATGCATGACATCTTCCGTGAGTATCTGGATAAATTCCTGATTGTTTACTTGGATGACATTTTGATCTTCTCAGATGATTGGGAGTCTCATGTGAAGCAGGTCAGAATGGTTTTTCAGGTCCTGCGTGCTAACTCTTTGTTTGTGAAGGGATCAAAGTGTCTCTTCGGTGTGCAGAAAGTTTCATTTTTGGGGTTCATCTTTACCCCTTCTACTATCGAGATGGATCCAGTTAAGGTCCAAGCCATCCAGGATTGGATTCAGCCGACATCTCTGAAAAGTCTGCAAAAGTTCCTGGGCTTTGCTAATTTTTATCGTCGCTTCATCTGTAATTTTTCTAGCATTGCCAAACCATTGACTGATTTGACCAAGAAGGGTGCTGATTTGGTTAATTGGTCTTCTGCTGCTGTGGAAGCTTTTCAGGAGTTGAAGCATCGTTTTTGTTCTGCCCCTGTGTTGTGTCAGCCAGATGTTTCTCTTCCGTTCCAGGTCGAGGTTGATGCTTCTGAGATTGGAGCAGGGGCGGTTTTGTCACAGAGAGGTTCTGATTGCTCAGTGATGAAACCATGTGCTTTCTTTTCCAGGAAGTTTTCGCCCGCTGAGCGTAATTATGATGTGGGCAATCGAGAGTTGCTGGCCATGAAGTGGGCATTCGAGGAGTGGCGTCATTGGCTTGAAGGAGCTAAGCATCACATGGTGGTATTGACTGATCATAAGAACTTGACTTATCTCGAGTCTGCCAAGCGCTTGAATCCTAGACAGGCCCGTTGGTCGTTATTTTTTGCCCGCTTCGACTTTGTGATTTCGTACCTTCCGGGCTCTAAAAATGTGAAGGCGGATGCTCTGTCTAGGAGTTTTGTGCCCGACTCTCCGGGTTTATCTGAGCCAGCGAGTATCCTCAAGGAAGGAGTAATTGTGTCTGCCATCTCCCCTGATTTGCGGCGGGTGCTGCAAAAATTTCAGGCGAATAAACCTGATCGTTGTCCAGCAGAGAAACTGTTCGTCCCTGATAGGTGGACTAATAAACTTATCTCTGAACTTCATTGTTCGGTGTTGGCTGGTCATCCTGGAATCTTTGGTACCAGAGAGTTAGTGGCTAGATCCTTCTGGTGGCCATCTCTGTCACAGGATGTACGTACTTTTGTGCAGTCCTGTGGGATTTGTGCTAGGGCTAAGCCCTGCTGTTCTCGTGCCAGTGGGTTGCTTTTGCCCTTGCCGGTCCCAAAGAGGCCTTGGACACATATTTCGATGGATTTCATTTCTGACCTTCCCGTTTCTCAAAAGATGTCAGTCATTTGGGTGGTCTGTGATCGCTTTTCTAAAATGGTCCATCTGGTGCCCTTGGCTAAATTGCCTTCTTCCTCTGATTTGGTACCTTTGTTCTTTCAGCATGTGGTTCGGTTGCATGGCATTCCTGAGAATATTGTTTCTGACAGAGGTTCCCAGTTTGTTTCAAGGTTTTGGCGAGCCTTTTGTGGTAGGATGGGCATTGACCTATCCTTTTCCTCGGCTTTCCATCCTCAGACTAATGGCCAGACCGAACGAACCAATCAGACCTTGGAAACATATCTGAGATGTTTTGTTTCTGCAGACCAGGATGATTGGGTGTCCTTTTTGCCGTTGGCTGAGTTCGCCCTTAATAATCGGGCCAGCTCGGCTACCTTGGTTTCTCCATTTTTTTGCAATTCTGGGTTCCATCCTCGTTTCTCTTCAGGACAGGTTGAGTCTTCGGACTGTCCTGGTGTGTATTCTGTGGTGGATAGGTTAAAGCACAAATGTGGATGAAAATGCAGTCACCAACATATTATGACAAACCCACTAAGGGTATCTCTATATCTATAGTCGAGCGGGACAACAATAAGGACCATACTGGACAAACTGCACAATTGTAACCAAAAGCAGCAAGAGAAAAAAAGCAGCAAATAGTCCAAAGTAATGAAAATATAGAAACTTTTTATTAAATGACACCAGATAAAACCATGACAGAGGGATAGAATAATCCCCACACTACACAGAGCATGTAAGCATTGGACAGGTGATTGGTATCCACATAATATAGGTACACACTAAGACTACCCTAAGAGCACAGCTCATATTCAATAGAGGCCATGCAGGAGTGGCCCATTGTAGCTAAATAACCTGAGAGACCATATGGTACAAATCATTATGACCATCTCCATGCATAACAGAGTGTATACATACCGGGTAGAAGTGGAGAATCTTAGTATGAGCAGACACCGCACACCTGTCCCCCCCGACGCGCGTTTCGGCTACTGCCTTTCTCAAGGGGTATGCTAGTGACAGGCTGGGTGGAGTATAAGAAGAAGGGGGCACAAAATGATTGGGCAAAGTCTAAATGACCGACCAATAGTGGCGAAGAGTACCTGATGACAGTGTGGTATCTAATAGATCCGCTCCCGCAGCACCTGGGCGCCACGCCGCAGCAGCCACATGGGGCCCCATGTGCTACTACAGCGATGGCGCCATGATGGCAGGGTAGAATCAATACTTCCGGATCGCCGGGATATTGCACGTCATCCGCGCATGCGCATATCGCCTCTGTCGGCCATCTTCAAGGAGTCCGGAGGATCATGCACTAGTGGCCGCATAGAAAATAACAAAGCATCCGCGCATGCGCGGAGCGCATACATCGGACATCCTAAAGGAGACCAGCCGACGAGCACATTGTGTGGCCATTACATAGAGGGCCAAAATGTACTTAGCGCAATGGCCACATTGTACAGGCCCATAACTACGGTACTAGGGAAACCCTAAATATAGTAATTGGATAACATCCGTGGTATAAAAATACCATCTTATGCTATACATATATAAACAGGGAAACCCCGGTTACTACATCAGGCCGGTGTAAATAAGGAACGCTATAGGTAAACAATGTGCATCAATATACGTTAAATATATGATGTGGTAAGCACTAAACATACAATCAGTACACTTTAAGATCAATAGAGGTCATGAAAGGCTGTGCCCAAATGCAAAAGAAAAAAACAAACAAAATAGCACAAAAAACATATATAAACGAATATAAAGGTTAACAACAGAGAACCCCCCAATTTTTGAACCGCAACATACGGGACGGTATATTAGAGAATAACCTAAACACAAAATAATGTCCATCAGAGAAGAATACAAGAGGAAGAGATATCCGCCGCAATACACCAAGATGGAATTTCTTGAGTAGCCCATTTCGGTGGTTGTCTCATCGGCGGAACGAATATGTAGAATTGCATGACGACTCCTTAAAATATTCATAGGGAAGTCAATGATAGGTCATCCTCTCGTGCCAAACACATCAGTACTAAAAAATAAAAAAACACCCATTAAAATCACATAAAATACAATACATGCGGAGGCGCATGCAGAGATACTAGCAACAGCAACCAGTGGACTACAGGAATGGGGCGAATGAAATATTTTCATTCAGGCCCTCCGGGTGGGTAGTCCGGAGACGCCAAATCCATCGCGTCTCCAGCATACCAAGTTTCTTTGAAAGCTGGCCCCCCCTGATGTTAATACGTAGTGCGTCAATCCCCCTAACTCTTAGCAGAGCTGCATCACATTGGTGCTGCTCCCAGAAGTGTCTGGGCAGCGTTTTAAGCATAGATGGGTCCGTGTGGTCACGTGCCGCCTGGATACCAAGAACATGCTCCCGAATGCGGACTTTTAATTGACGAGTAGTCAATCCTACATAAATAAGTCCGCAGGGGCAGGTGGCATAATAGATGACGTACCGTGTAGTACACGTAATATGTGTTCTAATGGAATAAATCCTCGCACCTTTTGAATCAACAAATGTGTCACAGGTATCCATATTAGGGCAGGCGACACAGTGGCCACACGGACTACATCCAGCCTTTGGAGAGTATCTATCCAAAAAGGTAGGAGGACGTTTGCCCACATAATGACTTCGGACCAAGCAATCCCGGAGGTTTCTAGCTCGCCTGAATGTAACAAGTGGCCGATCGGGGAGAAATTTCCCAATAATTGGGTCCACCCTCAAAATTGGCCAAGCTCTCTCCAGAGTCTGCCGTATCTGATTCGATTGAAGACTAAAGGTAGTAATAAACCTAGTTTTTCCACTAGCATCATCTGAAGATTGATTAACGTGACCATAGATTAGGCTATCACGGGAGGTGTGTTTCGCTCTTAAGTACGCTCTTTTTATGGACCTACCGCTGTACCCACGTTCCCTGAATCTGTGACGAAGCTCATCTGCTCTCTTTTCAAAATCCCCCATATTCGAGCAAATTCGTCTCAGACGAAGAAATTGACCCACCGGTATAGATTTGATCATATGTGTGGGGTGTCCCGATGTGGCATGTAACAGGGTGTTGGTCGATGTTTTTTTGCGGAAAATGTCCGTATTTAGGATACCCCCCATATCTCTCTTAATTGTGACATCTAAGAAGTCAATGGATTCATTACTACACACAAATGTGAGATGAATGTTTAGGTCGTTGCTGTTCAGGAGAGACATAAACTGCGTAAGGTCGACGGATGTGCCCTGCCAGATGAAGAAGATGTCATCGATATACCGTGTCCACAAAGGGACACGGTCAATCGATCCCTGTTCATCTGACAGGGGGAGGTCCCTCTCCCACAACCCCAGGAAAAGACCAGCATATGCGGGCGCAAAAGCCGCCCCCATAGCGGTCCCCTGGACCTGTAGGTAGAAGGACCCTTTAAAAACAAAAAAATTATGAGTGAGGGTGAACTCCAGAAGTTCCAGTAGAAGCGATCTCATACCAGTGGAAAGAGATGAATAATCCAAAAAATATCTAACAGCACGGATGCCATCACAGTGCCTGATGTTCGTATAAAGAGACTCAACATCCGCTGAAACTAATAGAGTACCACCCTCTAGACACAATCCGTCGACCCTACGCAGAAGATCCCCAGTATCCCTGAGGAAGGAGGGAAGGCTGGAGACTAGGGGCTGGAGGTGGAAATCTATCCATCTATTCACATTCTCCAGCAGGTTACCCCTGCCTGAAATAATAGGTCTACCGGGTGGGGATTGGAGGCCCTTATGAATTTTTGGTAATAAATAAAAGGTAGGGATACTTGGCTCCCTTACCATTAATGCCGTCGCCAGATCTTTGGTGATAACGTCGTCCCCCACGGCCCGCTGGATAATGGATTCCAGTTGTACAGAGAATGCAGAGAGGGGGTTGTAGGTAAGCTTTTTATAGCAGGTGTTATTACCAAGCTGTCTAAATGCCTCCCTCTCATACATATCCACGGGCCAGAGGACGACGTTACCACCTTTGTCCGCCGGCTTTATAACCACATTCGGTAGATTCTGAAGGTACTGTAATCTACTCCTTTCGGCTCTAGATAGATTGTCGTGCGAAGAGGACCTTTGGATTTTTCCAAGCTCCTCCGTCACCACCCGGACAAACGTATCGATAGAAGAACAGGACGACAGTGGGGGGAACCTGCTGGAGCGAGGACGAATAGATGGAGGGATCAAATTACCTTCATGTGTATGTTCCACCGCCAGCTCCTCCAGGATTCTCAGAGTATTTTGCTCCTCCTCTGTGGGGAACAAAAGGTGTAACTCATTATTAAAATGGTATCTCCTGAACAGCAACGACCGGGCAAACAAATGAAGATCTTTAATTGTTGAAAAAAGATCGAAGTTGGACGCTGGAGAAAAAGACAGACCCCTCTCCAATAATTGTACATCGGTATCGGAGAGAACATGACTACTCAGATTAATCACCTTGTTATCTCGTTTAGAGGTCTTTGATATCTTATTATTCCTCCTATATGGGTGATACGTATGGTCCCGTAGCCTGTTTCCGCCATCTCCAGATGCAGAGACTGATGATATGTCCGAATGTCCACTCATAGATGAAAGAGAGGTAACAGACAAGGCTCTATCAGATTGTTGGATCGTCTTTGTCCTCCATAAGTAGACCCTCTTCGATTGATAATCCTTGGTGTCCCTACTATATTTAGATGTCTGGGACTCCTGGATTTGTTTTACCAAAGAATCCATTGACTTCTCCAAGTCACCTTCGAACTGTTGTAATTTAGTAGGGGGGCACCCATTTCTCACTTCAGCCTGTATTAAATCTATGGATTTATCTAATTCAGCAATACTGCCAGTGTTAAAATTGACAAGGAGCTGCATGAGGGTGGTGGAACAGAGAGTGCATGCCTCCTCCCATTGTATAGTGAAGTTACTATCCTCCACAGGGAAAGAGGGAAGAATCCTCACTCTCAGTCCTCTCGGGATCATTTTATTTCGAATATATTTTTCTAAGAACATTCTGTTCCACCACAGACGTGAGCGCCTTAATAACATAGTCTTGATAGACTGTAATTTCTCGTCCCATCTAGAGTCCACTGGCCGCTGCGCATCCATCCCACCGTCATTAGAAATCTGGTCCATCTCATCAAGCCAAGACCGTTCCTTGGCTCTGTAGTCCATGTTTAAATCCACGTAGCCTGTGCATAACACAGTAAAGAAATTTAGATAAAGCACAAATGTGGATGAAAATGCAGTCACCAACATATTATGACAAACCCACTAAGGGTATCTCTATATCTATAGTCGAGCGGGACAACAATAAGGACCATACTGGACAAACTGCACAATTGTAACCAAAAGCAGCAAGAGAAAAAAAGCAGCAAATAGTCCAAAGTAATGAAAATATAGAAACTTTTTATTAAATGACACCAGATAAAACCATGACAGAGGGATAGAATAATCCCCACACTACACAGAGCATGTAAGCATTGGACAGGTGATTGGTATCCACATAATATAGGTACACACTAAGACTACCCTAAGAGCACAGCTCATATTCAATAGAGGCCATGCAGGAGTGGCCCATTGTAGCTAAATAACCTGAGAGACCATATGGTACAAATCATTATGACCATCTCCATGCATAACAGAGTGTATACATACCGGGTAGAAGTGGAGAATCTTAGTATGAGCAGACACCGCACACCTGTCCCCCCCGACGCGCGTTTCGGCTACTGCCTTTCTCAAGGGGTATGCTAGTGACAGGCTGGGTGGAGTATAAGAAGAAGGGGGCACAAAATGATTGGGCAAAGTCTAAATGACCGACCAATAGTGGCGAAGAGTACCTGATGACAGTGTGGTATCTAATAGATCCGCTCCCGCAGCACCTGGGCGCCACGCCGCAGCAGCCACATGGGGCCCCATGTGCTACTACAGCGATGGCGCCATGATGGCAGGGTAGAATCAATACTTCCGGATCGCCGGGATATTGCACGTCATCCGCGCATGCGCATATCGCCTCTGTCGGCCATCTTCAAGGAGTCCGGAGGATCATGCACTAGTGGCCGCATAGAAAATAACAAAGCATCCGCGCATGCGCGGAGCGCATACATCGGACATCCTAAAGGAGACCAGCCGAGGAGCACATTGTGTGGCCATTACATAGAGGGCCAAAATGTACTTAGCGCAATGGCCACATTGTACAGGCCCATAACTACTGTACTAGGGAAACCCTAAATATAGTAATTGGATAACATCCGTGGTATAAAAATACCATCTTAACCGCTTATGCTATACATATATAAACAGGGAAACCCCGGTTACTACATCAGGCCGGTGTAAATAAGGAACGCTATAGGTAAACAATGTGCATCAATATACGTTAAATATATGATGTGGTAAGCACTAAACATACAATCAGTACACTTTAAGATCAATAGAGGTCATGAAAGGCTGTGCCCAAATACAAAAGAAAAAAACAAACAAAATAGCACAAAAAACATATATAAACGAATATAAAGGTTAACAACAGAGAACCCCCCAATTTTTGAACCGCAACATACGGGACGGTATATTAGAGAATAACCTAAACACAAAATAATGTCCATCAGAGAAGAATACGAGAGGAAGAGATATCCGCCGCAATACACCAAGATGGAATTTCTTGAGTAGCCCAGTTCGGTGGTTGTCTCATCGGCGGAACGAATATGTAGAATTGCATGACGACTCCTTAAAATATTCATAGGGAAGTCAATGATAGGTCATCCTCTCGTGCCAAACACATCAGTACTAAAGAATAAAAAAACACCCATTAAAATCACATAAAATACAATACATGCGGAGGCGCATGCAGAGATACTAGCAACAGCAACCAGTGGACTACAGGAATGGGGCGAATGAAATATTTTCATTCAGGCCCTCCGGGTGGGTAGTCCGGAGACGCCAAATCCATCGCGTCTCCAGCATACCAAGTTTCTTTGAAAGCTGGCCCCCCCTGATGTTAATACGTAGTGCGTCAATCCCCCTAACTCTTAGCAGAGCTGCATCACATCCGTGCTGCTCCCAGATAGGATAGGTTGCAGCAGATCTGGACTCAGGTAGTGGACAATTTGATCTTGTCCCAGGAGAAAGCTCAACTTTTCGCTAATCACAGACGCCGTGTGGGTCCCCGACTTCGTGTTGGGGATCTGGTTTGGTTATCTTCTCGTCATATTCCTATGAAGGTTTCCTCTCCTAAATTTAAACCTCGTTTTATTGGTCCGTATAGGATTTCTGAGGTTCTCAATCCTGTGTCTTTTCGTTTGACCCTCCCAGACTCCTTTTCCATACATAATGTATTCCATAGGTCGTTGTTGCGGAGATACGTGGCACCTATGGTTCCATCTGTTGAGCCTCCTGCCCCGGTTTTGGTGGAGGGGGAATTGGAGTATATTGTGGAGAAGATTTTGGATTCTCGTGTTTCTAGACGGAAACTCCAGTATCTGGTTAAATGGAAGGGTTATGCTCAGGAAGATAATTCCTGGGTTTTTGCCTCTGATGTTCATGCTTCCGATCTTGTTCGTGCCTTTCATGCGGCTCATCCTGGTCGGCCTGGGGGCTCTGGTGAGGGTTCGGTGACCCCTCCTCAAGGGGGGGTACTGTTGTGAATTCTGTGGCTGAATTCACTCCTGTGGTCACAAGTGGTACTGCAGCTTCTGAGCTTCCTCCCTCAGGTGTTCTGGTGAGCTCGTTAACTGCTTCATTACTTAACTCCGCCTGATGCTGCTATCCTTGCTCCTTGTCAATGTTTCAGTGTTGGATCTGAGCTTCTCCTGATTGTTCCTGTGACCTGCTGCTCTGTATAGCTAAGTGCTTTTTGCTTTTTTGTTGCTTTTTTTCTGTCCAGCTTGTCTTTTGTTTTGCTGGAAGCTCTGAGACGCAAAGGGTGTACCGCCGTGCCGTTAGTTCGGCACGGTGGTTTTTTTTTGCCCCCTTTGCGTGGTTTTGCTTTAGGGTTTTTTGTAGACTGCAAAGTTCGCTTTACTGTCCTCGCTCTGTCCTAGAATATCGGGCCCCACTTTGCTGAATCTATTTCATCCCTACGTTTTGTCTTTTCATCTTACTCACAGTCATTATATGTGGGGGGCTGCCTTTTCCTTTGGGGAATTTCTCTGGGGCAAGTCAGGCCTATTTTTCTATCTTCAGGCTAGCTAGTTTCTTAGGCTGTGCCGAGTTGCCTAGGTAGTTGTTAGGCGCAATCCACAGCCGCTTTTAGTTGTGTTTAGGATAGGATCAGGTGTGCAGTCTACAGAGTTTCCACGTCTCAGGGCTCGTTCTTGTATTTTTGGGTATTTGTCAGATCACTGTGTGCGCTCTGATCGCTAAGCACACTGTGTTTCTGGATTGCCTTCATAACACCTGTCATTAGCAAACATAATACACTCCCATCCCACTTCATCCCAAACCTCACCACAGTCTTCATCCCAACCCTAACCCATCTCTTCAACCTATCACTAACAACTGGCTTTTTCCCCTCAAGCTTTAAACATGCCTCAATCACAGCTATCCTCAAAAAGCCCTCTCTTGACCCATCCGCTGTTTCTAGCTATCGCCCTATATCACTTCTCCCCTTTGCCTCAAAACTACTGGAACAACACGTCCATCTTGAACTGTCATCCCATCTATCTTCCTGCTCCTTCTTCGACCGCTTTCAATCAGGCTTCCGGTCACACCACTCCACTGAAACTGCCCTAACTAAGGTCACCAATGACCTATTAACCGCTAAGAGCAAGCGACACTACTCTATCCTCCTCCTCCTGGACCTGTCCTGTTATGAACAGGTGATTCAGAACCACAATTGACCTTGTAGTTCAGAGCACACAAAGTGACCTGACAATTACCAAAAACATAGGACGAGCTCTGAGACGTGGGAACTCTGCTGAACGCAATCCCTAATCCTATCCAACCACACTAAAGGTAGCCGTGGAGCGCTCCTGACCAGTCCTATGCGCCTCGAGCACAGCCTGAGAAACTAGCTAGCCCTAAGAAAGAAAAATAAGCCTACCTTGCCTCAGAGAAATACCCCAAAGGAAAAGGCAGCCCCCCACATATAATGACTGTGAGTTGAGATGAAAATACAAACGCAGAGATTAAGTAGATTTAGCAAAGTGAGGCCCAACTTACTGAACAGACCGAAGATAGGAAAGATTGCTTTGCGGTCAACACAAAACCCTACAAACAACCACACAGAGGGGGCAAAAAGACCCTCCGCACCGACTAACGGTACGGAGGTGCTACCCCTGCGTCCCAGAGCTTCCAGCAAGCAAGAAAAACCAATATAGCAAGCTGGACAGAAAAAATAGCAAACAAAAATAACACAAGCAAAACTTAGCTTATGCAGGATAGACAGGCCACAGGAACGATCCAGGAGAAAGCAAGACCAATACTGGAACATTGACTGGAGGCCAGGATCAAAGCACTAGGTGGAGTTAAATAGAGCAGCACCTAACGACTTAACCTCATCACCTGAGGAAGGAAACACAGCAGCCACAGTACCACTCTCATCCACCAAAGGAAGCTCATAGACAGAACCAGCTGAAGTACCACTCACGACCACAGGAGGGAGACTGGCCACAGAATTCACAACAGTACCCCCCCCCTTGAGGAGGGGTCACCGAACCCTCACCAGAGCCCCCAGGCCGACCAGGATGAGCCACATGAAAGGCACGAACAAGATCGGCAGCATGGACATCAGAGGCAAAGACCCAGGAATTATCTTCCTGACCATAACCTTTCCACTTAACCAGATACTGGAGTTTCCGTCTCGAAACACGAGAATCCAAAATCTTCTCCACTATATACTCCAACTCCCCTTCAACCAAAACCGGAGCAGGAGGATCAATAGATGGAACCACAGGTGCCACGTATCTCCGCAACAATGACCTATGGAACACGTTATGGATGGAAAAAGAAGCTGGAAGGGTCAAACGAAAAGACACAGGATTAAGAACCTCAGAAATCCTATACGGACCAATGAAACGAGGCTTAAACTTAGGAGAGGAAACCTTCATAGGAATATAACGAGATGACAACCAAACCAAATCCCCAACACGAAGTCGGGGACCCACACAGCGCCTGTGGTTAGCGAAACGTTGAGCCTTCTCCTGGGACAAAGTCAAATTGTCCACTACATGAGTCCAAATCTGCTGCAACCTATCCAGCACAGGATCCACACCAGGACAGTCCGAAGACTCAACCTGCCCTGAAGAGAAACGAGGGTGGAACCCAGAATTGCAGAAAAACGGCGAAACCAAAGTAGCCGAGCTGGCCCGATTATTAAGGGCGAACTCAGCCAAAGGCAAAAAGGACACCCAATCATCCTGATCAGCAGAAACAAAACATCTCAGATATGTTTCCAAGGTCTGATTGGTTCGTTCAGTCTGGCCATTTGTCTGAGGATGGAAAGCCGAGGAAAAAGACAAATCAATGCCCATCCTAGCACAAAAGGATCGCCAAAACCTCGAAACAAACTGGGAACGTCTGTCAGAAACGATGTTCTCTGGAATGCCATGTAAACGAACCACATGCTGGAAAAACAATGGTACCAAATCAGAGGAGGAAGGCAATTTAGACAAGGGCACCAAATGGACAATCTTAGAGAAGCGATCACAAACCACCCAAATGACCGACATTCTTTGAGAGACGGGGAGATCCGAAATAAAATCCATAGAGATATGTGTCCAAGGCCTCTTCGGGACCGACAAGGGCAAAAGCAACCCACTGGCACGAGAACAGCAGGGCTTAGCCCGAGCACAAATCCCACAGGACTGCACAAAAGAACGCACATCCCGCGACAGAGACGGCCACCAAAAGGATCTAGCCACCAAATCTCTGGTACCAAAGATTCCAGGATGACCAGCCAACACCGAACAATGAACCTCAGAGATAACTTTATTCGTCCACCTATCAGGGACAAACAGTTTCTCCGCTGGGCAATGGTCAGGTCTATTAGCCTGAAATTTTTGCAGCACCCGCCGCAAATCAGGGGCAGACAAAATTACCCCCTCTTTGAGAATACCCGCCGGCTCAGGCAAACCCGGAGAATCGGGCACAAAACTCCTAGACAGGGCATCCGCCTTCACATTTTTAGAGCCCGGAAGGTACGAAACCACAAAGTCAAAACGGGAGAAAAACAGCGACCAACGAGCCTGTCTAGGATTCAACCATTTGGCAGACTCGAGATAAGTAAAGTTCTTGTGATCAGTCAAGACCACCACGCGATGCTTAGCTCCTTCAAGCCAATGACGCCACTCCTCGAATGCCCACTTCATGGCTAGCAACTCTCGATTGCCAACATCATAATTTCGCTCAGCAGGCGAAAATTTCCTGGAAAAGAAGGCGCATGGTTTCATCACCGAGCAATCAGAACTTCTCTGCGACAAAACAGCCCCTGCTCCAATTTCAGAAGCATCAACCTCGACCTGGAACGGAAGCGAAACATCTGGTTGGCACAACACAGGGGCAGAAGAAAAACGACGCTTCAACTCCTGAAAAGCTTCCACAGCAGCAGAAGACCAATTGACCACATCAGCACCCTTCTTGGTTAAATCAGTCAACGGTTTAGCAATACTAGAAAAATTATTGATGAAGCGACGATAAAAATTAGCAAAGCCCAGGAACTTCTGCAGACTCTTCAGAGATGTTGGCTGAGTCCAATCATAAATGGCCTGAACTTTAACAGGGTCCATCTCGATAGTAGAAGGAGAAAAAATGAACCCCAAAAATGAAACCTTCTGAACACCAAAGAGACACTTTGACCCCTTCACAAACAAAGAATTCGCACGCAGGACCTGGAACACCATTCTGACCTGCTTCACATGAGACTCCCAATCATCCGAGAAGACCAAAATATCATCCAAGTATATAATCAGGAATTTATCCAGGTACTCTCGGAAGATGTCATGCATAAAGGACTGAAACACTGATGGAGCATTAGCAGGCCCGAATGGCATAACCAGGTACTCAAAATGGCCTTCTGGCGTATTAAATGCTGTTTTCCATTCATCGCCCCGTTTAATACGCAGAAGATTATATGGACCACGAAGATCTATCTTGGTGAACCAACTAGCCCCCTTAATCCGAGCAAACAAATCAGACAGCAGCGGCAAGGGGTACTGAAATTTGACCGTAATTTTATTTAGAAGGCGGTAATCAATACAAGGTCTCAGCGAACCATCCATCTTGGCCACAAAAAAGAACCCCGCTCCCAATGGCGACGATGACGGGCGAATATGACCCTTCTCCAAGGACTCCTTCACGTAACTCCGCATAGCGGCGTGCTCAGTTACAGATAAATTAAACAGTCGACCCTTAGGAAACTTACTACCAGGAATCAAATCGATAGCACAATCACAATCCCTATGCGGAGGTAGGGCATTGGACTTGGGCTCATCGAATACATCCCGGTAATCAGACAAGAACTCTGGGACCTCAGAAGGGGTGGATGATGAGATAGACAGAAATGGAACATCACCATGTACCCCTTGACAACCCCAGCTGGACACAGACATTGATTTCCAATCTAATACTGGGTTATGGACTTGTAGCCATGGCAACCCCAACACGACCACATTATGCAGATTATGCAACACCAGAAAGCGAATATCCTCCTGGTGCGCAGGAGCCATGCACATGGTCAGCTGGGTCCAATACTGAGGCTTAATCTTGGCCAAAGGCGTAGCATCAATTCCTCTCAATGGAATAGGACACTGCAAGGGCTCCAAGACAAACCCACAGCGCCTAGCATACTCCAAGTCCATCAAATTCAGGGCAGCGCCTGAATCCACAAATGCCATGACAGAATAGGAAGACAAAGAGCAGATCAAAGTAACGGACAAAAGAAATTTCGACTGTACCGTACCAATGGTGGCATACCTAGCGAACCGCTTAGTGCGCTTAGGACAATCGGAGATAGCATGAGTGGAATCACCACAGTAGAAACACAGCCCATTCTGACGTCTGTGTTCTTGCCTTTCAGCTCTGGTCAAAGTCCTATCGCACTGCATAGGCTCAGGTTTATGCTCAGATAATACCGCCAAATGGTGCACAGATTTACGCTCACGCAAGCGTCGACCGATCTGAATGGCCAAAGACATAGACTCATTCAGACCAGCAGGCATAGGAAATCCCACCATGACATCCTTAAGGGCTTCTGAGAGACCCTTTCTGAAAATAGCTGCCAGCGCACATTCATTCCATTGAGTGAGCACGGACCACTTTCTAAACTTCTGACAATAAATCTCTATCTCATCCTGACCCTGACACAGAGCCAGCAAATTTTTCTCTGCCTGATCCACTGAATTAGGTTCATCATACAGCAATCCGAGCGCCAGAAAAAACGCATCAATATTACATAATGCAGGATCTCCTGGCGCAAGGGAAAATGCCCAGTCTTGAAGGTCGCCACGTAATAAAGAAATAATGATCTTAACTTGTTGAACTGGGTCACCAGAGGAGCGGGGTTTCAAAGCCAGAAATAGTTTACAATTATTTTTAAAATTCAAAAACTTAGCTCTATCTCCAGAAAATAACTAGGAATAGGAATTTTAGGTTCTAACATAGGATTCTGAACCACTAAATCTTGAATGTTCTGTACATTTATAGCGAGATTATCCATCAAAGAGAACAGACCCTGAATGTCCATGTCCACACCTGTGTTCTGAACCACCCTGATGTAAAGGGGAAAAGAAAGACAGAACACAGTGCAAAGAAAAAAAAATGGTCTCAGAACTTCTCTTTTTCCCTCTATTGAGAAGCATTAGTACTTTGGGCCTCCAGTACTGTTATGAACAGGTGATTCAGAACCACAATGGACCTTGTAGTTCAGAGCACACAAAGTGACCTGACAATTACCAAAAACATAGGACGAGCTCTGAGACGTGGGAACTCTCTGCCTGTCCTCTGCCTTTGACACAGTGGACCATTCCCTGCTGCTGCAGATCCTCTCATCCCTTGGAATCACAGACTTGGCCCTATCCTGGATCTCGTCATGCCTAACTGACCGTACATTCAGCGTCTCCCACTCACACACCACCTCCTCACCTCGCCCCCTATCTGTCGGAGTCCCACAAGGTTCAGTTCTAGGACCCCTGCTCTTCTCCATTTACACCTTTGGCCTGGGACAGCTCATAGAATCTCACGGCTTTCAATATCATCTCTATGCTGACGACACACAGATCTACATCTCTGGACCAGATATTACCACCCTACTAACCAGAATCCCTCAATGTCTGTCTGCTATTTCATCCTTCTTCTCCACTAGATTTCTAAAACTTAACATGGACAAAACAGAATTCATCATCTTTCCCCCATCTCTCACGACCTCCCCAACGAACCTATCCATTACAGTAAACGGCTGCTCATTCTCCCCAGTCCCACAAGCCCGCTGTCTTGGGGTAATCCTTGACACTGATCTCTCTTTTAAACCACATATCCAAGCCCTTTCCACTTCCTGCCGCCTCCAACTCAAAAATATTTCACGGATCCACACATTCCTAAACCAAGAATCCGCAAAGACCCTAGTCCATGCCCTCATCATTTCCCACCTTGACTACTGCAACCTCCTGCTCTGTGGCCTCCCCTCTAACACTCTTGCACCCCTCCAATCTATTCTAAACTCTGCTGCCCGACTAATCCACCTGTCCCCCCGCTATTCCCCGGCCTCTCCCCTCTGTCAATCCCTGCACTGGCTCCCCATCACCCAGAGACTCCAGTACAAAAGCCTAACCATGACATACAAAGCCATCCACAACCTGTCTCCTCCATATATCTGCGACCTCGTCTCCCGGTACTCTCCTGCACGCAACCTCCGATCCTCACAAGATCTCCTTCTCTACTCCCCTATTATTTCCTCTTCCCACAATCGCATACAAGATTTCTCTCGTGCATCCCCCCTACTCTGGAATTCTCTACCACAACATATCAGACTCTCGCCTACCATCGAAACCTTCAAAAAGAACCTGAAGACCCACCTCTTCCGACAAGCCTACAACCTGCAGTAACCACCGATCGACCAAACCGCTGCACGGCCAGCTCTACCCTACCTACTGTATCCTCACCCATCCCTTGTAGATTGTGAGCCCTCGCGGGCAGGGTCCTCTCTCCTCCTGTACCAGTTGTGACTTGTATTGTTCAAGATTATTGTACTTGTTTTATTATGTATACCCCTCCTCACATGTAAAGCGCCATGGAATAAATGGCGCTATAATAATAAATAATAATAATAATAATCTTGAGGGATAGATGAAGCTAGTGAACGGGCTACACATGCACACTTCCACATAAAATGACATAGATTAGTGAAGGTGATAGGCCGCTCTGAACAAATGCGTTTTGAGAGAGCTCCTAAAACTATGAAAATTGTGGATAGTCCTAATTTCTTGGGGTAGAGCATTCCAGAGGATTGGTGCAGCGCAGGAGAAGTCTTGGGGTTGGGAGTGGGAGGTACGGATTTGTTCCGAGGTTAGTCGAAAGTAATTTGCAGAATGCAGCGATTAGTTAGGTTGATATACAGAAATGAGGGAGGAGTTTTAGGGGGGTGCTGCACTGTGGAGAGCATTGTGGGTGAGAACAAGTACTTTGAATTGGATTCTATAGTGAATGAGAAGCCAATGTAAGGACTGGCAAAGAGCGGACGCCTCCGAGTGCTGATTAGCCAGATGGATGACCCTTGGTGCTGCATTAAGTATGGACTGGAGAGGGGAAACTCGAGTAACAGGGAGACCAATTAATAGAGCATTGCAGTAGTCTAGGTGGGAGTGGATCAATGCGACAGTGATGGTTTTTGTTTTCTTTCCATAGTGAAAAGAGGGCGGATTCTAGAGATGTTCTTTAGGTGTAAGCAGCAAGAGTGGGCAAAAGATTGTATATGGGATATGAAGGAGAGATTGGTGTCAAACATAACACCCAGACAGCTCACCTGCTGCTGGGGTGTTATTATGGTGCCACCCACGGTGAGGGAAATGTCAGATTTATGGAGGTTAGTAGATGGTGGGAGCAGAAGAATTTCAGTTTTTGAGAGGTTGAATTTCAGATAGAGAGCAGACATGATGTTAGAGACTGCGGACAGACAGTCACTAGCATTCTGTAGTACAGTGAGGTAACGTCAGGTATAGTTGTGTGTCATCAGCATTAAGATGGTACTGAAAGCCAAATTTGCTGATGGTCTTTCCAATTGGGGCCATCTAGAGAGAGAAGAAAAGGGGGCCAAGGACTGAGCCCTGAGGTACCCTGGCAGCGAGATGACGTGGAGCCAGCAAAGGGAGCAGTCAGAAAGATAGGAAGAGAACCAGCAGAGAGAATGGTCCTTAATACCTAGTGATTGGAGCCTAGAGAGTAGGAAATGGTGGTTAACAGTATCAAAAGCTGCAGAGAGGTCGAGAAGAATAAGCAGAGAGTGGTCACCGTTACATTCTGCTGTTAGAAGGTCATGGGTAACTTTGATGAGTGCAGTTCCTGTCAAATGTAGGGGGTGGAAACCGGACTGTGAAGGGTCTAGGAGGGAGTGAGTGGAGAGGTAACAGGTAAAGTGGGAGTAGACTAGGGACTCCAAGAGTTTAGAGATGAAGGGAAGTTTGGAGACTGGTCTGTAGTTATTTATGCAGGATAGGTCGAGAGCGGGTTTCTTTAGTAATGGAGTAACGATAGAGTGTTGGAAGGAGGATGTGGGAAAATTCCCCAGGAGAGGGAGAGATTGAAGATTGAAGTTAGGTGAGTTGTGATGACAGGAGAGAGAGACTGGAGGAGATGTGAGGGAGGAGGGTGTAAGTGACACACATACTGTATGTATATCTTTATATTTCATAGAGAGATAGAGAGCAGAATAGCCAATAATTCATTTGTCGGCTTCTGCAAAATCATTGCACAAGCCAACATGATAGGAGACATGGTTTACATACAGTAAACCATTGCAGAACAGTTAAATTTATGTGTCAGTGACTAATACTGTTAGAAGGATGTGTTTGTAAAATGTGGGACCTGTATGTATTTAACAAATGAATGTTTTCACAGAAAAAAATGGTGTGGGCTCGCGTGCAATTTTCTGCATCAGAGAGGGAAAGCCAGTGAGTGAGGGCAGATATTAATAGCCTAGAGAGGGACCATGGTTATTGGCCCCTGGCTAAAAGCAGCTGCCCCCCAGCCACCGCAGAAAAGGCGCATCAGTAAGATGCACCAATTCTGGCACTTAACCTCTCTTTTCCCACTGCCCTGTAACTGTGGCATATTGGGTAATAAGGGGTTAATACCCCCTTTGTATTGTAAGGTGACATTAACCCCTTTACCCCCAAGGGTGGTTTGCACGTTAATGACCGGGCCAATTTTTACAATTCTGACCACTGTCCCTTTATGAGGTTATAACTCTGGAACGCTTCAACGGATCCCAGTGAATCTGACATTGTTTTCTCGTGACATATTGTACTTCATGACAATGGTAAAAATTCTTTGATAGTACCTGCGTTTATTTGTGAAAAAAACGGAAATTTGGCGAAAATTATGAAAATTTCGCAATTTTCCAACTTTGAATTTTTATGCAATTAAATCACAGAGATATGTCACACAAAATACTTAATAAGTAACATTTCCCACATGTCTACTTTACATCAGCACAATTTTGGAACCAAAATTTTTTTTTGTTAGGGAGTTATAAGGGTGAAAAGTTGACCAGCAATTTCTCATTTCTACAACACCATTTTTTTTTAGGGACCACATCTCATTTGAAGTCATTTTGAGGGGTCTATATGATAGAAAATACCCAAGTGTGACACCATTCTAAAAACTACACCCCTCAAGGTGCTTAAAACCACATTCAAGAAGTTTATTAACCCTTCTGGTGCTTCACAGGAATTTTTTGAATGTTTAAATAAAAATGAACATTTAACTTTTTTTCACAAAAAATTTAATTCAGCTCCAATTTGTTTTATTTTACCAAGGGTAACAGGAGAAAATGGACCACAATCATTGTTGTACAATTTGTCCTGAGTACGCCAATACCCCACATGTGGGGGTAAACCACTGTTTGGGCGCATGGCACAGCTCGGAAGCGAAGGAGCGCCATTTGACTTTTCAATGCAAAATTGACTGGAATTGAGATGGGACGCCATGTTTCGTTTGGAGAGCCCCTGATGTGCCTAAACATTGAAACCCCCCACAAGTGACACCATTTTGGAAAGTAGACCCCCTAAGGAACTTATCTAGAGGTGTGGTGAGCTCTTTCACCCACCAAGTGCTTCACAGAAGTTTATAATGTAGAACCGTAAAAATAAAAAATCATATTTTTTCACAAAAATTATCTTTTCGCCCCCAATTTTTTATTTTTCCAAGGGTAAGAGAAGAAATTGGACCCCAATAGTTGTTGTACAATTTGTCCTGAGTAAGCTGATATCCCATATGTGGGGGTAAACCACTGTTTGGGTGGATGGGAGAGCTCGGAAGGGAAGGAGCGCCGTTTGACTTTTCAATGCAAAATTGACAGGAATTGAGATGGGATGCCATGTTGCGTTTGGAAAGCCACTGATGTGCCTAAACATTGAAACCCCCCACAAGTGACACCATTTTGGAAAGTAGACCCCCTAAGGAACTTATCTAGAGGTGTGGTGAGCACTTTGACCCACCCAGTGCTTCACAGAAGTTTATAATGCAGAACCGTAAAAATAAAAAAATCATATTTTTTCACAAAAATTATCTTTTCGCCCCCAATTTTTTATTTTTCCAAGGGTAAGAGAAGAAATTGGACCCCAAAAGTTGTTGTACAATTTGTCCTGAGTGCGCTGATACCCCATATGTGGGGGTAAACCACTGTTTGGGCGGATGGGAGAGCTCGGAAAGGAAGGAGCGCCGTTTGACTTTTCAATGCAAAATTGACAGGAATTGAGATGAGACACCATGTTGCGTTTGCAGAGCCCCTAATGTACCTAAATAGTAGAAACCACTCACAAGTGACACCATTTTGGAAAGTAGACCCCCTAAGGAACTTATCTAGATGTGTGGTGAGCGCTTTGACCCACCAAGGGCTTCACAGAGGTTTATAATGGAGAGCCGTAAAAATAAAACAAAAATTTTTTCCCACAAAAATTATTTTTTAGCCCCCAGTTTTGTATTTTCCCGAGGGTAACAGGAGAAATTGGACCCAAAAATGTGTTGTCCAATTTGTCCTGAGTGCGCTGATACCCCATATGTGGGGGGAAACCACTGTTTGGGCGCATGGGAGGGCTCGGAAGGGAAGGAGTGCCATTTGAATGCAGACTTAGATGGAATGGTCTGCAGGCGTCACATTGCGTTTGCAGAGCCCCTAATGTACCTAAACAGTAGAAACCCCCCACAAGTGACCCCATATTGGAAACTAGACCCCCCCGGGAACTTATCTAGATGTGTTGTGAGAACTTTGAACCCCAAGTGTTTCACTACAGTTTATAATGGAGAGCCGTAAAAATAAAACAAAAATTTTTTCCCACAAAAATTATTTTTTAGCCCCCAGTTTTGTATTTTCCCGAGGGTAACAGGAGAAATTGGACCCAAAAATGTGTTGTCCAATTTGTCCTGAGTGCGCTGATACCCCATATGTGGGGGGAAACCACTGTTTGGGCGCATGGGAGGGCTCGGAAGGGAAGGAGTGCCATTTGAATGCAGACTTAGATGGAATGGTCTGCAGGCGTCACATTGCGTTTGCAGAGCCCCTAATGTACCTAAACAGTAGAAACCCCCCACAAGTGACCCCATATTGGAAACTAGACCCCCCCGGGAACTTATCTAGATGTGTTGTGAGAACTTTGAACCCCAAGTGTTTCACTACAGTTTATAACGCAGAGCCGTAAAAATAAAAAATCTTTTTTTCCCACAAAAATTATTTTTTAGCCCCCAGTTTTGTATTTTCCCAAGGGTAACAGGAGAAATTGGACCCCAACAGTTGTTGTCCTATTTGTCCTGAGTACGCTGATACCCCATATGTTGGGGTGAACCCCTGTTTGGGCACACGGGTGAGCTCGGAAGGAAAGAAGCACTGTTTTACTTTTTCAACGCAGAATTGGCTGGAATTGAGATCGGACGCCATGTCGCTTTTGGAGAGCCCCTGATGTGCCTAAACAGTGGAAACCCCCCAATTATAACTGAAACCCTAATCCAAACACTCCCCTAACCCTAATTCCAACGGTAACCCTAACCACACCTCTAACCCTGACACACCCCTAACCCTAATCCCAACCCTATTCCCAACTGTAAATGTAATCTAAACCCTAACTGTAACTTTAGCCCCAACCCTAACTGTAGCCCTAACCCTAGCCCTAACCCTAGCCCTAACCCTAACCCTAGCCCCAACCCTAGCCCTAACCCTAGCCCTAACCCTAGCCCTAACCCTAGCCCTAACCCTAACCCTAGCCCTAACCCTAGCCCTAACCCTAGCCCTAACCCTAACCCTAGCCCTAACCCTAGCCCTAACCCTAGCCCTAGCCCTAACCCTAGCCCTAACCCTAGCCCTAACCCTAACACTAGCCCTAGCCCTAACCCTAGCCCTAACCCTAGCCCTAATGGGAAAATGGAAATAAATACATTTTTTTATTTTTCCCTAACTAAGGGGGTGATGAAGGGGGGTTTGATTTACTTTTATAGCGGGTTTTTTAGCGGATTTTTATGATTGGCAGCCGCCACACACTGAAAGACGCTTTTTATTGCAAAAAATATTTTTTGCGTTACCACATTTTGAGAGCTATAATTTTTCCATATTTTGGTCCACACAGTCATGTGAGGTCTTGTTTTTTGCGCGACGAGTTGACGTTTTTATTGGTAACATTTTCAGGCACGTGACATTTTTTGATCGCTTTTTATTCCGATTTTTGTGAGACAGAATGACCAAAAACCAGCTATTCATGAAATTCTTTTGGGGGAGGCATTTATACCGTTCCGCGTTTGGTAAAATTGATAAAGCAGTTTTATTCTTCGGGTCAGTACGATTACAGCGACATCTCATTTATATCATTTTTTTATGTTTTGGCGCTTTTATACGATAAAAACTATTTTATAGAAAAAAATAATTATTTTGGCATCGCTTTATTCTCAGGACTATAACTTTTTCATTTTTTTGCTGATGATGCTGTATGGTGGCTCGTTTTTTGCGGGACAAGATGACGCTTTCAGCGGTACCATGGTTATTTATATCTGTCTTTTTGATCACGTGTTATTCCACTTTTTGTTCGGCGGTATGATAATAAAGCGTCGTTTTTTGCCTCGTTTTTTTTTTTTTTTTTCTTACGGTGTTTACTGAAGGGGTTAACTAGTGTGCCAGTTTTATAGGGCGAGTCGATACGGACGCGGCGATACTAAATATGTGTACTTTTATTGTTTTTGTTTTTTTTTATTTAGATGAAGAAATGTATTTATGGGAATATTTTTTTTTTTTTTTTCATTATTTAGGAATATTTTTTTTTAATTTTTTTTACACATTTGGAAATTTTTTTTTTTACTTTTTTACTTTGTCCCAGGGGGGGACATCACAGATCAGTGATCTGACAGTTTGCACAGCACTCTGTCAGATCACTGATCTGACATGCAGCAGTGCAGGCGTCACAGTGCCTGCTCTGAGCAGGCTCTGTGAAGCCACCTCCCTCCCTGCAGGACCCGGATCCGCGGCCATCTTGGATCCGGGACCTGGAGCAGGGAGGGAGGGCGGCAAGACCCTCGCAGCAACGCGATTACATCGCGTTGCTGCGGGGGTCTCAGGGAAGCACCGCGCAGGGAGCCCCCTCCCTGCGCGGTGCTTCCCTGCACCGCCGGCACATCGCGATCATCTTTGATCGCGGTGTGCCGGGGGTTAATGTGCCGGGGGCGGTCCGTGACCGCTCCTGGCACATAGTGCCGGATGTCAGCTGCGATAGGCAGCTGACACCCGGCCGCGATCGGCGCCGCTCCCCCCGTGAGCGCTGCCGATCGCATATGACGTACTATTGCGTCCTTGGGAAGTAGGGCCCACCCCCCATGGACGCAATAGTACGTCTGATGGCAGAAAGGGGTTAAGCCGGCTTAGTAATGGAGAGATGTCAATAAGACTCCTATCCATTACTAGTCCTATAGTATGTAAAGGGTTAAATAAACACACACACATACAGAATAAAGTATTGTAATAAAATAAAACACTAAATATTGTTTGTTCATCTTAGTTCATGCTGGCAGGGAGCGCAGCTTAGGTGACGGCACCACTAGTCACTGAAGCTCCGTTCCCAGCATTTCATTCATTCCCCAGTAGTTTACAACCGGGACGGTCGCATTAGCACCACTCCCGATTGTAAAATGCATGTACCCCAGATATGGATTACGGCGTGGGACTGACTGTACGCTGGACAGGTATGGGTATATTGTTACAGATGCACCATTTCTGGGGCGGCTGAGTGCTGGTGTTTGTAACCAGGGGGGGCCAATAACCATGGTTCTTTCCAAGGCTATAAATGTTAGCCCGCAGATGTCTGCATAGCCTTTTTTGGCTATTAACTATAGGGGGACCCCAAGTTTTGGGGGGTCCACCTATTTTAATTGCCAGTTAAGGCTAAATTTACAGCTGCAGGCTGAGATTCATAGCCTGGGAAGATCCATGGGTATTACTTCCTTCCCAGGCTACAAACATCAGTCCCCCAGTCTCTGACATTTCCCTCTCTGGCACAGAAAATTGCGCGGGAGCACATGCGAATTTTTTTCCTGAAAAGATTCCTTTATTAAATACATACATGTCCCCTAATTTCCACACACACTATACTAATTGTATTGGTCACTTACATCTATATATCTAACAATTCTGCATGGATTTAATATATGTGATCCATGTCTCCTATCCTGTCGGCTTTAGCATTGATATTACAGAAGCCGACAAATTAATTAACGGCTATTCATCTATCTATTTATCTATCTATCTATCTATCTATCTATCTATCTATCTATCTATCTATCTATCTATGAAAAATAAAGATATAGATGTATAACATAGTAACATAGTAACATAATTATTAAGGTTGAAGGAAGACTTTAAGTCGATCTAGTTCAACCCATAGGCTATAGCCTAACCTAACATGCCCTAACATGTTGAACCAGAGGAAGAAAAAAAAACAAACAGTAAGCTCCACATTGGGGAAAATAATTTCTTCCCCACTCCACATACCGCAATCAGACTGGTTCCCTGGATCAACGCCCCATCAAGGAAACTATTGTATATAGCTTGTAACATTATGTTTTTCAAGAAATGCATTCAGTCCCCTCCTAAATTTTAGTAATGAATCACTCATTATATCATAAGGCAGAAAGTTCCATAGTCTCGCTGCTCTTACAGTAAAGAATTTGCGTCTGTTATTATGCTTAAACCTTCTTTTGTCCAGACATAGAGGATGCCCCCTTGTCCCCGTCTCAGGTCTATGAATAAAAAGGTCATTAGAAAGGTCTCTGTACTGTCCCCTCATATATTTATACATTAAAATAAGGTCACCCCTTAGCCTTCATTTTTTCCAAACTAAATAACCCCAAGTGTAACTAATAGACAGTCTTGGTATTGCAGATCCCCCAGTCCTCTGATAACCTTGGTCGCTCCTCTCTGCACCAGCTCTAATTCAGCTATGTCTTTCTTGTACACCACAGTCTATGGCCGGCCTCACACTAGCGTGTTTTACGGATGTAAGAGAGGTGCTGAAAATACGGATTGCAATGCTTCTCTATGCCCCAGCTCCTATCAGCCGTATTTTACTGATCCACATTATACGGTCTTCTAAGGCCGTAGAAAATCGCAGCATGCTGCGTTTGTCACCGTATTGCGCAAAAAATACACCAATGAAAGTCTATGGGGGCCAGAAAAATATGGATTACACACGGACCAGCAGTGTGACTTGCGAGAAATACGTAGCGATGTTGTTCTGCCCATTCTAGCGAAGGTCAGGTTTCGTATCTAGCTTTAAAAAGGTTTAATACCATAGTTTTGGTTTTGCTGTGTTATAGCACCACCCAGTGGTGGTTAAATTTATTATGCTCAGGCGCAGAAGAAACACAGCTGATCGGCACTGAAGGAGCTTTTGTGAATCAAAGCAGCTGCGGGGGAAAAATCCCAATAGAAGGCTGGACGGATCAAGCTTCCACTGAAGGTAGGGAGGTGCTTGCTTAAAGAATAGGATAATCCACATAGAAACAAAGAACTAAAGAAAGCAGCATTCACCCCAATTCTTCAGATGTGAACAAGTCCTTTAATAGGCATGGCACAATCTTCCAAACTTGGTACAGTACAGGCTACGGCATGAGAGGGAGGCGGTGCGGGAGGGTGCAGTGACGAGACAGACGACGGCCGTTTCGCGCGGAGGCGCTTCTACGGGTCCATGTGAGTTATGCTGGTGATGTCAGTTCCTTTTATAGGAGTGGACATCACACATGTGCTACGTATAAACATAATTATTAAAAACAACATCACTTGTTCTTCTTACACTGTAATTCAAATGGATTAAATAAATACTGCCATGTCCAATTTATCATTTAGACCCCATGGACCTTGTGCATTCGTTCTAAGAATCCATCTGGCTTCGCACTGCAATAATAATTTATTATGATTGCCACCCTGCTGGGGAAATTTAACTTCCTCCAAGCCGGCGAAACTCAGGGAACAGGGGTCGCCACCATGCGCATCTTGTATATGCTTCACTAGGCGTACTCGCCCCTTCCCTGTCAGAATAGAATTATAGTGCTCCCGAAACCTAACCATTAGGGGTCTAATAGTTTTGCCGATGTAAAATCGGTTACATGGACAGAAGATCACATACACTAAAAATTTACTTTTACAAGTCACGAAGTCTCTCACGGTGTGATATAGAGTACCCACTTTAAGCGGATTGTTAGTTCTATGTAAGTGACACATGCTGCAATTGCCGCACTTGAAATTACCTTGCGGCAAAGATTTCTTAATCCAATTATTATTGTTGGCGGTAAGGCGATTTTTTATCACTAGATCCCCTATATTGACCGAACGTTTATAGGCAAAACGAGGGCTACATCTGGTTAAATTAGGGAAATCTGAATCGTTAGTTAGCACATGCCAATTTTTGCGTATAGCCGCGTGAATCTCATTGTCAAGAGGACTATGCTTAAACACGAACGAAAAAATACCGCTGTCATTGCTGTTATCGGGCCTGCTGTACTTCTTTTTATTCTTACCCCTTCTCAGGAGATCTATTTGGGACAAGCTAGCCGCCCGTAATTCCGCCTGTTGCAGTATGTGGTTAGGATACCCCCTGTTTTTAAAGCGCAATTTTAATTCCTGTATCTGATTTTTACAACTTTCCTCGCAGTTATTAATTTTCCTCAGTCTTACCATCTGGCTGTAAGGGATACTATTCTTCGTATGATTAGGGTGGGCGCTATGATAATGTAAAACATTATTGGTTGCCGTAATTTTCCTATGGACACTCGTATTTAATGTCCCCTCCCTAATTTCTATTCTTACATCGAGAAAATCCAGCTCAGTGCCTCCAAAAACTGACGTGAATTTCATGTTTTCATCATTGTTTTCATTCAGGAACACCACAAAATCATCAAAGGTCTGTTCTCCTCCATCCCACACAATAAAGACATCATCGGCAAAACGCAGATATAATCGTATATGCTTCAAATAGGGGTTATGGGTCCCGGTGACATGCTTCTCTTCGAACGCTGCTAAAAACAGGTTCGCGAAAACGCATGCCACCGGGGTACCCATCGCGGTACCAACCCTTTGACTGTAGCACTTGTCCATGAATTTAAAGGTGTTGTTAGATAAAACAAAATCCAACCCCTCCAAAATAAAAGACACAAAGTCCTGATCTTTCTCTGTGTTTGCCAGAATCCGCTGAATTGCTTCCAACCCCTTTTGCTGCGGGATTCTGGTGTACAAGTTGACGATGTCGATTGAGGCTAGGGAGAAAGTGGGTTGCCAGATGAAGTCCTTGAGGGCCAACAAAAAATCCCCTGAGTCCTTAACAAAAGAAGGTATTTCTAAGAGCAAGGGTTTTAACAGCCAATCCAAAAATTGAGAAAGCGGTTCTGTCACAGAATTTTTTCCCGAAACAATTGGGCGTCCCGGAGGTTTTTCCGCATTTTTGTGAACCTTCGGGATGCTGTACCAATTTGGATATTGTGGGAATTCTGGTAGTAATTTTTCCGCTCGTTTTTGCGTTATCGTCCCTTTTTCTACGTATTTCCGCAAAAAAGTCCTCAATTTTACTTTGATACCATTCGTAGGATTATTTTCTAAGATCGAATAAGTATTGGCATCGTTTAGCTGGGATAACGCCTCTTCTATATAATAAGATTTATCTAAAATTACTATCTGCATGAAGGAACACAGCCTGCTCACAGCTCACTCTTCGTGCTCAGATCCTAAAAGTACGTATGTATGCTCAGGCGAAGAAGAAACACAGCTGATCGGCAAATTATTAATTTATCCACTAAAACACTCACAGGGGATCAAATTAAAGTCATTTCACGGGGGGTTAATTTTTGTTTACCGGAAGAGTTTGACTTTAGTGAATTTAAGATTGATCTATTCAAGAGTGTGAGAAAGCTGCATCTGTACAAACACTTTTGTAAGAGTAAGGGAAATACATCAGCACCTGTCACCACAGATACACCGGCTATAGTGGGACCTCTAGGCTTTATGGCGTACCCCACTACAGATCAAAGGGATATAGAAATGACTACTTTATTGGATGAGTTGAGTTATAATCATGAAGAAGCATCCGAGGAGCGGCAGGTACATGATGACCCAACTCTCACGGATCCTTTTGTGGGGGGAATTCAATCTAGCTGGATGCCTCCTATTTCTCCTGGGAATAATGTAGATCTCTTCCAAGATCTAGTCATCAAAGACGTAGAGGCGATTTTATACAAACAACCGCCACAAAATTTATCTGTGCAGGAGAAGAGAGCACTGGGGGAAATACAAAAATGGGACGACGTCATTATTAGAAAAGCCGACAAAGGCGGCAATATAGTAATTTTAGATAAATCTTATTATATAGAAGAGGCGTTATCCCAGCTAAACGATGCCAATACTTATTAGATCTTAGAAAATAATTCTACGAATGGTATCAAAGTAAAATTGAGGACTTTTTTGCGGAAATACGTAGAAAAAGGGACGATAACGCAAAAACGAGCGGAAAAATTAATACCAGAATTCCCACAATATCCAAATTGGTACAGCATCCCGAAGGTTCACAAAAATGCGGAAAAACCTCCGGGACGCCCAATTGTATCGGGAAAAAATTCTGTGACAGAACCGCTTTCTCAATTTTTGGATTGGCTGTTAAAACCCTTGCTCTTAGAAATACCTTCTTTTGTTAAGGACTCAGGGGATTTTTTGTTGGCCCTCAAGGACTTCATCTGGCAACCCACTTTCTCCCTAGCCTCAATCGACATCGTCAACTTGTACACCAGAATCCCGCAGCAAAAGGGGTTGGAAGCAATTCAGCGGATTCTGGCAAACACAGAGAAAGATCAGGACTTTGTGTCTTTTATTTTGGAGGGGTTGGATTTTGTTTTATCTAACAACACCTTTAAATTCATGGACAAGTGGTACAGTCAAAGGGTTGGTACCGCGATGGGTAACCCGGTGGCATGCGTTTTCGCGAACCTGTTTTTAGCAGCGTTCGAGGAGAAGCATGTCACCGGGACCCATAACCCCTATTTGAAGCATATACGATTATATCTGCGTTTTGCTGATGATGTCTTTATTGTGTGGGATGGAGGAGAACAGACCTTTGATGATTTTGTGGTGTTCCTGAATGAAAACAATGATGAAAACATGAAATTCACGTCAGTTTTTGGAGGCAATGAGCTGGATTTTCTCGATGTAAGAATAGAAATTAGGGAGGGGACATTAAATACGAGTGTCCATAGGAAAATTACGGCAACCAATAATGTTTTACATTATCATAGCTCCCACCCTAATCATACGAAGAATAGTATCCCTTACAGCCAGATGGTAAGACTGAGGAAAATTAATAACTGCGAGGAAAGTTATAAAAATCAGATACAGGAATTAAAATTGCGCTTTAAAAACAGGGGGTATCCTAACCACATACTGCAACAGGCGGAATTACGGGCGGCTAGCTTGTCCCAAATAGATCTCCTGAGAAGGGGTAAGAATAAAAAGAAGTACAGCAGGCCCGATAACAGCAATGACAGCGGTATTTTTTCGTTCGTGTTTAAGCATAGTCCTCTTGACAATGAGATTCACGCGGCTATACGCAAAAATTGGCATGTGCTAACTAACGATTCAGATTTCCCTAATTTAACCAGATGTAGCCCTCGTTTTGCCTATAAACGTTCGGTCAATATAGGGGATCTAGTGATAAAAAATTGCCTTACCGCCGACAATAATAATTGGATTAAGAAATCCTTGCCACAAGGTAATTTCAAGTGCGGCAATTGCAGCATGTGTCACTTACATAGAACTAACAATCCGCTTAAAGTGGGTACTCTATATCACACCGTGAGAGACTTCGTGACTTGTAAAAGTAAATTTTTAGTGTATGTGATCTTCTGTCCATGTAACCGATTTTACATCGGCAAAACTATTAGACCCCTAATGGTTAGGTTTCGGGAGCACTATAATTCTATTCTGACAGGGAAGGGGCGAGTACGCCTAGTGAAGCATATACAAGATGCGCATGGTGGCGACCCCTGTTCCCTGAGTTTCGCCGGCTTGGAGGTAGTTAAATTTCCCCAGCAGGGTGGCAATCATAATAAATTATTATTGCAGTGCGAAGCCAGATGGATTCTTAGAACGAATGCACAAGGTCCATGGGGTCTAAATGATAAATTGGACATGGCAGTATTTATTTAATCCGTTTGAATTACAGTGTAAGAAGAACAATTGATGTTGTTTTTAATAATTATGTTTATATGTAGCACATGTGTGATGTCCACTCCTATAAAAGGAACTGACATCACCAGCATAACTCACATGGACCCGTAGAAGCGCCTCCGCGCGAAACGGCCGTCGTCTGTCTCGTCACTGCACCCTCCCGCACCGCCTCCCTCTCATGCCGTAGCCTGTACTGTACCAAGTTTGGAAGATTGTGCCATGCCTATTAAAGGACTTGTTCACATCTGAAGAATTGGGGTGAGTGCTGCTTTCTTTAGTTCTTTGTTTCTATGTGGATAAATTTATTACCTGTGTTTTTCAGCAACTATTAGAGTGTTGCATTCTGGGATTCACCAAGGTATCATGGGAAGGGGAAACTCCATTTTCTCTCTGTGTATTTCCCTGGACACACGTATTAATCTGCTGTGTTGAACTACCTCACTTACTTGCCATTCCGGTTAAGATTATCCGGTAAGACCATTATCCCTGTTCTTGCTATGTAATGTTGTACAGAGTGTGATTAACTGTATAGCAGCTAGTACACAGGAAATGTGATTTTTGGTTACCTGCTGTATGTAGTTATTATAGAAGTTGCATCATCCTGTATGCTTTCCCTGTTAGTTGCAGTCATGTTATTATTTGCCCAATACTTATACAAATCATTTGTATTCTTATAGTTTTACCGCGCTCATATTTACCAATAAACAAGTTAGACTACAGAGAACAGTCTGCTTATTTGGGAGACAGAAGTGGTTTATGCCGTATGTCGGATCACACACCGTATCAACCTGTATGAAGACAGAACAGTAAAACGGATTCTTGACGCCAGCTTGGCCAGTAAAACGGATTCTTGACGCCAGCGGAGGCCAGTAAAACGCAGGCTAGATTCCAGCAAGCAGTAAAACAGAAGCTAAATACCAGCGGAGGCTAGCAAAACCAGGCTAGACACCAGCAATAACAAGACCACTTACACAGCCACTTGTACCTCACCGCACAGCCTGCAGATACCGCAGTGGCCGCCATATTGCCCGCCAAGCGCTACACGTCTCAGTCTACGCTGAAGTCATTCCTACCCGCTCTGAGACGTCCTACAGCCTGCAAACGGACACACGATGTCTGCAAGTCGAGCATCCTCAGTCAGGACGAGGTCTCAAACAAGCCGCTCTAGCAAGTCTTCCTCGAAAAGGTCTGTCACCCTCACCCGAGCAGAAGCTGAGGCGGTGAAGGTAAGATCCTCCTTCGCTGCACAAGAGATGCAGTTAAAGTTAAGACAAGCAGAGCAAGAAGCAGAAAGAGCCCGCCTGCAAGCAGATAGAGAAGCAGAAAGAGCCTGCCAAGAAGCAGAAAGAGCCTGCCTGCAAGCCGAGCAAGAAGCAGAAAGAGCCCGCCTGCAAGCCGATAGAGACGCAGATACAGCACGCCTGCGAGCGACCTTAGAAAGGCTTTCCGACGAAAAAGAAGCAGCAGCCGCAATAGCCAAAGCTGAGTTCTTAGAAGCCGTGGAGTTTCTCGAATCTGAGCGTGACAGCGACGTACGTGGACCAGACCTTGATCGTCAGGACCCTGCTCAACGCGTCTCAGAATATGTCCACCAACATCCCGGAATTGAAGACAACTCTGATCCGTTACACCAACCAGCCTATACAGATTACCAGAGATCCTTGCCCCAAACACCGTACTGGAAGCAGGAAGGTATACTGCGAAACGACGTCGACCACCACTATCGTCTTACAGAACAGAAGGTACAGCCTCCTCCCAGACTGACAGGGACACCCTTCGCTTCAGAACGGTTTTATACAGACTTTCCTAAGCCAGAAGCTCCTACCAGGTATGAGGATGCACCACACACACTGCATGACAACAGCACACCAGCTCATGTTGACACTGACTCAGCCACTATGAACTTTGCAAGGTTCTTTACCCGCCGGGAGCTGGTGACCAAGGGACTTGTAAAGTTCACCGATCGAGCTGAAAGCTACAGAGCTTGGCGAGCCTCCTTCCAGAACGCCATCAGAGACTTGCATCTTTCCAGTAGTGAAGAGTTAGATCTGCTGGTTAAGTGGCTTGGGAACGAGTCAGCTGAACACGCCAAAAGAATCAGGAACATTAACATAAAGTACCCACACACAGGACTTCGCAAGGTGTGGGAGAGACTCGAAGAATGTTATGGGTCAATAGAAACTATAGAAAATGCTTTGTATAAAAGAATTGATGATTTCCCCAAGATAGCAAATAAGGGTTATCAAAAGCTCAGGGAACTGAGCGACTTGTTAATGGAGGTACATGCTGCTCAGGCAGAAGGTGACCTACCAGGGTTGGCATTCCTGGACACTGCCAGAGGTGTCAACCCGATTGTCCAAAAGCTCCCTTACAATTTACAAGAAAAGTGGGTCAGTCACGGGTCCCGTTACAAACAGGCTCATAAGGTGCCATTTCCTCCTTTCAGGGTGTTTGTAGACTTTGTTGCTCAGCAGGCTAAAGTTAGAAATGACCCCAGTTTCGATTTCACTATGTCATGTACCACTGCCTCCGGTGTAAAACCCAGTAAAACACCAGTGGCAGTACACAAAACTAATGTTACCTCCACAGGTTTTCCTTACAGGGCAAGTAAGTCCTCTCCAGAGGAGGACAAACCTCAGGATCTCAGCAAACACTGCCCCCTACACAAGAAACCTCATCCTCTACTAAAATGTAGAGCCTTCAGGGAGAAGCCTCTAGAAGACCGTAAGAGCTTCCTAAAGGAAAACAAGATATGCTTCAGATGCTGCGCGACTACCTCACACTTCGCCAAGAACTGTGAAACCAGTGTGAAATGCACAGAATGCAGTAGTGTGGAGCACAACACGGCTTTACACCCTGGACCACCCTCAGGGATATCGTCACGAGTAGAAGAGTCTGCCGAAAAACAGACGGACACTGACATTGACACCCCAGTGGTCACTTCTCAGTGTACAGAGATCTGCAAGGAATTTGTAGCAGGGAGATCCTGCTCGAAGATCTGTCTTGTCAGAGCATTCCCAGCGAGCCAACGGGATAAGGCAATCAAGGTATATGCAATATTGGACAATCAGAGCAACAGGTCTCTAGCTAAGCCCTTTCTCTTCGACACCTTCAACATTGCTGGTCCCGGCTCTCCGTACTCCTTGAAGACACGTGCAGGTACTGTCGAGACGGCGGGGAGAAAAGCGACCGGATTCAAAGTAGAGTCTATGGACGGTCAAATCTGCTTATCCTTGCCATCGATACTGGAGTGCAATCAAATTCCCGACAACAGGTCGGAGATACCTACACCAGAGGTAGCAGCTCATCATACCCACTTGAAATGTATAGCTCACCTGATACCGGAGCTTGACCAAGGAGCTCCTATCGTCTTACTCCTCGGAAGATACATTTTACAGGTCCACAAGGCTAGAGGACAGATCAACGGCCCACAAAACGCCCCATATGCTCAGAGACTTGACCTAGGATGGGTCATTGTGGGAGACGTCTGTTTGGGTGGAGCACACAGGCAGACATCAGTCAACAGCATGCTCACCAATACCCTCGAGAATGGACGCCCGTCTCTCTTCCAGCCATGCGAGAGCAGTTTCCTGATTAAAGAATTGCCACACAACGCCCTTCCACCTTGTCCGTTAGCTGATCCTTCCTGTGAAGACCATGCATGCGATGGTGAGGAAGATCATATAGGGTGCACAGTTTTCCACAGGACAAGAGAAGACAACCAGGTAGCAACGTCCATAGAGGACAGACTGTTCTTGGACATCATGGAGCGGGAGATAGTAAGAGATGAATCAAAGAGTTGGGTCGCACCTTTACCATTCAAACCACAGAGGCAACGCTTACCCAACAACAGAGAACTTGTGTACAGTCGATTTGTCTCCCTTACACGCAAACTGCAGAAGTCACCAGAGACAAAAGAACACTTCTTTACCTTCATGGAGAGAATATTCCAGAGTGGCCACGCGGAAATTGCACATGTACTTCAAGATTCCGAGGAATGTTGGTACTTACCTATTTTCGGCGTGTATCATCCGAAGAAACCTGGTCAGATAAGAGTGGTATTTGACTCAAGTGCCAGATATGAAGGTGTTTCTTTAAACGACGTCTTTCTATCTTGTCCAGACCTCAACAACAGACTTCTGGGAATACTTCTTCGTTTCCGCAAAGATGCAGTAGCATTTATGGCCGACATACAACAGATGTTTCACTGCTTCCTTGTTAAAGAAGAACACAGAAACTACTTGAGGTTTTTCTGGTACCGCGATAATGACCCCTACAAGGACATCGTGGAATATCGTATGAAGGTACACATCTTCGGGAACAGCCCTTCCCCTGCTGTCGCTATCTATGGGCTTAGACATTCAGCCAGAGAGGGTGAAGCAAAGTACGGATCGGATGTAAGATCTTTTGTGGAAAAGGATTTCTACGTAGATGACTGCCTGAAATCCACACCCAAAGATGAGTCGGCAGTCAGTCTCCTGAAAAGGGCGCAAGAAATGCTCGCTTCATCCAATTTGAGGTTGCACAAAATTGCTTCCAACAGCCAAAAACTAATGGCAGCCTTTCCCTCTCAAGATTACTCAACCGATTTAAAAGACTTGGATTTAAGCACGGACTCCCTCCCTATGCAGCGGAGCCTGGGTTTACTTTGGGATTTGAAAAGGGATGCATTCACCTTCCAGATCAGCGAAGAAGAGAAACCTTTCACGCGTAGAGGCGTCCTGTCCGTTGTGAACGGCTTGTACGATCCTCTGGGATTTGTAACTCCTGTAACTATCCAAGGTAAAATGATGTTGAGAGACTTCACCCAAGAGACGTCCGATTGGGATGATCCGCTTCCCAGTGAGAAAAGAGACTTGTGGGTAAGATGGAAGAACTCGTTAGAAGCCCTGTCAAGTCTCTACGTTGCACGACCATATGCTTCTGTGCCATCAACAGAAATCAAGATGCAAAGGCTTTGTATCTTCTGCGATGCCTCAACCAAAGCAATTGCAGCAGTGGCGTATTTGAAAACTATTGACATCAACGAACAATGCCACGTGAGGCTTGTTATGAGCCGGACAAAACTGGCCCCGCTCTGTGAACACACAGTACCCAGACTGGAACTCTGTGCAGCTGTGTTAGCAGTAGAGTTAGCTGAGCTTAGCTCAACAGAAATGGACCTGGAGGTCAAAGAAATCGAGTTCTACACTGACAGCAAGGTAGTGTTGGGGTACATTTGCAATGAAACTCGTCGTTTCTATGTCTACGTCAGCAATCGGGTGCTGAGGATCAGGAGATCCACCGACCCTAAACAGTGGCATTATGTGTCCACAAACCACAACCCTGCGGACCACGCAACCAGATCCATTGAAGCAAGACACCTTAAGGACACAACCTGGTTTACTGGCCCAACATTCTTATATCGTTCGACGCCATACACTGACGAGTCAAACATCTTTGAGCTGGTAGATCCGGAGGCAGATGAAGAAATCCGCCCTCAGGTATCCGTCCTACTTACGGTGACTAAAGACAATCACCTCAAATCCCACCGTTTCAATAGGTTCTCAACTTGGAATTTGCTTGTTCGTGACCTCGCTTGTTTAATTCATGCGGCTCGATCCTACAAGTCAACGTCACCCGTCATCCAGGAACCTTGCAAAGGTTGGCACCACTGCAAGCTTGCCTTTATCGTTCCAAACATGGAAAATGCCAAGAACGTTATAATTCGTACCATACAACGTGAATGTTACGCCAAAGAAATAGATAGCCTCAATAAAAACCAACCTGTCTCTAGACACAGTGTCTTGAAGAAGCTTGATCCAATCATCGACCAAGATGGGCTGTTAAGAATTGGAGGTCGTCTTCAAGAAGCTGAAGTGGAATTTGGGGAGAAACACCCTATAATAATTCCTGGACATCATCATGTCACGACCCTGCTTGTGCAACACCACCACGTCTTGGTGAAACATCAGGGCCGACTGTTTACCGAAGGAAATCCACGAACTGCTGGACTATGGTTAGTTGGAGCAAAGCGGTGCATGAGTAAACTCATTTACAACTGCGTGATTTGTCGTAAACTCCGTGGCGGGACTCAAAAGCCAAAGATGGCCAATCTCCAACCAGACAGACTTAGTACAGAACCTCCTTTTACCAACGTCGGGCTGGACGTATTCGGGCCATGGTCTGTGGTTGCACGGCACACTAGAAGAGTCCAAGCCAACGCCAAACACTGGGCGGTTATGTTCACCTGTATGTCCATCAGAGCAGTCTACATCGAAGTAATTGAGTCCATGGACACTTCAGGGTTTATAAATGCACTTCGACGTTTCATCGCCATCAGAGGGCCCGTGAAGCACATACGCTCCGATAGAGGTGCCAACTTTGTAGGAGCAGTGAAAGAACTTCAAATTCCTTCCAACCTAGACACCACCAGTGTGGAAAGGTACTTGAATGAGCAGGGATGCACCTGGACTTTCAATCTTCCACACTCTTCTCACATGGGAGGTGCTTGGGAGAGGATGATAGGAATGGCATGCAGAATCCTTGACTCCATCTTCTTGTAAGCAGGTAGCGCAAGACTCACACATGAAAGTTTGACCACATTCCTGGCAGAAGTTTCGGCCATTATTAATGCTAGACCATTGACTTCACTTTCTAATGACTCTGAGGATCCGACCATTCTCACTCTTGCCATGTTACTTACTCAGAAATCCAGCATTCTCAGCGCTCCACCTGGAGAATTTAGCAACAAGGACCTCTACAGACGACAATGGAGACAAGTCCAAAGTCTCTCCAATACCTTCTGGGACAGATGGAGGAAGCAGTACCTCTCTACCTTACAACCCAGGAAGAAGTGGCAGACCGACAAACCAAACATCAAAACCGGTGATGTCGTTCTCATGAAAGACAGCCAGTCTCACCGTAATGAGTGGCCACTAGGCCTCATCACTAAGATACTCCCAAGCAAAGATGGGAAGGTGCGTAAGGTCGAGGTCAAAGTAGGCAAGTCCGGGGAGAGTAAACTATTCCTCAGACCAGTTGCGGAACTTGTCTTACTGTTTTCGCCAAAAGAACTTGTGGGTGGCATCGGTTGATGCCAAGCGGGGAGTGTTCTGCCCATTCTAGCGAAGGTCAGGTTTCGTATCTAGCTTTAAAAAGGTTTAATACCATAGCTTTGGTTTTGCTGTGTTATAGCACCACCCAGTGGTGGTTAAATTTATTACCTGTGTTTTTCAGCAACTATTAGAGTGTTGCATTCTGGGATTCACCAAGGTATCATGGGAAGGGGAAACTCCATTTTCTCTCTGTGTATTTCCCTGGACACACGTGTTAATCTGCTGTGTTGAACTACCTCACTTACTTGCCATTCCGGTTAAGATTATCCAGTAAGACCATTATCCCTGTTCTTGCTATGTAATGTTGTACAGAGTGTGATTAACTGTATAGCAGCTAGTACACAGGAAATGTGATTTTTGGTTACCTGCTGTATGTAGTTATTATAGAAGTTGCATCATCCTGTATGCTTTCCCTGTTAGTTGCAGCCATGTTATTATTTGCCCAATACTTATACAAATCATTTGTATTCTTATAGTTTTACCGCGCTCATGTTTACCAATAAACAAGTTAGACTACAGAGAACAGTCTGCTTATTTGGGAGACAGAAGTGGTTTATGCCGTATGTCGGATCACACACCGTATCAACGTGTATGAAGACAGAATAGGTGTTCTATAGAAAAGCCAGCAATTCAGTGCGGTGTACAGTAAAATCACACTGACAGGTTTCAATAGAATAGCTAAAATAAATGCCTACACATAGTATACTCGAGCCTGGGAACTTTTCAGAATATTTTCCCACGCTCGAGTTCATATGAGGACATCCAGCAGAGGGCGCCTCACCGTAACTACAGGTCATTGACCTACATTCCATTCATTCACTGGGGTTTTACTGGCATGAGCACAGCTGCATTAGCAGAGCTCCTGCTTGTAAATTTAGTTAACCCCTTCAGATGGATTTACAGCATGGGACGAGACTGATCATCAGAAGGTATGGGATATTGTTGTTTTTTTATTTTACCTTTTTTACAGAGTGAGGGTCTTCAGGTGGATTACCAGTATAATAAACTATTCCAAAAACCTGTGTATTTATTTCATTAAAAGACTTTGTAATAATCTGTGTGTGTGTTTTAACCATTTCATACTATTGGATTAATAATGGATAGGTGTCATAATTGACGCCTTTCCATTATTAATCAGGCTTAATGTCACCTTACAATAGCAAGGTGACATTAACCCTTCATTACCCCATATCCCACCTCTACATGGGAATGGGAAGAGAGAGGCCAAGTGCCAGATTAGGCGCATCTTACAGATGTGTCTTTTCTTTTCTGGGGTGGCTGGGGGCAGATGTTTTTAGCCAGGGGGGCTAATAACCATGGACCCTCTCCAGGCTATTAATATCTGCCCTCAGTCACTGGCTTTACCATTCTAGCAGAGAAAATTGCACGGGAGCCCACGCCAATTTTTTCCACGATTTAACCCTTTAAATTAATAGCTAGAGCGCCCAAATTTTGCACATACACACTACTAACATTAGTAATAATCTTTATATAGCGCTAACATATTCCGCAGTGCTTTACATTTTCCACACATTATCATCGCTGTCCCCGATGGGGATCACAATCTAAATTCCCTATCAGTATGTCTTTGGAATGTGGGAGGAAACCGGAGTGCCCGGAGGAAACCCACGCAAGCACGGAGAGAACATACAAACTCTTTGCAGATGTTGTCCTTGGTGGGGTTTGAACCCAGGACTCCAGCGCTGCAAGGCTGCAGTGCTAACCACTGAGCCACCGTGCCGCCCGTGTGGAATATGCAAAAAAAAGGATATGAGATGGTTTACTGTATGTAAACCATGTCTCATATCATGTCGAGTTTGAGAAGGAGATAGGAAAAGCCGGCAATTGAATTTCCGGCTTTTAAGCTATCTAGCACTGTATGATATATTAATATATATATGTGTATACAGTATTCTAAGTGTGGTCGCACAAGTGACTTGTATAGAGGTAAAATTATGTTCTCCTCATGAGCATCTATGCCTCTTTTAATGCATCCCATTATTTTATTTGCCTTTGTAGCTAGGGTTGAGCGAAACGGATCGTTTATTTTCAAAAGTCGCTGACTTTTGGCAAAATCGGGTTTCATGAAACCCGACCCGATCCCTGTGTGGGGTCGGCCATGCGGTACGCGACTTTCACGCTAAAGTCGCGTTTCGTAGGACGCGCTTGGCGCCATTTTTTCAGCCAATGAAGAAGCGTGGGCAGAGTGATGACATAGGTCTTAGGGGCGTGGATGCCTATCGTCATCTTGTCGATTGTGCACAGTAGCGATTTGCAATGTGTAACACCAGCTTTTCTGTTCAGGGACGGAGGGGAGAGAGAGAGAGAGGGAGAGGGAGAGAGAGAGGGAGAGGGAGAGAAAAATAAATAAATAAAAAAAAAAAAAAATTCCCATTTTGCATTGCATTGGGTTTCGTGTTTCGGTCGATCCCCGACTTTTCGCCATAATCAGCCGATTTCACTCAACTCGACTTTAGAGATAGTCGGGTTTCGCGAAACCCGACTCGACCCTAAAAAAGTAAAAGTTGCTCAACCCTATTTGTAGCAGCTGCCTGACACTGGCCACTAAATGTGAGTTTGTCATCCACCCATATTCCCAGGTCTTTTTCATTGATGGTTTTGCCCAGTGTTTTACAATTAAGCACATGATTATACATCTTATTTGGTCTACTCAAATGCATGACCCTACATTTATCCCCATTAAAGCTCATTTGCCATTTATCAGCCCAAGCTTCTAGTTTACATAAATCCTTCTGTAATATAAAATTGTTCTCCACTGTATTGATTACCCTGCAGAGTTTAGTGTCATCTGCAAATATTGAAATTCTTCTCTTTATGCCCTCTACAAGGTCATTAATAAATATGTTAAAAAGAAGAGGACCCAATACTGACCCCTGTGGTGCCCCCACTGCTAACTATGACCCAGTCCAAGTGTGCTCCAATAATTACCACTCTTTGTTTCCTATCCCTGAGCCAGTTCTTAACCCACTTACACATGTTTTCCCCTAACCCCGTTGTTCTCATTTTAAGTATCAACCTTTTGTGTGGCACCGTATCAAAAGCTTTTGAAAAGTCCATATACACCACGTCCACTGCATGTCCTTGGTCCAGTCCAGAATTTACCTCTTCATAGAAATTGATCAGATTAGTCTGACAGGAACGGTCCCTAGTAAACCCATGTTGATATTGGGTCATGAGGTTATTCTTCTTCAGATACTTCAGTATAGCATCCCCTAGAATGGCCTCCAGGATTTTACCGACATTAGAGGTTAAGCTTATTGGTCTATTATTTCCAAGTTCAGTTTTTGTCCCCTTTTTGAATATTGGCACCACATTTGCTATACGCCAGTCCTGTGATACAGACCCTATTATTATGGAATCATTAAAGATTAAAAATAATGGTTTATAAATGACTGTACTTCGTTCCAGCAGTACTCGGGGGTGTATCCCTTCCGGGCCTAGCCATTTGTATCATAATATTTGTGATTTTTAGGCACTGCTCTACTTCCTGCTTGGTTAAGCAGGTGACATTTAATGGGGATTTTTTTTTTATCACTGATCATATTGTCTGCCATGGGATTTTTTTTGTGTAAAAACTTTTGAAAAAAGTCATTTAGCATATTGGCTTTTTCCTCATCCTCATTCATCATTTCACCCAGACTATTTATGTAGTTAAAGAATAATTTGGGATTATATTTACTCTGTCTGGCAATGAGGTTCTCTGTCTCAATCATTGCCGTCTCGATTTGCTTTTTACAGAATTTATTTAATTTTATGTATTTGTATAATGCCTCACCACTACCTACTTGCTTTAATTCTCTAAATGCTTTCTTTTTGTTACTTTAATTGCGCCCCTTACTGCTCTATTTAGCCTTATTGGTTTTCTCCTATTTCTAGTATGTTTATTCCCTTATGGTATACAGTATATTGTGCACAGGTTCTATCCAGGATGCTAATAAACGTCTCCCATTTTCTTTGTGTATTTTTATGTCTCAGGATATCGTCCCAGTTAATTGCACCAAGATCATCTCTCATCCATTGGAAATTTACCTTCCTGAAGTTTAGTGTCCTTGTAACCCCTCTACTACACATCTTATTAAAGCATACATAAAGACTTATAATTTTATGATCACTATTACCCAAGTGACCCCCAACCCTTATATTTGATATGCGGTCTGGCCTGTTGGTTAATATTAGGTCTAGCAGGTAATTGTCTCTCATAGTTGTAAAAAACCAATTACCTTTGCTGGAACTGCAGGTTTCTGTTCCCCAATCTATTTCAGGGTAGGTGAAGTGTTGTGAATTCTGTTATCGAACTCCCTCCTGTGGTCATGAATGGTACTTCGGTGAGTTCTGTCCATGGACTCCATCTGGTGGCTGTGAGTGGAGCTGCTGCTTCTGAGGTTCCTTCCACAGGTGACGTAGTTTATTCTTTGGCTGGCTGTTCTATTTAACCCCACTCAGATCATTACTCCATGCCAACTGTCAATGTTCTTGTACTGGTTCAGTTCGCTCTTGGATCTTTCTGGTGACCTGTCTACTCCAGCAGAAGCTAAGTCCCTGCTAGTTATCTATTTGTTCATTGTTTCCTTGTCCAGCTGGCTATCATGATCTTGCCCTGCTAGCTGGAAGCTTTGGGATGCAGAGTGGCACCTCTGCACTGTGAGTCGGTGCAGAGGTCTTTTTGCACACTCTGCGTGGTCTTTTTGTAGGGTTTTGTGCTGACCGCAAAGATACCTTTCCTATCCTCAGTCTGTTTAGTAAGTCTGGCCTCCCTTTGCTAAAACCTGTTTCATTTCTGTGTTTGTGACTTTCATCTTAACTCACAGTCAATATATGTGGGGGGCTGCATTTTCCTTTGGGGAATTTCTCTGAGGCAAGGTAGGCTTTATTTTCTATCTTTAGGGCTAGTTAGCTCTTAGGCTGTGAAGAGGCGTCTAGGTCTTGTTAGGTACGCTCCATGGCTATTTCTAGTTGTGTGATAGAATTAGGGGTTGCGGTCAGTAGAGCTCCCACTCCCAGAGCTTGTCCTGTGTGAGTTTAACCATCAGGTCGTTCCGGGTGCTCCTAACCACCAGGTCCATAACAGTACAGCTGGCCCAAAGTATTAATGCATCTCAATAGAGGGATAAGAGAAGTTCTGAGACCATTTTATTTTCCTCTGCAGTGTTTTTTGTCTTTCTTTTCCCCTAAACCTTTGGGTGGTTCAGGACACAGGTGTAGATATGGACATTCAAGGTCTGTCCTCTTGTGTGGATCATCTCACTGCAAGGGTACAAAACATTCAAGATTTTGTGGTTCAGAATCCGATGTTAGAGCCTAGAATTCCAATTCCTAATTTGTTTTCTGGGGATAGATCTAAGTTCCTGAATTTCAAAAATAATTGTAAACTGTTTCTAGCTTTGAAACCCCGCTCCTCTGGTGACCCCGTTCAACAAGTAAAAATCATTATTTCTTTGTTGCGTGGTGACCCTCAAGACTGGGCATTTTCCCTTGCGCCAGGAGATCCTGCATTGCGTGATGTTGATGCGTTTCTTCTGGCGCTTGGATTGCTTTATGATGAACCAAATTCAGTGGATCAGGCAGAGAAAATCTTGTTGGCTTTGTGTCAGGGTCAGGATGAAGCGGAGGTGTACTGTCAGAAGTTTAGAAAGTGGTCTGTGCTTACTCAGTGGAATGAGTGTGCCCTGGCGGCAATTTTCAGAAAGGTTCTTTCTGAAGCCCTTAAGGATGTCATGGTGGGATTTCCCACGCCTGCTGGTCTGAATGAGTCTATGTCCTTGGCCATTCAGATCGATCGGCGCTTGCGTGAGCGCAAAGCTGTGCACCATTTGGCGGTATTCTCTGAGCATAGGCCTGAGCCTATGCAGTGTGATAGGACTTTGGCTAGAGCTGAACGGCAAGAACACAGACGTCGGAATGGGCTGTGTTTTTACTGTGGTGATTCCACTCATGCTATCTCCGATTGTCCTAAGCGCACTAAGCGGTTCGCTAGGTCTGCCACCATTAGTACGGTACAGTCTAAATTTCTTTTGTCCGTTATTCTGATTTACTCTCTGTCGTCCTATTCTGTTATGGCATTTGTGGATTCAGGCGCTGCCCTGAATTTGATGGACTTGGAGTTTGCCAGGCGCTGTGGTTTTTTCTTGGAGCCCTTGCAGTATCCTATTCCATTGAGAGGAATTGATGCTAAGCCTTTGGCCAAGAATAAGCCTCAGTACTGGACTCAGTTGACCATGTGCATGGCTCCTGCACATCAGGAGGATATTCGCTTTTTGGTGTTGCATAATCTGCATGATGTGGTCGTTTTGGGGTTGCCATAGCTACAGGTCCATAATCCAGCAAAAAACAAAGGAAAAAAGCAATCAAAAGTCCAATTATATGCAAATTAACAAAAAATCTTTATTAGAAAAACCAGGTGAACAGACAGCAGGGAATGGTTTCCCCATAGTAGCCTCAACACGTATAAATGGGGCACAGGTAGGTGTGCAACAGAATGCCCAGTACAGAGAACATTATACCACCCATTAAAAACATATGTAACAGTCAAGTGACATGAATCATAGTCCAACCGGACGGCCTGAACGAAAATGTATCTTTTGCGCCATATCTTTAGTCCGCCGGTTGCTGTGCTTTCCACATTGGTACTCTTTTCTCGTATGTTTTTATTATTTGATTTTAAGGATTTTTTTATTCTCTTTAGTTATTCTATTGTGGTACACAAGTGAGGGACACCTATTGAAGGATGTGACGATACTTTCATCGCTGAACCATGGATAATATCATCTGAGAATATGGAAATATGGACAGGTGTCCATACGTGGATATACAGATATATGTTCCTTAATAGTCTGTACACGTATTTAATATCTTACCTTACTGAGATCATTGTACTTTAATCATATGGATTTCTATTACGATATTCTGATACTATGTTTTGTGGATATTTATATTATGATCCATGTGAATGTTGCTCTACTTTTTGTGTATAGTGAACTATATATGTCTCCTGTGATATATGATCTATTTCCGTGGTCCGTATACTAGGATTCTATTTATATATGCTCCCTCTCTTTTATGTCCTGTTAGTGTATATGTATATGTGTTCGCATAATGTTTTGTTAGTTCTGTATTCCACAATATATGATGCAGCTTTAAGATGTACTAAACATATATGCCCCAGGTATATCCTACAATTGCCCCTTCCCCTCCCCCTCTCCCCCCTCCTTTCGCTAGATCTGCCACGGTGAGATATGTTTAATTTTAGTGGTTGGTGATTACTATATGCGCCAGCGATTCATCTATGCCGCTACTGTGGTACGGGTTGCCACCTGCTATGCATGATGGTTAGGTATATGACTGTATCCCCGTACTGTACCATGATGACCGTGGGATACAGTCTCCTGTACCAATATGGCGTTGGTTGTTCTCTGTGCGCAAGTGTGTGTTCCACTTCCGGTTTCGGATTCTGGGGCCGTTCCCCTCTCTGGAGCTGGATGACTCTGTCACAGCCCACTGTACCAATATGGCGCCGATTTGTTAATGTGCGCATGCGCGCACGTCACTTCCGGTCTCGGACACTGCAGGGCTGTTGACTCTGGATCACATGGGCCCATGTGTTTCCGGTGTCGCCGCACTGAGGCGCCGGTGTCCGGAGGTGATAACGTGTCAGGAAGAAGTTGTTTTGGCACAATTTTGGATTGTCTGGGAGCTATAAATAAAATCCGCAAGTACAAAACGGTACCCCTTGAAAAAGGCACCCGCCGAAACGCGCGTCGGGGTGGGCGCGATAGGTTGTGCTCAGTGCCCCTCATTCTCAGCTATGGGTATGTACCATCCATATATTTATGTTTTACTTTGATTCATGTCACTTGACTGTTGCATATGTTTTTAACCCCTTCATGACACAGCCTATTTTGACCTTAAAGACCTTGCCGTTTTTTGCAATTCTGACCAGTGTCCCTTTATGAGGTAATAACTCAGGAACGCTTCAATGGATCCTAGCGGTTCTGAGATTGGTTTTTCGTGACATATTGGGCTTCGTGTTAGTGGTAAATTTAGGTCAATAAATTCTGTGTTTATTTGTGATAAAAACGGAAATTTGGCGAAAATTTTGAAAATTTCGCAATTTTCACATTTTGAATTTTTATTCTGTGAAACCAGAGAGTTATGTGACACAAAATAGTTAATAAATAACATTTCCCACACGTCTACTTTACATCAGCACAATTTTGGAAACAAAATTTTTTTTGCTAGGAAGTTATAAGGGTTAAAATTTGACCAGCGATTTCTCATTTTCACAACGAAATTTACAAAACCATTTTTTTTAGGGACCACCTCACATTTGAAGTCAGTTTGAGGGGTCTATATGGCTGAAAATACCCAAAAGTGACACCATTCTAAAAACTGCACCCCTCAAGGTGCACAAAACCACATTCAAGAAGTTTATTAACCCTTCAGGTGCTTCACAGCAGCAGAAGCAACATGGAAGGAAAAAATGAACATTTAACTTTTTAGTCACAAAAATGATTTTTCAGCAACAATTTTTTTTATTTTCCCAATGGTAAAAGGAGAAACTGAACAACGAAAGTTGTTGTCCAATTAGTCCTGAGTACGCTGATACCTCATATGTGGGGGTAAACCACTGTTTGGGCGCACGGCAGGGCTTGGAAGGGAAGGAGCGCCATTTGACTTTTTGAATGAAAAATTGGCTGCACTCTTTAGCGGACACCATGTCACGTTTGGAGAGCACCCGTGTGCCTAAAAATTGGAGCTCCCCCACAAGTGACCCCATTTTGGAAACTAGACGCCCCAAGGAACTTATCTAGATGCATAGTGAGCCCTTTAAACCCCCAGGTGCTTCACAAATTGATCCGTAAAAATGAAAAAGTACTTTTTTTTCACAAAAAAATTATTTTAGCCTCAATTTTTTCATTTTCACATGGACAACAGGATAAAATGGATCCTAAAATTTGTTGGGCAATTTCTCCTGAGTACACCGATACCTCACATGTGGGGGTAAACCACTGTTTGGGCACATGGTAAGGCTCGGAAGGGAAGGAGCGCCATTTGACTTTTTGAATGAAAAATTATCTCCATCGTTAGCGGACACCATGTCGCGTTTGGAGAGACCCTGTGTGCCTAAACATTGGAGCTCCCCCACAAGTGACCACATTTTGGAAACTAGACGCCCCAAGGAACTTATCTAGATGCATAGTGAGCCCTTTAAACCCCCAGGTGCTTCACAAATTGATCCGTAAAAATGAAAAAGTACTTTTTTTTCACAAAAAATTTATTTTCGCCTCAATTTTTTCATTTTCACATGGGCAATAGGATAAAATGGATCCTAAAATTTGTTGTGCAATTTCTCCCGAGTACGCCGATACCTCATATGTGGGGGTAAACCACTGTGTGGGCACACGGCAGGGAAGGAAGGGAAGGCGCGCCTTTTGACTTTTTGAATGGAAAATTAGCTCCAATTGTTAGCGAACACCATGTCACGTTTGGAGAGCCCCCGTGTGCCTAAAAATTGGAGCTCCCCCACAAGTGACCCCATTTTGGAAACTAGACCCCCCAAGGAACTTATCTAGATGCATACTGAGCACTTTAATCCACCAGGTGCTTCACAGAAGTTTATAATGCAGAGCCATGAAAATAAAAAATAATTTTTCTTTTCTCAAAAATGATTTTTTAGCCTGGAATTTCCTATTTTGCCAATGGTAATAGGAGAAATTGGACCACAAATGTTGTTGTCCAGTTTGTCCTGAGTACGCAGATACCCCATATGTGGGGGTAAACCACTGTTTGGGCACACGGCAGGGCTCAGAAGGGAAGGCACGCCATTTGGCTTTTTAAATGGAAAATTAGCTCCAATCATTAGCGGACACCATGTCGGGTTTGGAGAGCCCCTGTGTGCCTAAACATTGGAGATCCCCCACAAATGACCCCATTTTGGAAACTAGACCCCCAAAGTAACTAATCTAGATGTGTGGTGCGGACTTTGAACCCCCAAGTGCTTCACAGAAGTTTATAACGCAGAGCCATGAAAATAAAAAAAAAAAATTCTTTTCTCAAAAATGATTTTTTAGCCCACAATTTTTTATTTTCCCAAGGGTAACAGGAGAAATTTGACCCAAAAAGTTGTTGTCCAGTTTCTCCTGAGTACGCTGATACCCCATATGTGGGGGTAAACCACTGTTTAGGCACATGCTGGGGCTCGGAAGTGAAGTAGTGACGTTTTGGAATGCAGACTTTGATGGAATGCTCTGCCGGCGTCACATTGCGTTTGTAGAGCCCCTGATGTGGCTAAACAGTAGAAACCCCCCACAAGTGACCCCATTTTGGAAACTAGACCCCGAAATGAACTTATCTAGATGTGAGGTGAGCGCTTTGAACCCCCAAGTGCTTCACAGAAGTTTATAACGCAGAGCCGTGAAAATAATAAATATGTTTTCTTTCCTCAAAAATAATTTTTTAGCCCGGAATTTTTTATTTTCCCAAGGGTTACAGGAGAAATTGGACAACAAAATTTGTTGTCCAGTTTCTCCTGAGTAAGCTGATACCCCATGTGTGGGGGTGAACCACTGTTTGGGCACACGTCGGGGCTCAGAAGGGAAGTAGTGACTTTTGAAATGCAGACTTTGATGGAATGGTCTGCGGACGTCACGTTGCGTTTGCAGAGCCCCTGGTGTGCCTAAACACTAGAAACCCCTCACAAGTGACCCCATTTTGGAAACTAGACCCCCAAAGGAACTTATCTAGATATGTGGTGAGCACTTTCAACCCCCAAGTGCTTTACAGAAGTTTATAACGCAGAGCCGTGAAAATAATAAATACGTTTTCTTTCCTCAAAAATAATTTTTTAGCCCGGAATTTTTTATTTTCCCAAGGGTTACAGGAGAAATTGGACAACAAAAGTTGTTGTCCAGTTTCTCCTGAGTAAGCTGATACCCCATGTGTGGGAGTAAACCACTGTTTGGGCACACGTCGGGGCTCAGAAGGGAAGTAGTGACTTTTGAAATGCAGACTTTGATGGAATGGTCTGCGGACGTCACGTTGCGTTTGCAGAGCCCCTGGTGTGCCTAAACAGTAGAAACCCCCCACAAGTGACCCCATTTTGGAAACTAGACCCCCCAAGGAACTTATCTAGATGCATACTGAGCACTTTAATCCACCAGGTGCTTCACAGAAGTTTATAATGCAGAGCCATGAAAATAAAAAATAATTTTTCTTTTCTCAAAAATGATTTTTTAGCCTGGAATTTCCTATTTTGCCAATGGTAATAGGAGAAATTGGACCACAAATGTTGTTGTCCAGTTTGTCCTGAGTACGCAGATACCCCATATGTGGGGGTAAACCACTGTTTGGGCACACGGCAGGGCTCAGAAGGGAAGGCACGCCATTTGGCTTTTTAAATGGAAAATTAGCTCCAATCATTAGCGGACACCATGTCGGGTTTGGAGAGCCCCTGTGTGCCTAAACATTGGAGATCCCCCACAAATGACCCCATTTTGGAAACTAGACCCCCAAAGTAACTAATCTAGATGTGTGGTGCGGACTTTGAACCCCCAAGTGCTTCACAGAAGTTTATAACGCAGAGCCATGAAAATAAAAAAAAAAAATTCTTTTCTCAAAAATGATTTTTTAGCCCACAATTTTTTATTTTCCCAAGGGTAACAGGAGAAATTTGACCCAAAAAGTTGTTGTCCAGTTTCTCCTGAGTACGCTGATACCCCATATGTGGGGGTAAACCACTGTTTAGGCACATGCTGGGGCTCGGAAGTGAAGTAGTGACGTTTTGGAATGCAGACTTTGATGGAATGCTCTGCCGGCGTCACATTGCGTTTGTAGAGCCCCTGATGTGGCTAAACAGTAGAAACCCCCCACAAGTGACCCCATTTTGGAAACTAGACCCCGAAATGAACTTATCTAGATGTGAGGTGAGCGCTTTGAACCCCCAAGTGCTTCACAGAAGTTTATAACGCAGAGCCGTGAAAATAATAAATATGTTTTCTTTCCTCAAAAATAATTTTTTAGCCCGGAATTTTTTATTTTCCCAAGGGTTACAGGAGAAATTGGACAACAAAATTTGTTGTCCAGTTTCTCCTGAGTAAGCTGATACCCCATGTGTGGGGGTGAACCACTGTTTGGGCACACGTCGGGGCTCAGAAGGGAAGTAGTGACTTTTGAAATGCAGACTTTGATGGAATGGTCTGCGGACGTCACGTTGCGTTTGCAGAGCCCCTGGTGTGCCTAAACACTAGAAACCCCTCACAAGTGACCCCATTTTGGAAACTAGACCCCCAAAGGAACTTATCTAGATATGTGGTGAGCACTTTCAACCCCCAAGTGCTTTACAGAAGTTTATAACGCAGAGCCGTGAAAATAATAAATACGTTTTCTTTCTTCAAAAATAATTTTTTAGCCCGGAATTTTTTATTTTCCCAAGGGTTACAGGAGAAATTGGACAACAAAAGTTGTTGTCCAGTTTCTCCTGAGTAAGCTGATACCCCATGTGTGGGAGTAAACCACTGTTTGGGCACACGTCGGGGCTCAGAAGGGAAGTAGTGACTTTTGAAATGCAGACTTTGATGGAATGGTCTGCGGACGTCACGTTGCGTTTGCAGAGCCCCTGGTGTGCCTAAACAGTAGAAACCCCCCACAAGTGACCCCATTTTGGAAACTAGACCCCCCAAGGAACTTATCTAGATATGTGGTGAGCACTTTGAACCCCCAAGTGCTTCACAGACGTTTACAACGCAGAGCCGTGAAAATAAAAAATCATTTTTCTTTCCTCAAAAATGATGTTTTAGCAAGCAATTTTTTATTTTCTCAAGGGTAACAGGAGAAATTGGACCCCAATAATTGTTGCGCAGTTTGTCCTGAGTATGCTGGTACCCCATATGTGGGGGTAAACCACTGTTTGGGCACACGTCGGGGCTCGGAAGTGAGGGAGCACCATTTGACTTTTTGAATACAAGATTGGCTGGAATCAATGGTGGCGCCATGTTGCGTTTGGAGACCCCCTGATGTGCCTAAACAGTGGAAACCCCTCAATTCTACCTCCAACACTAACCCCAACACACCCCTAACCCTAATCCCAACTGTAGCCATAACCCTAATCACACCCCTAACCCCAACACACCCCTAACCACAACCCTAACCCCAACACACCCCTAACCACAACCCTAATTCCAACCCAACCCTAACCCTAAGGCTATGTGCCAACGTTGCGGATTCGTATGAGATTTTTCAGCACCATTTTTGAAAAATCCGCGGGTAAAAGGCACTGCGTTTTACCTGCGGATTTACCGCGGATTGCCAGTGTTTTTTGTGCGGATTTCACCTGTGGATTCCTATTGAAGAACAGGTGTAAAACGCTGCGGAATCCGCACAAAGAATTGACATGCTGCAGAAAATACAACGCAGCGTTTCCGCGTGGTATTTTCCGCACCATGGGCACAGCGGATTTGGTTTTCCATATGTTTACATGGTACTGTAAACCTGATGGAACACAAATGCGGATCCGCAGCCAAATCCGCACCGTGTGCACATAGCCTAATTCTGTATGTATGTGCACACGCGGCGGAAAACGCTGCAGATCCGCAGCAGTTTCCCATGAGTTTACAGTTCAATGTAAACCTATGGGAAACAAAAATCGCTGTACACATGCTGCGGAAAAACTGCACGGAAACGCAGCGGTTTACATTCCGCAGCATGTCACTTCTTTCTGCGGATTCCGCAGCGGTTTTACAACTGCTCCAATAGAAAATCGCAGTTGTAAAACCGCAGTGAAATGCGCAGAAAAACCGCGGTAAATCCGCGATAAATCCACAGCGGTTTAGCCCTGCGGATTTATCAAATCCTCTGCGGAAAAATCCGCAGAGGACCAGAATACGTGTGCACATCCCGAACCCTAACCCTAACCCTACCCCTAACCCTAAACCTACCCCTAACCCTACCCCTAACCCTACCCCTAACCCTAACCCTAACCCTACCCCTAACCCTAACCCTAACCTTACCCCTAACCCTACCCCTAACCCTAGTTCTTACCCCAACATTAGTGGGGAAAAAAAATTATATTTTTTTTTTATTGTCCCTACCTATGGGGGTGACAAAGGGGGGGGGGGGTCATTTACTATTTTTTTTATTTTGATCACTGAGATAGGTTATATCTCAGTGATCAAAACTCACCGGCCGGCAGATTCGGCGGGCGCACTGCACATGCGCCCGCCATTTTGGAAGATGGCGGCGCCCGGGAAAGAAGACGGACGGACCCCGGGAGGCCGGGTAAGTATAAGGGGGGGAAGATCAGGGCACGGGGGGGCGTCGGAGCACGGGGGGGTGGATCGGAGCACGGGGGGGGTGGATCGGAACACGGGGGGGTGGATTGGAGCACGGGGTGGGGGATCGCTGTGCGGGGGGTGGATCGGAGCACGGGGGGGATCGAGTGCAGGGGGGGTGGATCGGAGTGCGGGGGGGTTGATTGGAGCACGGGGGGTGTGATTGGAGCACGGGGGAGCGGACAGGAGGACGGGGGAGCGGAGCACAAGACGGAGGGGAGCGGAGCACAGATCGGGGGGCTGGGGGGGCGATCGGTGGGGTGGGGTGGGTGCACATAAGTGTTTCCAGCCATGGCCGATGATATTGCAGCATCGGCCATGGCTGGATTGTAATATTTCACCAGTTTTTTAGGTGAAATATTACAAATCGCTCTGATTGGCAGTTTCACTTTCAACAGCCAATCAGAGCGATCGTAGCCACGGGGGGGTGAAGCCACCCCCCCTGGGCTAAACTACCACTCCCCCTGTCCCTGCAGATCGGGTGAAATGGGAGTTAACCCTTTCACCCGATCTGCAGGGACGCGATCTTTCTGTGACACAGCATATGCGTCACAGGTCGGATTGGCACCGACTTTCATGACGCATACGCTGTGTCACAGGTCGGGAAGGGGTTAATGGGTGGTATAATGTTCTCTGTACTGGGCATTCTGTTGCACACCTCCCTGTGCCCCATTTATACGTGTTGAGGCTACTATGGGGAACCCATTCCCTGCTGTCTGTTCACCTGGTTTTTCTAATAAAGATTTTTTGTTAATTTGCATATAATTGGACTTTTGATTGCTTTTTTCCTTTTGGTTTTTGCTGTTATATTGAGTTGCAGTCTGTCCACTATAGTCTTATCCAGTGCAAAGAATTTTACTATTTACTTTACAGTATTTACGATAGTTTCTATGTGCTATAGGTGCTGGTATATTTTCCTTTGTTTATTATAGGTCCATAATCCAGTATTGGATTGGAAATCTATGTCTGGGGTTGTCAGGGAGTACATGGTGATGTTCCATTGCTGTCAATTTCGCCTTCCACTCCATCTGAAGTCCCTGAGTTTTTGTCAGATTACCGGGATGTATTTGAAGAGCCCAAATCTGGTGCCTTACCTCCTCATAGGGATTGCGATTGTGCTATTAATTTGATTCCTGGTAGTAAGTTTCCTAAGGGCCAACTGTTTAATTTATCTGTGCCAGAGCACGCTGCTATGCGGAGTTATATAAAGGAATCCTTGGAGAAAGGTCATATTCGCCCGTCGTCATCACCGTTGGGAGCAGGGTTCTTTTTTGTGGCCAAGTAGGATGGCTCTTTGAGACCTTGTATTGATTACCGCCTTCTTAATAAGATCACAGTCAAATTTCAGTACCCTTTGCCCCTGCTGTCTGATTTGTTTGCTCGGATTAAGGGGGCTAGTTGGTTCACCAAGATAGATCTTTGAGGGGCGTATAATCTTGTGCGAATTAAACAGGGTGATGAATGGAAAACAGCATTTAATACGCCCGAGGGCCATTTTGAGTACCTGGTTATGCCATTCGGGCTTTCTAATGCTCCATCTGTGTTTCAGTCCTTTATGCATGACATCTTCCGAGAGTACCTGGATAGATTCATGATTGTATATTTGGATGATATTTTGGTCTTTTTGGATGATTGGGAGTCTCATGTGAAGCAGGTCAGAATGGTGTTCCAGGTCCTTCGTGCGAATTCCTTGTTTGTGAAGGGGTCGAAATGTCTTTTTGGGGTTCAGAAGGTTTCATTTTTGGGTTTCATTTTTTCCCCTTCTACTATCGAGATGGACCCTGTTAAAGTTCAGGCCATTTATGATTGGACTCAGCCGACATCTGTGAAGAGCCTGCAGAAGTTCCTGGGCTTTGCTAATTTTTACCGTCGCTTCATCGCTAATTTTTCTAGTGTTCCTAAACCGTTGACTGATTTGACCAAGAAAGGTGCTGATGTGGTCAATTGGTCCTCTGCGGCTGTAGAGGCTTTTCAGGAGTTCAAGCGTCGTTTTTCTTCTGCCCCTGTGTTGTGCCAGCCAGATGTTTCGCTCCCGTTTCAGGTCGAGGTTGATGCTTCTGAGATTGGAGCAGGGGCTCTTTTGTCGCAAAGAAGTTCTGATGGCTCGGTGATGAAACCATGTGCCTTCTTTTCTAGAAAATTTGCGCCTGCTGAGCTCAATTATGATGTTGGCAATCGAGAGTTGTTGGCCATGAAGTGGGCATTCGAGGAGTGGCGAGATTGGCTTGAAGGAGCCAAGCATCGTGTGGTGGTCTTGACGGATCACAAGAATTTGACTTATCTCGAGTCTGCCAAACGGTTGAATCCTAGACAGGCTCGATGGTCGCTGTTTTTCTCCCGTTTTGATTTTGTGGCTTCGTATCTTCCGGGCTCTAAGAATGTGAAGGCTGATGCCCTGTCAAGGAGTTTTGTGCCTGACTCTCCGGGTGTTCCTGAGCCGGCGGGTATTCTCAAAGAGGGGGTAATTTTGTCTGCCATCTCCCCTGATTTGCGGCGCGTGCTGCAGAAGTTTCAGGCTGATAGACCTGACCGTTGTCCAGCGGAGAAACTGTTTGTCTCTGATAGATGGACTGGTAGAGTTATCTCTGAGGTTCATTGTTCGGTGTTGGCGGGTCATCCTGGAATCTTTGGTACCAGAGATTTGGTGGCTAGATCCTTTTGGTGGCCTTCTTTGTCACGGGATGTGCGTTCTTTTGTGCAGTCCTGTGGGACTTGTGCTCGGGCTAAGCCCTGCTGTTCTCGTGCCAGTGGGTTGCTTTTGCCCTTGCTGGTCCCGAAGAGGCCCTGGACGCATATTTTCATGGATTTTATTTCAGATCTCCCTGTCTCTCAGAGGATGTCGGTCATTAGGGTGGTTTGTGATCGCTTCTCTAAGATGGTCCATTTGGTACCCTTGTCTAAATTGCCTTCCTCCTCTGATTTGGTGCCATTGTTTTTCCAGCATGTGGTTCGTTTGCATGGCATTCCGGAGAACATCGTCTCGGACAGAGGTTCCCAGTTTGTTTCGAGGTTTTGGCGGTCCTTTTGTGCTAAGATGGGCATTGATTTGTCTTTTTCTTCGGCTTTCCATCCTCAGACAAATGGCCAAACTGAACGAAATAATCAGACTTTGGAAACATATCTGAGATGCTTTGTTTCTGCTGATCAGGATGATTGGGTGTCCTTCTTGCCTTTGGCTGAGTTCGCCCTTAATAATCGGGCCAGCTTGGCTACTTTGGTTTCGCCTTTTTTCTGTAATTCTGGTTTCCATCCTCGTTTCTCTTCAGGGCAGGTTGAGCCTTCGGACTGTCCTGGTGTGGATACGGTGGTGGACAGGTTGCAGCAGATTTGGACTCATGTGGTGGACAATTTGACATTGTCCCAGGAGAAGGCTCAACATTTCGCTAACCGCCAGTGCTGTGTTGGTCCCCGACTTCGTGTTGGGGATTTGGTTTGGTTGTCATCTCGTCATGTTCCTATGAAGGTTTCCTCTCCTAAGTTTAAGCCTCGTTTCATTGGTCCGTATAAGATTTATGAAGTTCTCAATCCTGTGTCATTTCGTTTGGCCCTTCCAGCTTCTTTTGCCATCCATAATGTATTCCATAGGTCGTTATTGCGGAGATACGTGGCGCCTATGGTTCCCTCCGTTGATCCTCCTGCCCCGCTGTTGGTCGAGGGGGAGTTGGAGTATGTGATGGAGAAGATTTTGGATTCTCGTATTTCGAGACGGAAACTCCAGTACCTGGTCAAGTGGAAGGGTTATGGTCAGGAAGATAATTCCTGGGTTTTTGCCTCTGATGTTCATGCTGCCGATCTAGTTCGTGCCTTTCATTTGGCTCGTCCTGATCGGCCTGGGGGCTCTGGTGAGGGTTCGGTGACCCCTCCTCAAGGGGGGGGTACTGTTGTGAATTCTGTTATCGAACTCCCTCCTGTGGTCATGAATGGTACTTCGGCGAGTTCTGTCCATGGACTCCCTCTGGTGGCTGTGAGTGGAGCTGCTGCTTCTGAGGTTCCTTCCACAGGTGACGTAGTTTATTCTTTGGCTGGCTGTTCTATTTAACTCCACTCAGATCGTTACTCCATGCCAGCTGTCAATGTTCTTGTACTGGTTCAGTTCGCTCTTGGATCTTTCTGGTGACCTGTCTATTCCAGCAGAAGCTAAGTCCCTGCTAGTTATCTATTTGTTCATTGTTTCCTTGTCCAGCTGGCTATCATGATCTTGCCCTGCTAGCTGGAAGCTCTGGGATGCAGAGTGGCACCTCCGCACCGTGAGTCGGTGCGGAGGTCTTTTTTGACAACTCTGCGTGGTTTTTTTGTAGGGTTTTGTGCTGACCGCAAAGACACCTTTCTTATCCTCAGTCTGTTTAGTAAGTCTGGCCTCCCTCTGCTAAAACCTGTTTCATTTCTGTGTTTGTGATTTTCATCTTAACTCACAGTCAATATATGTGGGGGGCTGCCTTTTCCTTTGGGGAATTTCTCTGAGGCAAGGTAGGCTTTATTTTCTATCTTTAGGGCTAGTTAGCTCTTAGGCTGTGAAGAGGCGTCTAGGTCTTGTTAGGTACGCTCCACGGCTATTTCTAGTTGTGTGATAGGATTAGGGGTTGCGGTCAGTAGAGCTCCCACTTCCCAGAGCTTGTCCTGTGTGAGTTTAACCATCAGGTCGTTCCGGGTGCTCCTAACCACCAGGTCCATAACAGTGAAGTCCCCTATAATAATGACTTCTCCTTGAGTCACAGCTTTATCTATTTGCTTTACGAGTATATTCTGTGTTGCTTCCATTATTTTTGAGGGACTTATAACAAACACTTATCAGTAATTTATTATTTTTTCCCCTTCCCCTTATCTCCACCCACAGGGACTCTACATTTTCATTAGATTCACATATATTATCACGCAGGATAGGTTTTAAGGATGATTTTACATACAGACACACACCGCCCCCTCACTTACCCGTTTGGTCATTTCTGAACAGACTATAGCCCTGCAAGTTAACAGCCCAGTCATGGCTCTCGTCCAGCCATGACTCAGATATCCCCACCATGTCATAATTATGCTCCAATAAAATTAATTCTAATTCCTCCATTTTTTTGGCGAGGCTTCTGGCATTAGTATACATACACTTTATGAATCTCTCTGTACCTCTATTCTTTCTTAAATTATTAACTGTTCTAACCCCACCCCCATGCCACCGCCGCCCCAATTTCATTATTTGTGCCGAGATATCAATCTTCCCCTCCTATAAAATAAATACCCTCACCCCCAATCCCTAGTTTAAACACTCTTCCAACCTTCTAGCCATTTTCTCCACCAGCACAGCCTCACCTTCTCCATTGAGGAATGTGTGTATGTGTGTCGCTGACATATATATATATACAGTACTGACCAAAAGTTTGGACACACCTTCTCATTTAAAGATTTTTCTGTATTTTCATGACTATGAAAATTGTAGATTCACACTGAAGGCATCACAACTATGAATTAATACATGTAGAATTATATACTTAACTAAAAGTGTGAAACAACTGAAATTATGTCTTATATTCTAGGTTGTTCAAAGTAGCCACCTTTTGCTTTGATGACTGCTTTGGAGACTCTTGGCATTCTCTTGATAGGCTTCAAAAGGTAGTCACCGGTAATGTGTGTGTGTTTTAACAAATATTTCCTTTGAAAATGATGTGTAAATAACAATGAATTGCTCTATGTAAAAGCTTATGTTAAAATCGCATTGCAATCAGATAGTAATAACACTGCATTTGAATGTAAATTCGATGCTAGGTGTGAAAAATCGGATTGTACTCCCGTGATACTTGCATTACAGTCGTGTAACTCTTTGCAGGGAGACTTGGACCCATTTTTCATACATTTAGTGTGACTCCGGCCTATAGCTGGATCTCACATGCTGCCATATCTTGGGGTCATCCCTTACAGCATAAAAAACATTAATGATGATTGGGTGATAAGATGCTCAATCAAATCACAAATTGAGGACATAACAAAGCCACAAAAATATGGCCATGTTATGGATGATTGCCGTTAAAGGTGGATAACATTCTGACTGCTGCCATTGCACTCACTGATCTCAAGAATCAGGACTATAAAGACCCCCGGGTGAATGGAGCAGAGGTCAATCATACACGCTAATGCACCATTCATTCTAATAGGAGAAAAGAACAAAGCTCAGCAATCTCCGGCACTCCCATTAACCCCTTAAGCCCCGAGGGTGGTTTGCACGTTAATGACCGGGCCAATTTTTACAATTCTGACCACTGTCCCTTTATGAGGTTATAACTCTGGAACGCTTCAACGGATCTTGGCGATTCTGACATTGTTTTCTCATGACATATTGTACTTCATTTTAGTGGTAACATTTATTCGATATAACTTGCGTTTATTTGTGAAAAAAATGGAAATTTGGCGAAAATTTAGAAAATTTCGCAATTTTCCAACTTTAAATTTTTATGCCCTTAAATCACAGAGATATGTCACGCAAAATACTTAATAAGTAACCTTTCCCACATGTCTACTTTACATCAGCACAATTTTGGAACCAAAATTTTTTTTTGTTAGGGAGTTATAAGGGTTAAAAGTTGACCAGCAATTTCTCATTTTTACAACACCATTTTTTTTAAGGGACCACATCTCATTTGATGTCATTTGAGGGGTCTATATGATAGAAAATACCCAAGTGTGACACCATTCTAAAAACTGCACCCCTCAAGGTGCTCAAAACCACATTCAAGAAGTTTATTAACCCTTCAGGGGTTTCACAGGAATTTTTGGAATGTTTAAATAAAAATGAATATTTAACTTTTTTTCAAACAAAATTTATTTCAGCTCCAATTTGTTTTATTTTACCAAGGGTAACAGGATAAAATGGATGCCAAACATTGTTGTACAATCTGTACTGAGTACGCTGATACCCCATATGTGGGGGTAAACCACTGTTTGGGCGCATGGCAGAGCTCGGAAGGAAAGGAGCGCCATTTGACTTTTCAATGCAAAATTGACAGGAATTGAGATGGGACGCCATGTTGCGTTTGGAGAGCCCCTCATGTGCCTAAACATTGAAACCCCCCACAAGTGACACCATTTTGGAAAGTAGACACCCTAAGGAACTTATCTAGATGTGTGGTGACCACTTTGGCCCACCAATTGCTTCACAGAAGTTTATAATGCAGAGCCGTAAAAATAGAAAATCATATTTTTTCAGAAAAATGATCTTTTCGCCCCCAATTTTTTATTTTCCCAAGAGTAAGAGAAGAAATTGGACCTCAAAAATTGTTGGCCAATTTGTCCTGAGTACGCTGATACCCCATATATGGGTGTAAACCATTGTTTGGGCGTATGGCAGAGCTCGGAAGGGAAGGAGCGCCATTTTACTTTTCAATGCAAAATTGACTGGAATTGAGATGGGATGCCATGTTGCGTTTGGAGAGCCCCTGATGTGCCTAAACATTGAAATCCCCACAAGTGACACCATTTTGGAAAGTAGACCCCTTAAGGAACTTATCTAGAGGTGTGGTGAGCACTTTGACCCAACAAGTGCTTCACAGAAGTTTATAATGCAGAGCCGTAAAAATAAAAAATCATATTTTTTCACAAAAATAATCTTTTCGCCACCAATTTTTTATTTTCCCAAGGGTAAGAGAAGAAATTAGACTACAAAAGTTGTTGTGCAATTTGTCCTGAGTGCGACGATACCCCATATGTGGGGGTAAACCACTGTTTGGGCGCATGGCAGAGCTCGGAAGGAAAGGAGCGCCATTTGACTTTTCAATGCAAAATTGACTGGAATTGAGATGGGACGCCATGTTGCGTTTGGAGAGCCCCTGATGTGCCTAAACATTGGAACCCCTCACAAGTGACACCATTTTGAAAAGTAGACCCCTTAAGGAACTTATCTAGATGTGTGGTGAGCACTTTGACCCAACAAGTGCTTCACAGAAGTTTATAATGCAGAGCCGTAAAAATAAAAAATCTTATTTTTTCACAAAAATGATCTTTTCGCCCCCAATTTTTTATTTTCCCAAGGGTAAGAGAAGAAATTAGACCACAAAAGTTGTTGTGCAATTTGTCCTGAGTGCGACGATACCCCATATGTGGGGGTAAACCACTTTTTGGGTGCATAGCAGAGCTCAGAAGGGAAGGAGCGCCATTTGACTTTTCAATGCAAAATTGACTGGAATTAAGATGGGACGCCATGTTGGTTTGGAGAGCCCCTGATGTGCCTAAACATTAAAACCCCCCACAAGTGACACCATTTTGGAAACTAGACCCCCTAAGGAACTTATCTAGATGTGTTTTGAGAGCTTTGAACCCCCAAGTGTTTCACTACAGTTTATAACGCAGAGCCGTTAAAATAATTTTTTTTTTTTTTCGCAAAAATTATTTTTTAGCCCCCAGTTTTGTATTTTCACAAGGGTAACAGAATAAATTGGACCCCAAAAGTTGTTGTCCAATTTGTCCTGAGTACGCTGATACCCCACATGTGGGGGGAACCACTGTTTGGGCGCATGGCAGAGCTCGGAAGGGAAGGAGCGCCATTTGGAATGCAGACTTAGATGGATTGGTCTGCAGGAGTCACGTTGCATTTGCAGAGCCCCTGATGTACCCAAACAGTACAAACCCCCCACAAGTGACCCCATATTAGAAACTAGACCTCCCAAGGAACTTATCTAGATGTGTTGTGAGAACTTTGAACCCCTAAGTGTTTCACTACAGTTTATAACGCAGAGCCGTGAAAATAAAAATTCTTTTTTTTTTTTTTCACAAAAATGATTTTTTAGCCCCCAGCTTTGTATTTTTACAAGGGTAACAGAATAAATTGGACCCCAAAAGTTGTTGTTCAATTTGTCCTGAGTACGCTGATACCCCATATGTGGGGGGGAACCACTGTTTGGGCGCATGGCAGAGCTCGGAAGGGAAGGAGCGCCATTTGGAATGCAGACTTAGATGGATTGGTCTGCAGGCGTCACGTTGCATTTGCAGAGCCCCTGATGTACCCAAACAGTAGAAACCACCCACAAGTGACCTCATATTGGAAACTAGACCTCCCACGGAACTTATCTAGATGTGTTGTGAAAACTTTGAACCCCAAGTGTTTCACTACAGTTTACAACGCAGAGCCGTGAAAATAAAAAATCCTTTTTTTTCCCACAAAAATGATTTTTAGCCCCCCAAATTTTTATTTTCCCAAGGATAACAAGAGAACTTGGACCCAAAAAGTTGTTGTCCAATTTGTCTCGAGTACGATGATACCCCATATGTTGGGGTAAACCCCTGTTTGGGCGCACGGGAGAGCTCGGAAGTGAAGGAGCACTGTTTTACTTTTTCAATGCAGAATTGGCTGGAATTGAGATCGGACGCCATGTCGCGTTTGGAGAGCCCCTGAGGTGCCTAAACAGTGGAAACCCCCCAATTATAAATAAAACCCTAATCCAAACGCACCCCTAACCCTAATCCCAACTGTAACCCTAACCACACACCTAACCCTGACACACCCCTAATTCTAATCCCAACCCTAATCCCAACCGTAAATGTAATCCAAACCCTAACCCTAGCCCTAACCCTAATGGGAAAATGGAAATAAATACATTTTTTTTAATTTTATTATTTTTCCCTAAGGCTAGGTTCACATTGCGTTAGGGAAATCCGTTTAGCACTAGCGGATTGCGGTAACGCAATGTCTTTTTGGGTGTCGTGTTTAGTGGACGCGTTAACGTCGGACCTCGGGTGCGCCGCGGACGCTGCAAGCAGCGTCTGAGGCGCGCCACAAAAGAATGGCACCTTGCTAGCGCGAGCCAAAAATGGCACGCTCTAGCGATGCGCTACACCCGAAAATCACATTGCTGTCAATGGTTGTGCTAACGGACCCATTGCACGGCGTTAATTGTGACATTTTCGCCGTGCAACGCTGTCCGTTAGCTTTAACCCATTAACGCAATGTGAACCTAGCCTAACTAAGGGGGTGATGAAGGGGGGTTTGATTTACTTTTATAGCGTTTTTTATATCGTATTTTTATGATAGTCAGCCGTCACACACTAAAAGACGCTTTTTATAGCAAAAAAGTTTTTGCGTCTCCACATTTTGAGACCTATAATTTTTCCATATTTTGGTCCACAGAGTCATATGAGGTCTTGTTTTTTGCGGGACGAGTTGACGTTTTTATCGGTTACATTTTTGGACACGTGACAGTTTTTGATCGCTTTTTATTCCGATTTTTTGTGAGGCAGAATGACCAAAAACCAGCTATTCATGAATTTCTTTTGGGGGAGGCGTTTATACCGTTCCGCGTTTGGTAAAATTGATGAAGCAGTTTTATTCTTCGGGTCAGTACAATTACAGCGATACCTCATTTATATCTTTTTTTTATGTTTTGGCGCTTTTATACGATAAAAGCTATTTTATAGAAAAAATAATTATTTTGGCATCGCATTATTCTGAGGACTATAACTTTTTTATTTTTTTGGTTATGATGCTATATGGCAGCTCGTTTTTTGCGGAACAAGATGACGCTTTCAGAGGTAGCATGGTTATTTATATCCGTCTTTTTGATCACGTGTTATTCCACTTTTTGTTCAGCGTTATGATAATAAAGCGTTGTTTTTTGGCTCGTTTTTTTTTTTTTTTTTCTTACGGTGTTCACTGAAGGGGTTAACTAGTGGGCCAGTTTTATAGGTCGGGTCGTTACGGACGCGGCGATACTAAATATGTGTACTTTTATTGTTTTTTTGTTTTTTTTTAGGTAAAGAAATGTATTTATGGGAATAATATTTTTTTTTTCTGCTTTATTTAGGAATTTTTTTTTTTTTTTTTTTTTTTTTACAAGTGTGGAATTTTTTTTTTTTTACTTTTTCACTTTGTCCCAGGGGGGGACATCACAGATCACCGATCTGACAGTGTGCACAGCACTCTATCAGATCGGTGATCTGACATACAGCCGGGCAGGATTAGAGCTGCAGCTGCAGCCTGATCCTGACCCGGAAGTGCTCCCTGCAGGACCCGGATGCAGCCCGGCGGCCATTTTGGATCCGGGGACTGCAGGGAGAAGACGCTCGGTACACGGTGAGTACATCACCGTGTACCGATCGTCTCAGGGAAGCCCGCAGGGAGCCCCCTCCCTGCGCGATGCTTCCCTGCACCGCCGGCACACCGCGATCATCTTTGATCGCGGTGTGCCAGGGGTTAATGTGCCGGGAGCGGTCCGTGACCGCTCCTGGCACATAGTGCCGGATGTCAGCTGCGATAGGCAGCTGACACCCGGCCGCGATCGGCCGCGCTCCCCCCGTGAGCGCGGCCGATCGCATATGACGTACTATCCCGTCACTGGGAATTAAGTCCCAGGTCACCTGGACGGGATAGTACGTCATATGGGATTAAGGGGTTAAGAATGGATGGGGTGGTTGTCCACATGATCAACCTCTGATCGATTCAGTTTGGGGCTGTTCAGAGTCCTGACTTTCAGGATGGGTGGGGGCCATGGCAGCTATCAGAAAGTTATCTCGTGGATAAGGGATGGGTTTTAAACTTGAGAACACCACTTTAACTGTGTTGTCTGAGCTAAGTGTAATAGTGCACCGTGGCTGGGATTCACTAAAAATAACAAATTAAATGGTAGTTTCTATATTATGATGCCACTGTGCTCTCTAGCCCACCACTATTATGTCCTGCAATAGGTTGCAGCAGTCAGGTGACTTGAGCAGAGTGCCATCAGAAAAACATACAGTGACACATGGTTCAAGTCACCAGACTGCTGCAGTCTATTACAGAATGCAATGGTCATGCGGCTACAGAGTGCAGTAACAACACCACAGACCAGGTCCTTTTGTCTGCCCTTATTCACACACTGAGGTCAACTTTGACACATGGTAAGGTGTGTAATATTAGATAATGTTGGACCGTCTCAATCAGAGTCCCCTTGTCGACGGTGGGATGGCTTTTATGCTATTTTTGATCAAAACAGTATTACTGAGAAATCTGTGTTATTTAAATTCAGTTATGCTTTTTGCTTATTTAGTTACAGCAGGGTTTTTTTCTCATTTTGTTTCTTGTAGGTTTTGTATGTTTTATGGCCATTGTGAACATGCGTTTATGTGCTGCATGTATACCAACTCAAACAAAGCTCAAGTTTTGTGTTTTTTCTTAGTATTGCATACCCATCCTTCTGGTCCTCTTCAGCCACTACCCATTCCTAACAGGGTCATGGGAGACAGGTCCAAAGCATGGCTGTCAGAAAACGCTTGCCAGGTCCAGACCTGAGTGTAAATGACTTTGTGTGGTTGTCTACCAGGAATATTAAGTTGAAGATCCCTTCCTAGAAATTGGGACCTAAGTTTATTGGACCCTATAAAATTACTGCCATCATAAACCCTGCAACTTTTCATCTTAAGTTACTCCAGGCTCTTAGAATTCACAATGTGTTCCACAGGTCTCTGCTCAAGAAGTATGTTGAGCCTCTTGAGTCCTCTCCTCTGCTGCCACCTCCAATCATTGTTGATGGTAATTTGGAGTTCCAGATTTCGAGGATTGTTGATTCTCGTTTTCAGGATCGTTCCCTGCAGTACTTGGTTTACTGGAGGGGTTATGGTCCAGAGGAGCGGACGTGGGCTTCAGCATCAGAGGTGAATGCCCCTAGACTGATTCATTCGTTCCATGCCTCCCATCCTGGTAAGCCATGTCATGAGTGTCCTGAGGCCACTCTTAGAAGGGTGGGTACTGTCATGAGTGTGTCAGGGATGACTGACAGTCGTCCTGGATCTGGCTGCAGAAGGTCATTGCGATAAGCTTAAACACCTTCTTGAATTTGTATCTCTATTGTGGAGCAATATCTCTTTCTCTTTAGGACCCAGCCTCTACCTTCTGCTGCTGATTAGACAGTCAGTTGAGGGTTTAAATTCATTCAGCGTCTGTTGCATGCTCTTGGTGTTAGCTCTACTTACCTCAGCAATCTTGGAAGCTCTAACAGTCAGTTAATGGTTTCACTGAGAACCCTCAGATGATTGCTGGTGTGATATAGTCTTCTTAAGCTAAGTGTTCCCTTGTTTGTCTACCCACTTTGTCTCTAGTTGTAGTGGGGACTAACTAGTGCTCATCCCTTTCTCTCTCTATCTAGGGCCTATATCTCTAGGGTTAAGCAGGGATTAGGTTCCAGCTTGGCGATAGGGGCAAAACCTATATACTGATGTTAGGGCAGACAGGGTGATTTTAGATCTGTCTAGATTTCTCCACTCCCCCTTCCCTAGAGTTCGGGCTTTCCCTTCCCTCTGCCCATTGTTGTGCACTTACTTATCCTTCACCCAGCATGACACCAGGTGTCAGGAGTGAAATGCACCATGGCATATATAGATTTCTCCAGGGAATGGGTGATGTTGTCGACGACATGCTGGTGTATCACATGCATAGCTTCCTTAGAGAAATAATTGCGACTGGGAAACTGGTACTGAGGGACTGTGACAGCCATCAACTTTCAGAAACCATCTGTATCCACCAGGCAGAAATGCGTCATTTCCGTAGTCAAATGATTGGAGATAGTAAAGTTCAAGCTCTTGGCTTTAACATGTGTAGGTTGAAACATTATTTTGCGTGACTACAACTGTGGGACCAAAGGCACAGAAATTTCTTGATGGCAAGAAATTTTTTGCCATCACTGCAGATGCTTTCCTCCTCTGGATTCTGTGATTCTTCGGAGCTGACCTCTGATGCAAATGGAATAGATGCAAACTCGGCTTTGGGAAAATGGCCGCCGCGATCTCTTGTGCGCACGCGCGGCATCCCGCGGCCATTTTCCTGAAGCCCCGTCAGCAGAGCACTCCATCTGCGCACACGCGGCCCCAGGAAGATGGCCGCCCCCACCGATGAAAGGGATGACAGCGCAGATCGCGCGCTGTGTCTTCACGTGGGCGCAGGGAATTCGGACCTTGGACATGCGCACACCACTACGCCACCAACGGAAAGCTGGGGAAGAAAAGAGCGCTGTGAACACGCCCACCCGACCTGACCAGCCTGATTGACAGGCGAAAACGGCGACTTTGGTAATGTATTTCTCAGCATACATGGGGAATCAGGGTACACTACATACACTATAGTAACGCACAGCGCAGGCCCTATTTAACAGTATTTATAGCTCAATCTGAAAAAACGGGGTGACAGGTTCCCTTTAAGGTGGAGGAAGAGGAGGAGAGGCCAATTGATGCAGCGCTTGCCATCCACTGGAGCACATGCTCTTTCTGAGCCTCATCTACAAGGCATTCCGCTGTGCGGCTGCCAAAGAAAGGGAGTCGAGTAGGCCAGCCTGTAGCAGATGTTGTCAGTGGTCTTTGGATAAGATGAGACTGTGTTTGTTCAGCTGAGCCTTCATTCACATTAACACCTAACCCACATACACGTTGAACACTAAGCCTATTCCCCCTTCCAACACAATCTCGCTTTTTCCCACTCATGTTGTAAGAAGCCTTCCCCTCTTGTACCATGCTGTTTCGCAACCTTAGGCCCACAGCTGTAAGTCACCTGTCATTAAATGAACAATCACTATTTATTTTCTTAGAAAAAGAAAACAAAAAGCAGCACCAAAAGAAGACATAGGGTGCAAAAAAACCTTCCAGGTATATACCAAACCTCATGCTATTGTCCAAAAAGATGAAGGCAGCATTCCAGTAGAAAAAATAAGGGAATTTTATTGGCCCATGTGCGACGTTTCAGTCCAAAGTGTGGACCTTTCTCAGAGAGAAAGGTCCACACTTTGGACTGAAACGTCGCACATGGGCCAATAAAATACCCTTATTTATTTTACTTAGATATTGTGCCTGAACCACACTGTTATGTCTAACGATTTTTAAGTGGAAATCTGGTCTTCTGATTTGCCACAGAAACACCGTTTTAGCACAAATGATTTGGAGTTGCTAATTCAGCCTCATGGTTGCACCACTATATTAGGCCTAACAATTTTTAAGTGGAAATCTTGCCTTCTGATTTGTCACTGTAACACAGTTTTAGCACAAATAATTTGGAGTAACTAATTGAGCCTCGTGGCTGCAACCCAATATTAGTCCATATGTTTTTTAAGTGGAAATCTGGCATTCTGATTTGCCACTGGAACACAGTTTTAGCACAAAAAATTTGGAGCAGGTAATTGGACCTCGTGGCTGCACCACTATTTTAGGGGTAACAATTTTTAAGTGGAAATCTGGCCTTTTGATTTGCCACTGAAACACAGTTTTAGCCCAGTGATTTGGAGTAGCAAATAGGGCTTCCAAAAACTGCCAAACAGTTTTTACACAATCTACTTTGATGCTTTGACACCCCCTCCACTGCAGGTAACCCACCAGATTGAGACACAACTTGGAGTCTCCACATTTCAAAAAAATATTGGCGCACACCACTAAAGTGGAATCAATTTACCCATAATAGAAATAGCACATTGGGGTTCTGACTAGTGATGAGCGAGTATACTCGTTGCTCTGGTTTTCCCGAGCATGCTCGTGTGACCTCCGAGTATTTGTTATTGCTCGGAGATAGTTTTCATCGCCTCAGTTGCATGATTTATGGCTTCCAGATAAGCTGAATACATGTGGGAATTCCCTAACAAACAGGCATTCCTCACATGTATTCAGCGTATCTGGAAGTCGTAAATTATGCAACTGAGATGATGAAAACTATATCTCCGAGCAATACCAAATACTCCAAGGTCACCCGAGCGTGCTCTGGAAAACCCGAGCAATGAGTACACTCGCTCATCACTAGTTCTGACACACCTTCCACTACAAGCAAGCCACCAGATGGAGACCCAACTTGGCATCTCCACATTTCTAAAAATTACTGTCACACAACAGTAAAGTGGCATCAATGTCCCCAGAGTAGAAATAGTATAATGGGGCTCTGACAAACTACTCAGAGACCCCTGCCACTACAGGCAACACATATAAGGAGACCTAAATAAGAGTCTCCATTTACCAGAAATTTGGCTTGTTGTGACTTGGGAGGAAGCAAAAGGAAGAGGAATAGTAGGAATATTAGATGCTTTAAAAAAAAGGCAAATTGTAAAAGTAATAGCGGTGGACATTCCTTCTGATTGTTGTGCAACCAAGGCCCAGCAGTAACAACAGCAGCCACAGAAACCCTGACAAAGGTGTCAAAGACTACAATAACATCGTTATTAATAACTAGTTCGTCCTAATGAAAGTTAGGCAGTCTGCACTTTTGGAGGACAGCTGGATGTGCTTAACTGTCAGGACATCACCAGCACTGCTAAAGATACGTTCTGAGAGGACGCTGGCTGCCGAGCATGACAAAGCCTTCAAGGTGTGACTGGACAGTACACACCACTCTTCCATTTCTGAAGAACAAAATGCAAAAGGGTCCAAGCCCCCAAATGCCATCGATATTGAGCTTGAGATACTCCTACACCATCCTCTCCAGTCGTTCACTATGTGCCAGACTTGTACTATGTTCTGCTGGTGCACGGGAAGGTGGAAAAAATGTGTGAAGCGACTCATAAAAATTGCTTCTGCCACTTACACTACTTCTAATGTTATTGCATTGACGATTCAACATTCCCAGGGTTGGAAGTCTAGAACTGTGATGCACACTGTGTGCCTCACTGTCCTGCACACATCCTTTTCCAGAGGGGAAGCATCTGGCTAAATTAACTCTTGTACTGTGGATCTAACAGAGTGGCAACCCAATAGTCAGCACTATTTCTAATCATAACAATACAGGCATCATGTTGCAGATAGTGCAGCAAGAAATCGCTCATGTGTCAGGTGCTTCCATGAGGTTCAAGTCCATGGTGTGTTAGTGATGTGGAAACACTCAATCTGGCTTCCTCTGTCCCCTCGGGACAACTACAGACAATAGAGAGGGTATCATTATATTTTTCATCTCTTGACTGTTGCCCATCCATCACCTCTTCCTCCTCATCCTCCTCAATCTGTTCCTTGGCTTCTGCACCTTCTCTAACAATTTGTCTGGTACCCAGGGCTGGCATTAGGGGCAGGCAGACTAGGCAGCTGCCTAGGGCCCTCGCTGCCCTAGGGGCCCCCTGTCAGGGGTGGACATACCACCGGTGCCACTGCCCTGGGACCGAGAGGTGGAGGGTGGTCTCTGCAGGCAGACCCGGTATCATGTAGCATCGGGCCCCTCTCACTCCCTCCTGTAATCATGCTAACACCCAGTGCCAGGGACAGTGTGACGTGCGGAGTGCAGGAGTTCAAAAGGGGGCGTGTTATGCAGGGAGAGACGCTGGCCAATGAACGCTTTCCTCACCAGACTGAGGAGAGCGCTCATTGGCTGCAGTCTCTCTGTTCTCCTGCATGGCGCATCCCAATGGTGACTGCTGACTGGTGAGTACTCACCTACAGACAGGGGCCCTGCCGCACAGCAGCACACAAAGACAGCAGTGGAGGAAGAGCAGGGCTTAAGTTGTATCTTTTGCTCCCTCCACTGTACTGTTCCCAGCAGGCTGCGGCATCGCCTCACTGTGAAGAGATGGGGGAGGAGCTCACTGCATGGGACAACATGGCAGCACCAGGGGGCTGATATCATTCCTGTCTGCTCTGTGTCCCATCCCCCACAGTGAGTTCTGCAGCCTTCTCCAACTAAACTGACCTCCTCCTGGGCTCATCTGATCACCTGATATACAAGATTAGTATGTGTGTATGTATCTGCATCTGTGTATGTACAGTGTGTGTATCTATGTGTATGCATGTACAGTATATGTGTATGTCTGTGTGTATAATATGTGTGTATCTGCAATATATTTGTATGTATATATGGTATATATGTATGCTTATGTGCATGTATCTACAGTATATGTGTATGTATATGTGTGTACGGTATGTGTATACTATATGTAATAATAATAATCTTTATTTTTATATAGCACTAACATATTCCGCAGGGCTTTACAGTTTTGCACACATTATCATCGCTGTTCCCGATTGGGTTCACAATCTAGAATCCCTATCAGTATGTCTTTGGAATGTGGGAGGAAACCGGAGTGCCCGGAGGAAACCCACGCAAACACGGAGAGAACATACAAACTCTTTGCAGATGTTGTCCTGGGTGGGATTAGAACCCAGGACCCCAGCGCTGCAGGGCTGCAGTGTTAACCACTACGCCACTGTGCTGCCCTTATATATGTGTATATAACTGTGTGTATGTACAGTATATGTGTATGTATATACTGTATATGTGTGTGTATGTACGGTATGTGTGTATATGTATGTATGGTACGAGGATATGTATCTGTATGTTTATACGGTATATGTGTGTATGCATGTACGGTATATGTATGTGTATCTATGTGTATTTACAGTATATGTGTGTATGTACAGTATATGTATGTATGACGGTATATGTATGTGTATCTGTGTGTATGTATAGCATGTGTGTGTTTGTATATACGGTATATGCATGTGTATCTGTGTATGTACGGTATATGTATGTACGGTATGTCTGTGTATGAAAACCAATGAAGACCAGAAGCACCAAAAAGAACCAAAAATATGTTAAAATTGACAACTTTATTAAATGGAGAGTAATACAATAGTAAAAAAGAGATAACAGGGAGATTACAGGGACTCACCAAAAAGGTGGCAGAGCAATCCCCACACAGCAATACATACCAAGTACCAATAATTTAAAATAGTCAGCTCCAAAGTGTCAATGCTTATGTGCAAAATACATAAATATGTGCATGTATAATTATGCACACACCAATTATAGAGAGCGCAATAGACACCATAAAATCTCATCAAAAGTGCCAATTCAAGGCATACAAGTGAGAAAAGAGCCTAACTAGTTGTTCTGTCTTCATACACGTTGATACGGTGTGTGATCCAACATACAGCATAAACCACTTCTGTCTTCCAAATAAGCAGACTGTTTCTCTGTAGTCTAACTTGTTTATTGGTAACAGGTATTGAAATGCAGTAAAACTATAAGAGTACAAATGATATGTATAAGTATTGAGCCAAATAACAGCACAGCTGACACTTTACAACTAATAGAAAAGTATAAGAAAAAAAGAGTTACAATTCCCAACTGCAAATCAAATAAATGATAACAAATTTCATGAAGAAGCGGAAGCGAAACACATGTTGGGGTGTGTGCGGTGTTCAGTGCTGTCCTATGGGTGAGAAATTCCTTATCCAGCATCTGCTCCTGACTTACTTTTGATCTGTATGGATAATGGGGACATAATGTGCGGTTACTATACCTATTTACTTAGATTGTCCTGAGAGCAAGCTGGTGGTTATATCACCCACCCATTTATCTCTCACCCATTTATGTACTCTTACAGTTGGGGTTACTTATATATGTATTGTTAGACACTGTTATCAGATGATGTTACGGTTAGAGTACCCCTGTACTTTGGATAGCCTGTCACTGCCTATATGCATCATTGCTTAGATTACCTGTCCAGTCATTTTGGATTTTATTGTGTGTTTCTATATTTATGTATTATGTGGTAATAAAGTTTTGTACTTTTTTCTAAATCAGTTTATCCTTTTGATATTTGTAATCATTTATTTGATTTGCAGTTGGGAATTGTAACTCTTTTTTTCTTATGGTTACTGCATTGCTCTTTAGAGTGTTCCCCTAATATGGTCCTTACATATTATAAGTTCTGGTATATGTATATAACTAATAGAAAAGTATACAGGATGATGCAACTTCTACATATAACTACATACACTAAGTCCCTGGTAATCACATTTCCTGTGTACTGACTGCTATACGGTTAATCACATTCTGTACAACACTACATTGCAAGAACAGGGATAATGTGTTAGGGGTCAATTTCCTGCCTCTGCACAGGGGGAATCTCGATCCGTCTCCGCTGCGGTCTTCCATTCTTCTCCAGCCGCAGTGGAGTCTGTTCAGCGGAGATGTCGGTCCCAGTGTCTTCCTCAGTCTCACTCTGTGCGAAGAGTTACTGCTGCTTTTCCTGCTTCTGCCATTGAAGCCAGTGCTGGGCAGCGGCGAGTGGGCGTTTCTGGATCTGCTTTTCTCTGTCTGAGCATGCCCAGGGCAGGATCTCCCGTTGGAGATCGAGGGTCACATGTTCAGGTATTGCAGCACATCCCATTGGTCCTCCAGGAAGGTCCTGAAAGGGCAAAACTTCGGTAGCAGCTTCCTGTGCTGCAACTATATAAGCTGCGCATGACCGCACGGCCATGCGCTAGAATTGTCTTTGATATTATGTGTGTGTGTAGATGGATGTATTTCGAAGGATGAAAGCTCCTAAATATCCCTCCCTAGTGTTGTTGACTGTTTGCGGATGATGGTAGCTATCTAGCGCCCGACTAGCCATCAGCACGAAACACACATAACAGCGTCTAGTTGCTGTGACCGCCTGTACGGCGCCGTGCGCTTACCTGACCCAAGCCTGGGTGGTTAGCGGCGTCCGTTTGTGCGGCACCGCACGCACTTTTGTGCCACTTATATCATATTGTTTCTGTCTCTCTGACACCCCTGTTACGGTGTCGAGCGCATGAGGTTCTCTGAACTCAAATCCTAAGTCTTGGGATTGAGTTCTGAAACTCCTTGCTTGCGCTCTTTGACGCAACAGGGTTCGCTTCCTCCACACTGGGTGAAGTTAACCCATGTGTGTATCTTTATTGTACCGCCATATCGTCCTCTATACTAGCAGCAGGGTTTTCACCTGCACGGTGGACCTCGGACTGCGAACGCACCTTATACCATAACATCTTGTACTTGGTGCGTTCCGCCAGTTGTAACATAATACTAGCGCCAAGGTCTGGCTAGTAAATGATGGACGATCAGCGTTCACAGCGGTACATCCAGCAGCTGGAGGGAAGGTTGGCGGCTCTTGAGCGTTCAACCTCAGCTGTGGATGTCACTGCTGTCACTGTTCAGGCTGCTAATGTTGCTGCAGCCACCTTGTCCACTGCCGCTCCTGTCCCGACTCTAACCCGCCTCCCGCTACCAGAGAAATTCTCTGGTGACAGTAAGTCTTGTAGGGGTTTTGTGAGTCAGTGCTCTATCCATCTCGAGCTTCTGGCCTCTCGTTTCCCTACAGAGCGGGCTAAGGTGGGGTTTATTGTGTGTCTTCTATCGGACAGGGCGTTGCAGTGGGCTACGCCGCTATGGGAGCGTGGCGATCATGTGGTGCAGAGTGCTCCGTTGTTTCTGAGCACTCTGAAACAGGTCTTTTTGGGACCTCGTGTCACCCATGATACTGCGCTCCAACTGTTGGCATTGACTCAGGGCTCGTCCTTGGTCAGCCCTTTTGCCGTCCACTTCCGCACCTTAGCTTCTGAGCTGGAGTGGTCGGATAAAGCTCTCATTCCTATATTTTGGAGGGGGCTGGCTGACCACTTTAAGGACGCCCTGGCCACTAGGGAGATTCCCGCCACACTGGAGGAATTAATAACTCTATCCACTCATATTGATCTCCGTTTTCACGAGCGGAGGTTAGAGCGAGTCCAGTGTAGGCAGAGGTTTCGGCTGGCTCCCACCTTCGCCAGACCTTTGGAATCTCCAGATCAGTTTCCTGAGTCCCATGAGCCTGTGGTAGTGTCACGAGCGGGATCTAAGTCCCGGACCGCTCTTGCACTCCAGATTTGTCATCATTGCCAATAGTCAGGACATCTTGCCTCCAGATGTCTCCAGTGGTCGAGGAAACGTCAGCGTCTAGTGGTAGTTGGTGGAGGTGCACTAGACACGGCGACGTTTGCCTCCAAATTGTCCTTCAAGGGGACAATAACATTAGGCTCGTCCTCCCACTCGGTAGAACTCTGCGTGGATTCTGGGGCAGAGGGCAATTTTATGTCTTCTGCCTTCGCCCAACGTCACGCAATTCCCCTGGTCATGCTACCTCAACCAGTAACGGTACGAGTGGTGAATGGGTCGACACTGCCCGCTCAGATTACACATCAGACTATCCCTGTTACTCTGTCCATGTCACCATCTCATCAGCAGATTATATCTCTACTCATCATTCCTGAGGGAATTGATGAGGTTCTCTTGGGGATACCTTGGTTACGGTACCACTCTCCTCACATCGAGTGGTCCTCAGGCAGAATTCTGGGATGGGGTGAATCTTGTGGGGGCAGGTGTCATCAAGAGTGCGTTCAGGTTGCTATTACAGAGGTACCCGCAGATCTTTCCTCTCTCCCCAAGCAATATTGGTCTTATGCAGACGTGTTCTCCAAAAAGGCGGCGGAGACCCATTCGCCCCATCGCCCCTATGACTGTCCTATTGATCTCTTGCCTGGTGCTGAGCCTCCCCGGGGTCGAGTTTATCCACTATCTCTCCTGGAGATGGAGGCAATGTCTCAGTACATTCAAGAGAATCTGACAAGAGGGTTCATCAGGAAGTCAGTGTCACCTGCTGGGGCAGGGTTCTTTTTCGTGCAGAAGAAGAATGGAGAACTACGTCCATGCATAGACTACAGGGGTCTTAATGCTATCACAGTTAAGAACAAGTACCCTTTGCCTTTGATATCTGAGCTTTTCGATAGGCTTCGGGGAGCTAGAGTGTTTACTAAACTAGATCTGCAGGGTGCCTACAACTTGATTCGCATCCGTGAGGGGGACGAATGGAAAACGGCGTTTAACACCAGAGATGGGCACTATGAGTATCTGGTGATGCCCTTCGGGCTCTTTAATGCCCCAGCCGTCTTCCAAGACTTTGTCAACGACATCTTCCGGGATATGCTTTCCACCTCAGTTGTAGTCTATCTGGATGATATTCTCATCTTTTCTCCAGATATTGACTCCCACCGGAGAGATGTTGGCAGAGTCTTCGACCTCCTACGGGCAAACTCTCTTTATGCGAAGTTGGAGAAGTGTATGTTTGAGGAGGAGTCCTTACCTTTCCTGGGCTATATCATCTCCGCCCAGGGATTGGCTATGGATCCTGCCAAACTACAGGCTGTGATGGACTGGCAAGAGCCCCATTCTCTTAAAGCGGTGCAGCGCTTTATGGGGTTCATTATCTATTACCGCCAGTTCATTCCCCACTTCTCAACTCTGGTAGCTCCCTTGGTAGCCCTCACCAAGAAGGGAGCGAATCCCAAATTGTGGTCGGAAGAGGTCTCCAAGGCCTTCGCTTCTATTAAGTCCCACTTTGCTAGCGCTCCCATCTTACATCGTCCCGATGTGGATAAGCCATTCCTAATGGAGGTGGATGCCTCATCCGTTGGTGCTGGAGCAGTCCTCTATCAAAAGGATGCTCAAGGTCGGAAGCATCCATGCTTCTTCTTCTCTAAGACCTTCACGCCAGCGGAGAGAAACTACTCCATCGGGGATAGGGAGTTGCTAGCCATGAAGTTGGCCTTTTCGGAGTGGAGACACCTTCTGGAGGGTGCCCAGTTTCCCTTCCAAGTTTACACGGACCACAAAAATTTGGTCTATATGCAAACAGCCCAGCGGCTAAATTCTCGCCAGGCCAGATGGTCCTTGTTCTTCTCCCGGTTCCACTTTTCCCTTCATTTTCTCGCCGGGGAGAAGAATATTCGTGCTGACGCTCTCTCTCGCTCCCTTATGTCAACTGAGGAGGAGGAAGAGGAGCCTCGGCTTATTGTCCCTTCTGAGAGCCTGAGAACCGTAGCGCTGGTTTCACTAGAGTCTGTGCCTCTGGGCAAGACGTTTGTGCCCATTAATTTGTGACCGGAGGTTCTCTCTTGGGCTCATTCGTCCAGGGTGGGTGGACACTTTGGGACAAAGAGGACATCTGAGCTACTGGCGAGGACGTACTGGTGGCCGCATATGGTCCGGGATGTCAGGGATTATATTCTGGCGTGTGTCTCCTGCGCCAAAAATAAATCTCCACGTCAAAGGCCAGCTGGGTTGCTCTATCCCTTGCCGGTGGCAGATAGGCCCTGGGAGATGGTCGGGATGGACTTTGTCGTGGGTTTACCCAAGTCTCGCGGCTGTACCATCATTTGGGTCATCACCGATCATTTCTCAAAAATGGTGCATTTGGTGCCGCTACCACGGTTACCTTCTGCACGGGCCTTGGCAGCGTTGTTCATTAAACACATCTTCCGCCTACATAGTATGCCTGACAAAATTGTCAGTGACCGGGGTCCCCAGTTTGCATCTCGGTTCTGGAGAGAGCTTTGTCGTCTTCTCATTATTGAGTTGAATCTCTCTTCCGCTTATCATCCCGAGACGAATGGGTTGGTAGAGAGGGCCAACCAGACCTTGGTCACATACCTGCGACATTTTGTTTCAGCCAGGCAGGATGACTGGGCATCCTTGCTATCATGGGCAGAGTTTGCGCTGAACAACGCCGTAGCCGACTCCACTGGACAAACCCCATTCCTCCTCAACTATGGTCAGCATCCACGGGTACCTGTGCCTATGCCCGTGTCTTCCGCAGACTCCAGGGTGGCAGACTGGGCTGTGGAGGCACGGGATATTTGGGACTGCACTCAGGATGCCATTCGGGCCTCTAAGGAGAGAATGAGGTCCTCCGCCGATGCTCATCGGCGCCCCGCTCTGACCTTTGCTCCTGGCGACTTGGTGTGGCTCTCCGCCCGTAACATCAGGCTGCGAGTTGAGTCCACTAAATTTGCTCCTCGATACTTGGGTCCCTTCAAGGTCCTCAAACAGGTTAATCCTGTGGTCTATTGTTTGGCCCTTCTGCCACGCCTGGGTATCACCGACACCTTTCATGTGTCCCTCTTGAAACCCGTGTTCATGTCCTGGTTTTCCGAGTCATCTGCTGGGACATCGGGTTCGTCTACGGACGATTATGAGGTGAACGCTATTTTGGGGTGCAAGGTGGTACGTGGCAAAAAATTTTATTTGGTGGACTGGAAGGGTTATGGCCCCGAGGACAGGTCCTGGGAGCCGGTTGAGCACATTCGGGCCCCACAGCTCATTGCTGCCTTCGAACGTAGCGAGGCCCAGGGAGGGGGGGCCCTAGGAAGGGGGGGTAATGTTAGGGGTCGAGTTCCTGCCTCTGCACAGGGGGAATCTCGATCCGTCTCCGCTGCGGTCTCCCATTCTTCTCAAGCCGCAGTGGAGTCTGCTCAGCAGGGACGTCGATCCCAGCGTCTCGCTCAGTCTGACTCTGTGCGAAGAGTTACTGCTGCTTTTCCTGCTTCTGCCATTGAAGCCAGTGCTGGGCAGCGGCGAGTGGGCGTTTCTGGATCTAAGTCCTGCTTTTCTCTGTCTGAGCATGCCCAGGGCAGGATCTCCCGTTGGAGATCGAGGGTCACATGTTCAGGTATTGCAGCACATCCCATTGGTCCTCCAGGAAGGTCCTGAAAGGGCAAAACTTCGGTAGCAGCTTCCTGTGCTGCAACTATATAAGCTGCGCATGACCGCACGGCCATGCGCTAGAATTGTCTTTGATATTATGTGTGTGTGTAGATGGATGTATGTCGAAGGATGAAAGCTCCTAAACATCCCTCCCTAGTGTTGTTGACTGTTTGCGGATGATGGTAGCTATCTAGCGCCCGACTAGCCATCAGCACGAAACACGCATAACAGCGTCTAGTTGCTGTGACCGCCTGTACGGCGCCGTGCGCTTACCTGACCCAAGCCTGGGTGGTTAGCGGCGTCCGTTTGTGCGGCACCGCACGCACTTTTGTGCCACTTATATCATATTGTTTCTGTCTCTCTGACACCCCTGTTACGGTGTCGAGCGCATGAGGTTCTCTGAACTCAAATCCTAAGTCTTGGGATTGAGTTCTGAAACTCCTTGCTTGCGCTCTTTGTGCGGTACCGCGGCCCTGTGACGCAACAGGGTTCGCTTCCTCCACACTGGGTGAAGTTAACCTATGTGTGTATCTTTATTGTACTGCCATATCGTCCTCTATACTAGCAGCAGGGTTTTCACCTGCACGGTGGACCTCGGACTGCGAACGCACCTTATACCATAACATCTTGTACTTGTTGCGTTCCGCCAGTCGTAACATAATGATCTTACCAGATAAACTTAACCGGAATGGCAAGTAAGTGAGGTAGTTCCAACACAACAGAAGAACACGTGTGTCCAGGAAGAACACAGAGAGAAAATGGAGGTTCCTCATCCCAAAATCCCCTGGTGCAATCCCACAATGCAACATTCTAATTATTACTGAAAAACACAGGTAATAAATTTAACCACCACTGGGTGGTGCTATAACACAACAAACCAACACTATAGTACCAAAACTTTAATGCATGATACGAACACCTGTCCTATTAGGATGGACAGAACACTAGTAACAGAGGATAATAAGCATATTACCTGAGGGACCGCACCACCACACGCCCCATCGCGCGTTTTGGCTACGTGCCTTCTTCCGGGGTATATGTGTGGGTATGCACGGTATGTGTGTATATGTATGTATGGTACGAGTATGTGTATCTGTATGTTTGTACGGTATATGTGTGTATGCATGTACGGTATATGTATGTGTATCTATGTGCATTTACAAAATATGTACAGTATATGTATGTATGATGGTATATGTATGTGTATCTGTGTGTATGTATAGTATATGTGTGTGTTTGTATATACAGTATATGCATGTGTATCTGTGTATGTACGATATATGTATGTACAGTATATGCGTGTGCATATGTATAGCACGTGTATGTATGACAGTATGTGTATCTGTGTGTATGGTATATGTGTATGTTTGCATATACGGTATATGTATGCGTATCTGTGTGTATGTATGTACAGTATATGTGTGTGTATGTATGTACGGTATATGTACAGTTGTGGCCAAAAGTATTGACACCCCTGGAATACTCTCAGATAATAACCAGTTCCTTCCTGAAAATGATTGCAAACACAAATTCTTTGTTATTATTATCTTCATTTAATTTGTCTTAAATGAAAAAACACAAAAAGAATTGTCCTAAAGCCAAATTGGATATAATTCCACACCAAACATAAAAAAGGGGTGGACAAAAGTGTTGGCACTGTTCGAAAAAAGATGTGATGCTTCTCTAATTTGTGTAATTAGCAGCACCTGTAATTTACCTGTGGCACCTAACATGTGTTGGTAATAAGTAAATCACACTGCCAGTTGACATGGATTAAAGTTGACTCAACCTCTGTCCTGTGTCCTTGTGTGTACCACATTGAGCATGGAGAAAAGAAAGAAGACCAAAGAACTGTCTGAGGACTTGAGAAACCAAATTGTGAGGAAGCATGAGCAATCTCAAGGCTACAAGTCCATCTCCAAAGACCTGAATGTTCCTGTGTCTACCGTGCGCAGTGTCATCAAGAAGTTTAAAGCCTATGGCACTGTGGCTAACCTCCCTAGATGTGGACGGAAAAGAAAAATTGACAAGAGATTTCAACGCAAGATTGTGCGGATGTTGGATAAAGAACCTCGACTAACATCCAAACAAGTTCAAGCTGCCCTGCAGTCCGAGGGTACAACAGTGTCAACCCATACTATCCGTCGGAGTCTGAAAGAAAAGGGACTGTATCGTAGGAGACCCAGGAAGACCCCACTTCTTACCCCGAGACATAAAAAAGCCAGGCTGGAGTTTGCCAAAACTTACCTGAAAGAATTTTGGAAGAATGTTCTCTGGTCAGATGAGACAAAAGTTGAGCTTTTTAGGCAAAGGCATCAACATAGAGTTTACAGGCGAAAAAAAGAGGCATTCAAAGAAAAAAACACGGTCCCTACAGTCAAACATGGCTGAGGTTCCCTGATGTTTTGGGGTTGCTTTGCTGCCTCTGGCACTGGACTGCTTGACCGTGTGCATGGCATATGAAGTCTGAAGACTACCAACAAATTTTGCAGCATAATGTAGGGCCCAGTGTGAGAAAGCTGGGTCTCCCTCAGGTCATGGGTCTTCCAGCAGGACAATGACCCAAAACACACTTCAAAAAACACTAGAAAATGGTTTGAGAGAAAGCACTGGAGACTTCTAAGGTGGCCAGCAATGAGTCCAGACCTGAATCTCATAGAACACTTGTGGAGAGCTCTAAAAATGGCAGTTTGGAGAAGGCACCCTTCAAACATCAGGGACCTGGAGCAGTTTGCCAAAGAAGAATGGTCTAAAATTCCAGCAGAGCATTGTAAGAAACTTATTGATGGTTACCGGAAGCGGTTGGTCGCAGTTATTTTGGCTAAAGGTTGTGCAACCAAGTATTAGGCTGAGGGTGCCAATACTTTTGTCTAGCCCATTTTTGGAGTTTTGTGTGAAATTATCAATGTATTGCTTTTTGCTTCATTCTCTTTTGTGTTTTTTCATTTAAGACAAATTAAATGAAGATAATAATACCAAAGAATTTGTGATTGCAATCATTTTCAGGAAGAAACTGAGTATTATCTGACAGAATTGCAGGGGTGTCAATACTTTTGGCCACAACTGTATGTGTATCTGTGTGAATGTATGTACAGTATGTGTGTTTGCATGTACAGTATATGTTTGTATATGTATGTACGGTGTAACCGATATATATATTTATTGCAAACACACACTATATATATATATATATATATATATATACATCAATCTCAGTGAAAACATATAAATATATATATCTTTTAGAGGTGTGGGGGCCCAAATAGAACTTTTGCTATGGAGCCCTGTGATTGCTATGTATGCCCCTGCTTGAAGGGCAGTAATAATGAGGGCAATCTAACTTGTTTCTCGGAGCCTGAGGCTCCAGTGTCCCATTGCCAGATTGCCATCATCATAAGCAGTGTATCGGGCAGATAGTGGGACACAGACATATTTCTTGAACAGGGGCCCCAAGCTATTAGTGTCTACTAGGGTTGAGCGAAACGGGTCGAACATTTTCAAAAGTCGCCGACTTTTGGCTAAGTCGGGGTTTCATGAAACCCGATCCGACCCCTGTGCGGGGTCGGCCATGCGGTACGCGACTTTCGCGCCAAAGTCGCGTTTCAATGACGCGAAAAGCGCCATTTCTCAGCCAATGAAGGTAAACGCAGAGTGTGGGCAGCGTGATGACATAGGTCCTGGTCCCCACCATCTTTGAGAAGGGCATTGCAGTGATTGGCTTGCTGTCTGCGACGTCACAGGGGCTATAAAGAGGCGTTCCCGCCGACCGCCATCTTACTGCTGCTGATCTGAGCTTAGGGAGAGGTTGCTGCCGCTTTGTCAGAAGCAGGGATAGCGTTAGGCAGGGTCCATTAACCACAAAACCGCTTGTGCTGCAGCGATTTGCACTGTCCAACACCACCCTCGGTGTGCAGGGACAGTGGAAGTTTTTTTTTTTTTTTTCCCCCTCAGCGCTGTAGCTCATTGGGCTGCCCTAGAAGGCTCCCTGATAGCTGCATTGCTGTGTGTACGCCGCTGTGCAAACCAACTGCTTTTTTCAAAGCACAAATCCTCTTGTTCCTTCCTTTCTGCACAGCTATCTTTTTTGTTTGTCCACACTTTTTATTTGATTTGTGCATCAGTCCACTCCTTATTGCTGCCTGCCATACCTGGCTGAGATTACTGCAGGCAGGGAGATAGTAATTGTAGGACATTCCCTGTTTTTTTTTTTTTTTGGTGGGAGATTAAGATTGGCAATTTGGCATTTCTGCTAGAGTGCCATCCCTGTGTGTGCCATCTCTCTCACATAGTGGGCCATAGAAAGCCTTTTCATTTTTCTGTATTTTTTTTTGTGGGGTGTATAAATTCTCCCTGATAAAAATACAGTGGGAGATTAATATTAGCCTTTGGGCTTGTGTGCCAGTCCTGAGTGTGCCATCTGTCTCACAAATAGTGGGCCATAGAAAGCCTATTTTATTTTTTTTTGGGTTTTATAAATTCTCCCTGAAAAAAAGGGAGATTAATATTGGCCTCTGGGCTTGTGTGCCAGTCCTGAGCGTGCCATCTGTGCCAGCCCTGAGCGTGCCATCTCTCTCACAAATAGTGGGCCATAGAAAGCCTATTTAATTTTTTTTTTGGTTTTATAAATTCTCCCTGAAAAAAAGGGAGATTAATATTGGCCTCTGGGCTTGTGTGCCAGTTGTGAGCGTGCCATCTGTGCCAGTCCTGAGCGTGCCATCTCTCTCACAAATAGTGGGCCATAGAAAGCCTATTTAATTTTTTTTTTGGTTTTATAAATTTTCCCTGAAAAAAGGGAGATTAATATTGGCCTCTGGGCTTGTGTGCCAGTTGTGAGCGTGCCATCTGTGCCAGCCCTGAGCGTGCCATCTCTCTCACAAATAGTGGGCCATAGAAAGCCTATTTAATTTATTTTTTTGGTTTTATAAATTCTCCCTGAAAAAAAGGGAGATTAATATTGGCCTCTGGGCTTGTGTGCCAGTTGTGAGCGTGCCATCTGTGCCAGTCCTGAGCGTGCCATCTCTCTCACAAATAGTGGGCCATAGAAAGCCTATTTAATTTTTTTTTTGGTTTTATAAATTTTCCCTGAAAAAAGGGAGATTAATATTGGCCTCTGGGCTTGTGTGCCAGTTGTGAGCGTGCCATCTGTGCCAGTTGTGAGCGTGCCATCTCTCTCACAAATAGTGGGCCATAGAAAGCCTATTTAATTTTTTTTTTGGTTTTATAAATTTTCCCTGAAAAAAGGGAGATTAATATTGGCCTCTGGGCTTGTGTGCCAGTTGTGAGCGTGCCATCTGTGCCAGTCCTGAGCGTGCCATCTCTCTCACAAATAGTGGGCCATAGAAAGCCTATTTAATTTTTTTTTTGGTTTTATAAATTCTCCCTGAAAAAAAGGGAGATTAATATTGGCCTCTGGGCTTGTGTGCCAGTTGTGAGCGTGCCATCTGTGCCAGTCCTGAGCGTGCCATCTCTCTCACAAATAGTGGGCCATAGAAAGCCTATTTAAATATTTTTTTGGTTTTATAAATTCTCCCAGAAAAAAAGGGAGATTAATATTGGCCTCTGGGCTTCTGTGCCAGTCCTGAGCGTGCCATCTGTGCCAGTCCTGAGCGTCCCATCTCTCTCACAAATAGTGGGCCATAGAAAGCCTATTTTTTTTTTTTTTGGGGTTTTAGAAATTCTCCCTGAAAAAAAAAGGGAGATTAATATTGCCCTTTGGGCTTGTGTGCCAGTACTAAGCGTTCCATCTCTCTCTCTCTCTCAGTCAGTGGGCCATAGAACGCCTATTTTTGGTTTTATTTGTTTTCTAAATTCTCCCTGAAAAAATCATTTTATTTTATTTGGTTTCTAAATTCTTCCTGATAAAATCATATTTTTTTTATTTTTTTTTTTTCTAAAGTCTCCCTGAAAAAAAAAAAAAAAAACAACCAAAAAAAACAGTGGGAGATTAATATTGGCCTTTCTGCTTGTGTGCCAGTCTTGACTCCTGGGTGTGCCATCTGTCTCTCTCTCTCTCTCTCTCTCTCTCTCTCTCTCCAATTGTGGTCCATAGAAAGCCTATATTTTTTTTCCTTGATTTGGGTTCAAAAATCTACCAGAGAAAATAACTACATCAATCATTGGTAGAAAAATATTGGCCTCTGGGCTTGTGTGCCACTCCTGACTCCTGTGTGCGTCATCTCTCAGTCAGTGGGCCATAGAACGCCTATTTTTGTTTTTATTTGTTTTCTAAATTCTCCCTGAAAAAATCATTTTATTTTATTTGGTTTCTAAATTCTTCCTGATAAAATCATATTTTTTTTATTATTTTTTTTTCTAAAGTCTCCCTGAAAAAAAAAAAAAAAAAACAAACCCAAAAAAAAATTGGGAGATTAATATTGGCCTTTCTGCTTGTGTGCCAGTCTTGACTCCTGGGTGTGCCATCTCTCTCTCTCTCTCTCTCTCTCTCTCTCTCTCTCTCTCTCTCTCTCTCCAATTGTGGTCCATAGAAAGCCTATATTTTTTTTCCTTGATTTGGGTTCAAAAATCTACCAGAGAAAATAACTCCATCAATCATTGGTAGAAAAATATTGGCCTCTGGGCTTGTGTGCCACTCCTGATTCCTGTGTGCGTCATCTCTCACTCAGTGGCCCATAGAAAGCATATAGTTTGTTACATTTGTTTTCTAAATTCTCCCTGCAAAAATCTATTTTTTTTTTTTTTTGCGGTTTCTAAAGTGTTCCTGAAAAAAATAAAAATAAAAAAAAAATAATAGTGTGACATTAATATTAACATTTGTGCTTCAGTGACAGTCCTGCGTGTGGGGCATCTCTCTAATTTGCAGCCACCAAAAAAAGAGTGTGTAACATTGGCCCTGATTTTCGCTGTGGTCTCACCAACCTGTAAAGGGGTAGCTAAATCATACTGAAGTTATAGCTCACCGTGTAAGTTGTGTGACTGCAACAAATAACGTTAGTTTGGTTACGTTTTTAAAACATTGAGGAAGTCTAGTGGAAGAGGTCGTGGCCGGGGGCGTTCATTGTCAGCTGGTAATGAGGGTAGTGGTAGTGGTGGAGCATCAGGTGGTCGTGGGGAAAAAAATATTGCACCTAAGTCTGGAGCTGTGGAGCCAGGTTCGTCGTCCGGCTACACAAGGCCTCGAACGCTCCCTTTTCTGGGATTAGGAAAACCGCTTTTAAAGCCGGAGCAGCAAGAGCAAGTTTTGGCTTATCTTGCTGACTCAGCCTCTAGCTCTTTTGCCTCCTCTCGTGAAACTGGTAAAAGTAAAAGCAGCGCGTCGTTAGTGGATGTTCACGGTCAGGGACAAGTCACTTCCTTGTCCTCTTCAGCAAAAACAACAAAAGAGAAGAATGCAGCAGGCGACACAACGGGTTACTCCATGGAGCTCTTTACACATACCGTCCCTGGCTTAGAAAGTGAAGCAGTTAACAGTCCATGCCCATTACAAATTGAATCTGACATGGAGTGCACTGACGCACAGCCACAGCCAGACTACTATGCTGGTCCTTTGACTCAGACCACAACATTGCCCTCGCAGGGTGCTGATCAAGAATCAGACCCTGATGAGACTATGTTGCCCCATCACGAACGCTATACCACCGAACGACACGGTGACACAGACGAAGTTGCGCAGGAGGTACAAGAAGAGTTATTAGATGACCCAGTTCTTGACCCCGATTGGCAGCCATTGGGGGAACAGGGTGCAGGCGGCAGCAGTTCTGAAGCAGAGGAGGAGGAGGGGCCGCAGCAGGCATCAACATCGCCACAGGTTCCATCTGCCGGGCCCGTATCTTGCCCAAAACGCGTGGCAAAGCCAAAACCTGGTGGAGGACAGCGTGGCCATCCGGTTAAAGCTCAGTCTGCAATGCCTGAAAAGGTATCCGATGCTAGAAAGAGTGCAGTCTGGCATTTTTTTAAACAACATCCAATTGATCAGCGCAAAGTCATCTGTCAAAAATGTTCTACTTCCTTAAGCAGAGGTCAGAATCTGAAAAGTCTCAATACTAGTTGCATGCATAGACATTTAACCACCATGCATTTGAAAGCTTGGACTAACTACCAAACGTCCCTTAAGGTTGTTGCACCCTCGGCCAATGAAGCTAGTCATCAACGCAACATCCCTTCCGGCAGTGTAGGACCACCATTTAGCGCACCACCTGCTGTATCTGTGCAGGTATCTTTGCCAGGCCAAAGCAGTCAGGGTCAGGGAATCACCAGTTTCGTAGTAGGAAACACTGCATCTAGGGCACCGGCGGCAACAATACCATCTCCCACCGTCTCTCAGTCTGCCATGTCCACCGGCACCCCCGCTAGTTCCACGATCTCCAGCTCTCCAGTCCAGCTCACCCTACATGAGACTATGGTTAGAAAAAGGAAATACTTAGCCTCGCATCCGCGTACACAGGGTTTGAACGCCCACATAGCTAGACTAATCTCGTTAGAGATGATGCCCTACCGGTTAGTTGAAAGCGAAGCGTTCAAAGACCTGATGGACTACGCTGTACCACGCTACGAGCTACCCAGTCGACACTTTTTTTCCAGAAAAGCCATCCCAGCCCTCCACCAGCATGTTAAAGAGCGCATCGTCCATGCACTCAGGCAATCTGTGAGCACAAAGGTGCACCTGACAACAGATGCATGGACCAGTAGGCATGGCCAGGGACGTTACGTGTCCATCACGGCACACTGGGTAAATGTGGTGGATTCAGGGTCCACAGGGGACAGCAAGTTTGGGACAGTTCTGCCTAGCCCACGGTCTAGTAAACAGTTGTCTGTAGCCGTTCGCACCCCCTCCTCCTCCTCCTCCTCCTCGTCCTCCTGCAGAAGCAAGAGCTCGTCCACAGACCGCAGTCGCACAAACACTCCATCCGCACCTGCCACAGTTGCACACCAGGTCTCCCATTATGGGGCAGCTACTGGCATACGTCAGCAGGCTGTATTGGCTATGAAGTGTTTGGGCGACAATAGACACACCGCGGAAGTTCTGTCCGAGTTCTTGCAGCAAGAAACGCAGTCGTGGCTGGGCACTGTAGATCTTGAGGCAGGCAAGGTAGTGAGTGATAACGGAAGGAATTTCATGGCTGCCATCTCCCTTTCCCAACTGAAACACATTCCTTGCCTGGCTCACACCTTAAACCTGGTGGTGCAGTGCTTCCTGAAAAGTTATCCGGGGTTATCCGACCTGCTCCTCAAAGTGCGTGGACTTTGCGCACATATCCGCCGTTCGCCTGTACACTCCAGCCGTATGCAGACCTATCAGCGTTCTTTGAACCTTCCCCAGCATCGCCTAATCATAGACGTTGCAACAAGGTGGAACTCAACACTGCACATGCTTCAGAGACTGTGCGAACAGAGGCGGGCTGTAATGTTTTTGTGGGAGGATACACATACACGGGCAGGCAGTAGGATGGCAGACATGGAGTTGTCAGGTGTGCAGTGGTCGAAGATTCAAGACATGTGTCAAGTCCTTCAGTGTTTTGAGGAATGCACACGGCTGGTTAGTGCAGACAATGCCATAATAAGCATGAGCATCCCCCTAATGCGTCTGCTGATGCAAAGTTTGACGCACATAAAGGATCAGGCGTCTGCACCAGAGGAAGAGGAAAGCCTTGATGACAGTCAGCGATTGTCTGGTCAGGGCAGTGTACATGACGAGGTACCGGGCGAAGAGGAGGTGGAGGATGAGGAGGATGATGGGGATGAGTATATTTTTAATGAGGAAGCTTTCCCGGGGGCACGGGAAATTGGTGGCGTGGCAAGGCCGGGTTCTGGTTTTTTGAGGGACACAAGTGACGTAGATTTGCCTGCAACTGCCCCTCAACCAAGCACAACCGCAGATTTGACAACGGGAACTTTGGCCCACATGGCGGATTATGCCTTGCGTATCCTCAAAAGGGACACACGCATTACAAAAATGATGAACGATGACGATTACTGGTTGGCCTGCCTCCTTGATCCTCGCTATAAAGGCAAATTGCAAAATATTATGCCACATGAGAACTTGGAACTAATATTAGCAACAAAACAATCAACTCTTGTTGACCGTTTGCTTCTGGCATTCCCTGCACACAGCGCCCGTGATCGTTCTCACACGAGCTCCAGGGGCCAGCAGACCAGAGGTGTTAGAGGGGCAGAAATCAGAAGTGGCGTTGGCCAGAGGGGTTTTCTGACCAGGTTGTGGAGTGATTTTTCTATGACCGCAGACAGGACAGGTACTGCAGCATCAATTCAAAGTGACAGGAGACAACATTTGTCCAGTATGGTTACAAACTATTTTTCATCCCTTATCGACGTTCTCCCTCAACCGTCATTCCCATTTGATTACTGGGCATCCAAATTAGACACCTGGCCAGAATTGGCAGAATATGCATTGCAGGAGCTTGCTTGCCCGGCAGCTAGTGTCCTATCAGAAAGAGTATTCAGTGCTGCAGGTTCAATACTAACAGAAAAAAGGACTCGTCTGGCTACCCAAAATGTAGATGATCTAACCTTCATTAAAATGAACCACAACTGGATTTCAAAATCTTTTGCCCCACCCTGCCCGGCTGACACCTAGCTTTCCTATGAAAAGGTCTTGCCTGTGGACTATTCTGAATGACTTTTCCAATCTCGTAATTTTCTTCACCTGATTGTCCAGCATACGACATGTTTCCACCTCACGAAATGGCCAAACTCCCCACACGGGGCCGTGCTATCGACACTTTGCGCTTGGACCCTTGAGAGTGCTGTTTGTCTGAAGAGGTGGGTGTGGCCGCTTTTGGTCGACGGCACTGCCACTGGGTCCCTCATAGTACAATAAAGTGTCTCTGGCGGTGGTGGTGCGCACCCAACGTCAGACACACCGTTGTAATATGAGGGGCCCTGTGCCTGTACCGCCGGCCACAAGACAGTTCCCCCCCCCAGCTCAAACAGTGCTCTACCACTAGCAAAATTATCTCTCACAGCTTCACCAATGTGTAGTCTAGGCGCTGACATCCTTCAATGCCTGGCACTGACAATACCATTGTTTTGACATTTTTGTTATGTTAGGCCTTCGAAGCCTGTCTGCGGTCCCTTCTTTCTACAACTACTACACTGACCAGGCCACTGCTGGCCGCGTTACCCTGGAACCAATTTAAAAGTGCCTACAGTCAGCCCAATTTTGTTATGTTAGGCCTTGGAAGCCTGTCTGCGGTCACTCCTTCCACTAGACTTCCACTGACCAGACCACTGCTGCCCGTGTACCCCTGGAACCAATTTAAAAGTGCCTACAGCCAGCCCAAGTTTGTTATGTTAGGCCTTGGAAGCCTGTCTGCGGTCACTCCTTCCACTGACCAGACCACTGCTGCCCGTGTACCCCTGGAACCAATTTAAAAGTGCCTACAGCCAGCCCAAGTTTGTTATGTTAGGCCTTGGAAGCCTGTCTGCGGTCACTCCTTCCACTGACCAGACCACTGCTGCCCGTGTACCCCTGGAACCAATTTAAAAGTGCCTACAGCCAGCCCAAGTTTGTTATGTTAGGCCTTGGAAGCCTGTCTGCGGTCACTCCTTCCACTAGACTTCCACTGACCAGACCACTGCTGCCCGTGTACCCCTGGAACCAATTTAAAAGTGCCTACAGCCAGCCCAAGTTTGTTATGTTAGGCCTTGGAAGCCTGTCTGCGGTCACTCCTTCCACTGACCAGACCACTGCTGCCCGTGTACCCCTGGAACCAATTTAAAAGTGCCTACAGCCAGCCCAAGTTTGTTATGTTAGGCCTTGGAAGCCTGTCTGCGGTCACTCCTTCCACTGACCAGACCACTGCTGCCCGTGTACCCCTGGAACCAATTTAAAAGTGCCTACAGCCAGCCCAAGTTTGTTATGTTAGGCCTTGGAAGCCTGTCTGCGGTCACTCCTTCCACTAGACTTCCACTGACCAGACCACTGCTGCCCGTGTACCCCTGGAACCAATTTAAAAGTGCCTACAGCCAGCCCAAGTTTGTTATGTTAGGTCTTGGAAGCCTGTCTGCGGTCACTCCTTCCACTAGACTTCCACTGACCAGACCACTGCTGCCCGTGTACCCCTGGAACCAATTTAAAAGTGCCTACAGCCAGCCCAAGTTTGTTATGTTAGGCCTTGGAAGCCTGTCTGCGGTCACTCCTTCCACTGACCAGACCACTGCTGCCCGTGTACCCCTGGAACCAATTTAAAAGTGCCTACAGCCAGCCCAAGTTTGTTATGTTAGGCCTTGGAAGCCTGTCTGCGGTCACTCCTTCCACTAGACTTCCACTGACCAGACCACTGCTGCCCGTGTACCCCTGGAACCAATTTAAAAGTGCCTACAGCCAGCCCAAGTTTGTTATGTTAGGCCTTGGAAGCCTGTCTGCGGTCACTCCTTCCACTAGACTTCCACTGACCAGACCACTGCTGCCCGTGTACCCCTGGAACCAATTTAAAAGTGCCTACAGCCAGCCCAAGTTTGTTATGTTAGGCCTTGGAAGCCTGTCTGCGGTCACTCCTTCCACTGACCAGACCACTGCTGCCCGTGTACCCCTGGAACCAATTTAAAAGTGCCTACAGCCAGCCCAAGTTTGTTATGTTAGGCCTTGGAAGCCTGTCTGCGGTCACTCCTTCCACTGACCAGACCACTGCTGCCCGTGTACCCCTGGAACCAATTTAAAAGTGCCTACAGCCAGCCCAAGTTTGTTATGTTAGGCCTTGGAAGCCTGTCTGCGGTCACTCCTTCCACTAGACTTCCACTGACCAGACCACTGCTGCCCGTGTACCCCTGGAACCAATTTAAAAGTGCCTACAGCCAGCCCAAGTTTGTTATGTTAGGCCTTGGAAGCCTGTCTGCGGTCACTCCTTCCACTAGACTTCCACTGACCAGACCACTGCTGCCCATGTACCCCTGGAACCAATTTAAAAGTGCCTACAGCCAGCCCAAGTTTGTTATGTTAGGCCTTGGAAGCCTGTCTGCGGTCACTCCTTCCACTGACCAGACCACTGCTGCCCGTGTACCCCTGGAACCAATTTAAAAGTGCCTACAGCCAGCCCAAGTTTGTTATGTTAGGCCTTGGAAGCCTGTCTGCGGTCACTCCTTCCACTGACCAGACCACTGCTGCCCGTGTACCCCTGGAACCAATTTAAAAGTGCCTACAGCCAGCCCAAGTTTGTTATGTTAGGCCTTGGAAGCCTGTCTGCGGTCACTCCTTCCACTAGACTTCCACTGACCAGACCACTGCTGCCCGTGTACCCCTGGAACCAATTTAAAAGTGCCTACAGCCAGCCCAAGTTTGTTATGTTAGGCCTTGGAAGCCTGTCTGCGGTCACTCCTTCCACTAGACTTCCACTGACCAGACCACTGCTGCCCATGTACCCCTGGAACCAATTTAAAAGTGCCTACAGCCAGCCCAAGTTTGTTATGTTAGGCCTTGGAAGCCTGTCTGCGGTCACTCCTTCCACTAGACTTCCACTGACCAGACCACTGCTGCCCGTGTACCCCTGGAACCAATTTAAAAGTGCCTACAGCCAGCCCAAGTTTGTTATGTTAGGCCTTGGAAGCCTGTCTGCGGTCACTCCTTCCACTAGACTTCCACTGACCAGACCACTGCTGCCCATGTACCCCTGGAACCAATTTAAAAGTGCCTACAGCCAGCCCAAGTTTGTTATGTTAGGCCTTGGAAGCCTGTCTGCGGTCACTCCTTCCACTAGACTTCCACTGACCAGACCACTGCTGCCCATGTACCCCTGGAACCAATTTAAAAGTGCCTACAGCCAGCCCAAGTTTGTTATGTTAGGCCTTGGAAGCCTGTCTGCGGTCACTCCTTCCACTAGACTTCCACTGACCATACACTGCTGCCCATGTACCCCTGGAACAAATTTAAAAGTGCCTACAGCCAGCCCAAGTTTGTTATGTTAGGCCTTCGAAGCCTGTCTGCGTCCCGTTCTTTCAACTACAACTATACTGACCAGGCCACTGATGGCCGTGTTCCCCTGGAACCAATTTTAACTTGCCTACAGCCAGCCCTATGTTATTATGTTAGGCCTTCGAAGCCTGTCTGCGTCCCGTTCTTTCAACTACAACTACACTGACCAGGCCACTGATGGCCGTGTTACCCTGGAACCAATTTTAACTTGCCTACAGCCAGCCCAATGTTAGGCCTTTGATGCCTGTCTGCCGTCATTCCTTCCACTAGGCCTCCACTGACCTGTCTATTGCTGCCCGTGTACCCCTTGAACCAACCTAATAAAATATTTTAAAAATTAATTTGATTATAAAAAATAAGATCGTGTTGAGATCTCAAATGCAGACATTTTAACAATCAAAACAAACACACATCAAATATCTGGAACTGTACTACAAAGGTCCAACAGCTACAATTTCTTTCTCCTGCAAGAAGTTAACTGAAAGTTTTTTGGAGTTGTTAACACAGATATGGCATCCACCGAGTGTTGTCCTGTCGCGTCTCCTTTAAATTATTTCCAATAAGATGTTAAACTACTAATTTAATAAAATCAATAATTAAAAAATTAATTGAGTAAGTCAAAAGCACATTGCAAATAAACATTAATTACAAATCAAGAAGCATGGCGCGTCCGAGGGTGAGTAGATACCGAATAAGAATATAATCACCCTCGGACGTGCAATGCTTATTTAAAACAGCCTTCCTTCCTATGAATCAGCCCTTCCGTGGTGTAGAGAGAGGTTGTGTTACACTCCAAGGTGTTCCCCAGGTTGCCTTTCCTGAGCTTCGATCTTCCGGCTCTCGTTTAGTAGCTGTTGGAAACTACGCTGCATTAGGCCTACTAATTGTGTATGGGTGAAACAGTGGCGCATCTGCGGTCCCTCCTTCCACTAGGCCTCCACTGACCTGTCTACTGCGGCCCGTGTACCCCTTGAACCAACCTAATAAAATATTTTAAAAATTAATTTGATTATAAAAAATAAGATCGTGTTGAGATCTCAAATGCAGACATTTTAACAATCAAAACAAACACACAACAAATATCTGGAACTGTACTACAAAGGTCCAACAGCTACAATTTCTTTCTCCTGCAAGAAGTTAACTGAAAGTTTTTTGGAGTTGTTAACACAGATATGGCATCCACCGAGTGTTGTCCTGTCGCGTCTCCTTTAAATTATTTCCAATAAGATGTTAAACTACTAATTTAATAAAATCAATAATTAAAAAATTAATTGAGTAAGTCAAAAGCACATTGCAAATAAACATTAATTACAAATCAAGAAGCATGGCGCGTCCGAGGGTGAGTAGATACCGAATAAGAATATAATCACCCTCGGACGCGCAATGCTTATTTAAAACAGCCTTCCTTCCTATGAATCAGCCCTTCCGTGGTGTAGAGAGAGGTTGTGTTACACTCCAAGGTGTTCCCCAGGTTGCCTTTCCTGAGCTTCGATCTTCCGGCTCTCGTTTAGTAGCTGTTGGAAACTACGCTGCATTAGGCCTACTAATTGTGTATGGGTGAAACAGTGGCGCATCTGCGGTCCCTCCTTCCACTAGGCCTCCACTGACCTGTCTACTGCGGCCCGTGTACCCCTTGAACCAACCTAATAAAATATTTTAAAAATTAATTTGATTATAAAAAATAAGATCGTGTTGAGATCTCAAATGCAGACATTTTAACAATCAAAACAAACACACATCAAATATCTGGAACTGTACTACAAAGGTCCAACAGCTACAATTTCTTTCTCCTGCAAGAAGTTAACTGAAAGTTTTTTGGAGTTGTTAACACAGATATGGCATCCACCGAGTGTTGTCCTGTCGCGTCTCCTTTAAATTATTTCCAATAAGATGTTAAACTACTAATTTAATAAAATCAATAATTAAAAAATTAATTGAGTAAGTCAAAAGCACATTGCAAATAAACATTAATTACAAATCAAGAAGCATGGCGCGTCCGAGGGTGAGTAGATACCGAATAAGAATATAATCACCCTCGGACGCGCAATGCTTATTTAAAACAGCCTTCCTTCCTATGAATCAGCCCTTCCGTGGTGTAGAGAGAGGTTGTGTTACACTCCAAGGTGTTCCCCAGGTTGCCTTTCCTGAGCTTCGATCTTCCGGCTCTCGTTTAGTAGCTGTTGGAAACTACGCTGCATTAGGCCTACTAATTGTGTATGGGTGAAACAGTGGCGCATCTGCGGTCCCTCCTTCCACTAGGCCTCCACTGACCTGTCTACTGCGGCCCGTGTACCCCTTGAACCAACCTAATAAAATATTTTAAAAATTAATTTGATTATAAAAAATAAGATCGTGTTGAGATCTCAAATGCAGACATTTTAACAATCAAAACAAACACACAACAAATATCTGGAACTGTACTACAAAGGTCCAACAGCTACAATTTCTTTCTCCTGCAAGAAGTTAACTGAAAGTTTTTTGGAGTTGTTAACACAGATATGGCATCCACCGAGTGTTGTCCTGTCGCGTCTCCTTTAAATTATTTCCAATAAGATGTTAAACTACTAATTTAATAAAATCAATAATTAAAAAATTAATTGAGTAAGTCAAAAGCACATTGCAAATAAACATTAATTACAAATCAAGAAGCATGGCGCGTCCGAGGGTGAGTAGATACCGAATAAGAATATAATCACCCTCGGACGCGCAATGCTTATTTAAAACAGCCTTCCTTCCTATGAATCAGCCCTTCCGTGGTGTAGAGAGAGGTTGTGTTACACTCCAAGGTGTTCCCCAGGTTGCCTTTCCTGAGCTTCGATCTTCCGGCTCTCGTTTAGTAGCTGTTGGAAACTACGCTGCATTAGGCCTACTAATTGTGTATGGGTGAAACAGTGGCGCATCTGCGGTCCCTCCTTCCACTAGGCCTCCACTGACCTGTCTACTGCGGCCCGTGTACCCCTTGAACCAACCTAATAAAATATTTTAAAAATTAATTTGATTATAAAAAATAAGATCGTGTTGAGATCTCAAATGCAGACATTTTAACAATCAAAACAAACACACATCAAATATCTGGAACTGTACTACAAAGGTCCAACAGCTACAATTTCTTTCTCCTGCAAGAAGTTAACTGAAAGTTTTTTGGAGTTGTTAACACAGATATGGCATCCACCGAGTGTTGTCCTGTCGCGTCTCCTTTAAATTATTTCCAATAAGATGTTAAACTACTAATTTAATAAAATCAATAATTAAAAAATTAATTGAGTAAGTCAAAAGCACATTGCAAATAAACATTAATTACAAATCAAGAAGCATGGCGCGTCCGAGGGTGAGTAGATACCGAATAAGAATATAATCACCCTCGGACGCGCAATGCTTATTTAAAACAGCCTTCCTTCCTATGAATCAGCCCTTCCGTGGTGTAGAGAGAGGTTGTGTTACACTCCAAGGTGTTCCCCAGGTTGCCTTTCCTGAGCTTCGATCTTCCGGCTCTCGTTTAGTAGCTGTTGGAAACTACGCTGCATTAGGCCTACTAATTGTGTATGGGTGAAACAGTGGCGCATCTGCGGTCCCTCCTTCCACTAGGCCTCCACTGACCTGTCTACTGCGGCCCGTGTACCCCTTGAACCAACCTAATAAAATATTTTAAAAATTAATTTGATTATAAAAAATAAGATCGTGTTGAGATCTCAAATGCAGACATTTTAACAATCAAAACAAACACACAACAAATATCTGGAACTGTACTACAAAGGTCCAACAGCTACAATTTCTTTCTCCTGCAAGAAGTTAACTGAAAGTTTTTTGGAGTTGTTAACACAGATATGGCATCCACCGAGTGTTGTCCTGTCGCGTCTCCTTTAAATTATTTCCAATAAGATGTTAAACTACTAATTTAATAAAATCAATAATTAAAAAATTAATTGAGTAAGTCAAAAGCACATTGCAAATAAACATTAATTACAAATCAAGAAGCATGGCGCGTCCGAGGGTGAGTAGATACCGAATAAGAATATAATCACCCTCGGACGCGCAATGCTTATTTACAACAGCCTTCCTTCCTATGAATCAGCCCTTTCGTGGTGTAGAGAGAGGTTGTGTTACACTAAGGTGTTCCCCGGGTTGCCTTTCATGAGCTTCGATCTTCCGGCTCTCGTTTAGTAGTTGGTGGAAACTACGCTGCATTAGGCCTACAAATTTGGTATGGGGTGTAGAGACAGGTTGTGTTACACTCCAAGGTTTTCACCAGGTTGCCTTTCCTGAGCTTCGATCTTCATGCTCTCGTTTAGTAGTTGTAGAAAAGTACGCTGCATTAGGCCTACAAAATGGGTATGGGGTGGAGAGAGATGGTGTGTTACACTCCAAGGTGTTCCCCAGGTTGCCTTTCCTGAGCTTCGATCTTCATGCTCTCGTTTAGTAGGTGTCGGAAAGTAGGCTGCATTAGGCCTAAAAAATGGGGAATGGGGTGGAGAGAGATGGTGTGTTACACTCCAAGGTGTTCCCCAGGTTTCCTTGCCATTGCTTCGGTCTTCCGACTCTCGTTTAGTAGTTGTAGAAAAGTACACTGCATTAGGCCTAAAAAATGGGTATGGGGTGTAGAGAGATGGTGTGATCCACTCCAAGGTGTTCCCCAGGTTGCCTTTCCTGAGCTTCGATCTTCATGCTCTCGTTTAGTAGGTGTCGGAAAGTAGGCTGCATTAGGCCTACAAATTGGGTATGGGGTGGAGAGAGATGGTGTGTTACACTCCAAGGTGTTCCCCAGGTTGCCTTTCCTGAGCTTCTATCTTCAGGCTCTCATTAAATTGTGGTTAAATGGAACAACTGCATTTGGCGTACTAGTTGGTTTGGGGCCTACTATCGGTGTCTGCCACTCCTTGCTGTTCTCCTGGTTTCCTGTCCTGAAATTCCATTTTCAGGCTCTCGTTAAGTAGTTGTTAATGTTAGACTGCATTTGGCCTACTAGTTGGGTTGGGGCCTACTATCGGTGTCTGCCACTCCTTGCTGTTCTCCTCCACTGAACAAAGCTGTGCCGCCTGTTTACTACGGTTGCCAATTTTGAACTGCATTTCGACTACTTACTGATTTGGCCCTACTCTCTGTGTCAGCCTCTCATTCCAGTTGTCCTCCACTGCAATGCCCCCTGGTTATTCCTGTGTTACCAATTTTGAACTGCATTTAGCCCACTTTCTTCTTTGGGCCTATATCTGTGTTTCCACTTCATCGTGCCCATTGCCCAGCCAGTGATAGATGAGTCTGCTGGTACATTGACCCATAACGCAACATTCCCCGTGCACGCTACACAACAACATTGTGACCCTGCTGAAAGTCAGGTTGCTCTTCCCGCATACCATACCACCTTACACGGGGACAAAGAGGAAGGTGCAGATGAAAGTGCAGGTTCCTTCATCAGGTGGGGGGAGGAATACTAGTTGGCGACGTCACTGGCACAGGGCCTCTCATAGTACGCAAAAGTGTTGCTGCCGGTGGGAGGCGCCCCCGCCGTGCAAACACACCGCTGTACTTTGAGGGGCCCTGTGCCAGTGCCAATGCCAACGAGTGGGCCCCCCCTGCTTGCTCAGGTTCACAGCACTTGCAAAGTTGAAATACTTACCTCTCCCTGCTCCACTGCCGTGACGTGGTCCAGATTTCCTGGGCCCACTAATTACTTGAACCAGCCCTACCCCCCACAACTTTAGCCAAATGACCCCCAATTTCAAATGCCTTCCAATTATTATAAGGTAAATTACGCTTGACAAGCTTCATTAAGAAGAATGGATGGTTTTGACATTAAAATGGGCACTCTAGGTGTTTTCCTGGCCCCCACTCACTGCCGACTATGCTGCCCCATTGACTTGCATTGGGTTTCGTGTTTCGGTCGATCCCGACTTTACGTCATAATCGGCCGATTTCACTCGACCCGACTTTGGACATAGTCGGGTTTTGCAAAACCCGGCTCGACTCTAAAAAGGTCAAGGTCGCTCAACTCTAGTGTCTACCCCTGCCCTCAGCCAGTGGCGTGTCACTAATAGCACACCATGCAGCTGCTATGGGGCCCATGAGTCGGGGGCCCACCCGGTGGCAGCAAAGAAGGAGCAGCGGGTGACAGGAGGCAGAAGCCGGCAGCTGCAGCTAAATCCTGTGCCCGCTGCTAAAGAGAAATTCATTTTCACTGCTCCCCATGCCCATAGTCACTCCCACCACTATGCACTGAAGTTAGTGCCGAGAGATGGGAGGGACTATAGGAGGGGAGAGCAGTGAATATTCATTTCACTTTAATAGTGGTCACAGTAGCCGCAGCTGCAGGTTTCCTGCTGCTATTCGATCACATGTGCCTGGTACTAAAGGGAATGAATATTCACTGCTCTCCACACTCATGAATACGGTACTTATCAGTAAGCGAGTGAGTACGTGGTGGCCATAATACTGTAGGACTGCATTATATTCTGTTGGGGACTGCATTATATTCTGTTGGGGACTGCATTATATTCTATGGAGGGCTGCATTATATGCTATGGGGGGTTGCGTTATACAGTGGGGCAAAAAAGTATTTAGTCAGTCAGCAATAGTGCAAGTTCCACCACTTAAAAAGATGAGAGGCGTCTGTAATTTACATCATAGGTAGACCTCAACTATGGGAGACAAACTGAGAAAAAAAATCCAGAAAATCACATTGTCTGTTTTTTTAACATTTTATTTGCATATTATGGTGGAGAATAAGTATTTGGTCAGAAACAAAATTTCATCTCAATACTTTGTAATATATCCTTTGTTGACAGAGGTCAAACGTTTTCTGTAAGTCTTCACAAGGTTGCCACACACTGTTGTTGGTATGTTGGCCCATTCCTCCATGCAGATCTCCTCTAGAGCAGTGATGTTTTTGGCTTTTCGCTTGGCAACACGGACTTTCAACTCCCTCCAAAGGTTTTCTATAGGATTGAGATCTGGAGACTGGCTAGGCCACTCCAGGACCTTGAAATGCTTCTTACGAAGCCACTCCTTCGTTGCCCTGGCGGTGTGCTTTGGATCATTGTCATATTGAAAGACCCAGCCACGTTTCATCTTCAATGCCCTTGCTGATGGAAGGAGGTTTGCACTCAAAATCTCATGATACATGGCCCCATTCATTCTTTCATGTACCCGGATCAGTCGTCCTGGCCCCTTTGCAGAGAAACAGCCCCAAAGCATGATGTTTCCACCACCATGCTTTACAGTAGGTATGGTGTTTGATGGATGCAACTCAGTATTCTTTTTCCTCCAAACACGACAAGTTGTGTTTCTACCAAACAGTTCCAGTTTGGTTTCATCAGACCATAGGACATTCTCCCAAAACTCCTCTGGATCATCCAAATGCTCTCTAGAAAACTTCAGATGGGCCCGGACATGTACTGGCTTAAGCAGAGGTACACGTCTGACACTGCAGGATCTGAGTACATGGTGGCATAGTGTGTTACTTATGGTAGGCCTTGTTACATTGGTCCCAGCTCTCTGCAGTTCATTCACTAGGTCCCCCCGCGTGGTTCTGGGATTTTTGCTCACCGCTCTTGTGATCATTCTGACCCCACGGGGTGGGATTTTGCGTGGAGCCCCAGATCGAGGGAGATTATCAGTGGTCTTGTATGTCTTCCATTTTCTAATTATTGCTCCCACTGTTGATTTCTTCACTCCAAGCTGGTTGGCTATTGCAGATTCAGTCTTCCCAGCCTGGTGCAGGGCTACAATTTTGTTTCTGGTGTCCTTTGACAGCTCTTTGGTCTTCACCATAGTGGAGTTTGGAGTCAGACTGTTTGAGGGTGTGCACAGGTGTCTTTTTATACTGATAACAAGTTTAAACAGGTGCCATTACTACAGGTAATGAGTGGAGGAAAGAGGAGACTCTTAAAGAAGAAGTTACAGGTCTGTGAGAGCCAGAAATCTTGATTGTTTGTTTCTGACCAAATACTTATTTTCCACCATAATATGCAAATAAAATGTTAAAAAAAACAGACAATGTGATTTTCTGGATTTTTTTTTCTCAGTTTGTCTCCCATAGTTGAGGTCTACCTATGATGTAAATTACAGACGCCTCTCATCTTTTTAAGTGGTGGAACTTGCACTATTGCTGACTGACTAAATACTTTTTTGCCCCACTGTACTAAATGAGGTCAGAATTATATTTTATATGGGGACTGCATTATACTCTATGGAGGACTATGGGAGTGTATTATACTCTATGGAGGACTATGGGGACTGTGTTATACTATATGGAGGACTAGAGGGAGTACAGTATACTATATGGAGGACTAGGGGGAGTACATTGTGCTTTATGGAGGACTATGGAAGTGTATTATACTACAAGGGTGTATTATACTATATGGAAGACTATGGGGAGTCTATTATACTATATGGAGGACTATGGGGAGTGTGTTATACTATATGGAGGACTAGAGGGAGTACAGTATACTATATGGAGGACTAGGGGGAGTACATTGTGCTTTATGGAGGACTATGGAAGTGTATTATACTATATGGAGGACTATAGGGAGTCTATTATACTATATGGAGGACTATGTGGAGTCTATTATACTATATGGACGACTAGGGGGAGTGTATTATACTACATGTATGACTAGGTGAGTACATTATACTATATGGAGGACTAGGGGGAGAATTTTATAATATATGGAGGACTGTGTGTGTGTGTTATACTATATGGAGGACTGGGGGAGTCTATTATAGTATATGGAGGACTGGGGGGAGTGTATTATACTATATGGATGACTAGGTGAGTACATTATACTATATGGAGGACTATGGGAGTGTATTATACTATATGGAGAACTAGGGGGAGTGCAAAATGCAAGATATTCATCGAGTGATTGGATTGGTTGTGCCGCAACAAAAATCATTGTTCTCAGCAGCACATCGCCCGGTGAAAACTGCAGATATGCTGCTAAGATGGTACTGTATGTGGACAGATTGATCTACTAGTGATTATTCTGTCCCCATTATTATTCCTCAGCCGGAGTAAAGTGGCCGGAAACAAGCGGCGAATGACTTCAATATTGTTAATCACACTCGTCTAGTGGCCCGAAATCGGTGCATGTAACTACAACCGAAATGTTTCTGTGTGATGGTGCAATTTGTTAGCATTTGGGGCCCCATTTTAATCTTTTGCCTAGGGCCCCACTTTGCCTAAAACCAGCCCTGCTGATACCATAAGCCATGCTGCAAACCACCCTCTCATGGTACCCGCCTATGCAACGACAGTCTGGAACTTAGAGATATTGTTGTCCCTTTCGCATCCTTCTGTGCTTCCTCCTTTTCCTCTGGCACCACCACTTCCTTCTTCAGACTATTCAAAATGTGCTCCAGTAGATGACCAGAATAGTGATGCTGATGATGGCATCGTCAGTGCTAACTATCTTAGTAGCCATTTTGAAATTGTGTGGAAGGTTGCAGAGGTCTCTCATCTGTGCCCTCTCCGCAAGCGTGATTTGCACCACGTCCATCCTGCTTTTTCCCAGGCTATGTAAAATTACATACTGTATAAGGGCTCATTGCTGCTGCCACTGTCGCTGCAGCTGTGCAGAGCGGAATTCCACCTTGTCGGCACATCACATATCAACCGGTTAACCGGTAGGCCAAAATACCTAGCAATGCAAGTCGATGACCCATGGGGTGCGAATGGTGGAAGTGAGCACACAGCAACCGTGCTTTCTGCAGCAATGCATCCAGGCCAGGATAATGGTGGAGAAATTGCTCTAACACCAGGTTCAGGATGTGAGCCATGCAAGGCACATGTGTGAGGTTGCCCCGGTTTAGGGCAGCCACAGGTTGCATGTTATCGCACACAGCTTTCCATTTCTTCATGTTCAGTAGAGACAGCTATTGCTCAAACCTGGCTTGGGTAGCTGTCCACAATGCTTGAGTTGTGTGACTGCAATCTCCAAGGCATATTAGTTTAAACACTACCTAATTGTGGAGAGCCCTGTCTGCACAGTACAGAATTGGGGGGATTCTCTCTACACTGTTGGAATGCACATCTCATTAAGGGAAAGGTTGAGGGCAAAGATGGAGGCCCTAGAGGAGGTGGAGAAGGCAGAAGCAGTGGAGGAATTGTTAGATACAAAGGTTTGTCCCACAAGCCTTGGAGATTTAAAATCCTGTGGAGCAGCCCATTCACCGGCTGCCTCTGCAGCCACACAATGCTCAATCAGAAAGATGTAACACACCTGGCTATGCTTATTCATCCAGGTGTCAGTGGGGAAATACACCCTGACACGCATAGATTTATTTAAAGAATGGGTGATGTTGTCTGTGACATGCTGGTGTGGAGCCGCAACAGCTTTCTTAGAGAAGTAATGTCGACTGGGCAACTGGTGCTGGGAGACTGCGACGGCCATCAGCTTTCCGAAACCGTCTGTATCCACCAGGAGGAACGAGAGCATTTCTGTGGCCAACAAATTGGACATTGTCAAGTTCAAGCTCTTAGCTTTTGCATGTGTAGAAAGAAAAAATATTTTACATGTCAACAACTGCGGGACTGAGGGCTGGCTGTTGAGTAGGCTGTACACGACAAACTGCTGGACTGTGTGTGAGATGCAGATGGAGATGTTATGGTGGATATAGAAAGATGCAGTGTGCTCGATGTCTGAGATAGATCAAAAACAGCAGGCATATCCCCTTGCGTAACAGATGATGGGCTGTCACTCACTCTGGTTGTAGCGGGTAAACAAGTAGAGTTTCTGCAGCTGGAGACCTGTGTGAGAAGACTTGAAATAGTGACAGAGGAGGAAGAAGAAGCAGATACGTTTGATGAGGCAGCCTGTGGCTGGCAATACCTGCTAGGTCTCATTTTAGTGCAGTGAGATTCCCAGATTAAGGGTAAGTTCAGACAGGGCATTTTTTCAGCTTTTTTTTCTGCAGCAAAACCTGATCTTCTTGACAGGAAAGAAGCTGCGTATAAAACGCAGGTTTTGGTGCATTTTTGGTGCATTTTTTGTTGCTTATTTGGTGCCTTTTTGGTGCGTTTTTTCGTGCTTTTTTTGGTGCATTTTTTTCTCTTTGTCCATGCTAATGTACTTGAATTTTCAGCAGCAAAAACGCAGCAAATAATGATCCTGTGTTTTTGCTGCGTTTTTTCAACACCCATTCACATCAATGGGTGAAAAACACTGAAAAAACGTAGCAAAAACGCTGAAAGAAGTAACATGCTCTACAACAAAAAAATGCAGCAAAGCATAAAATACTGATCACACAAAAAACCAAAGTGTCTGCATTAGATTTCTGAAATCTCATAGGCTTTGCTGGTAATGTAAAAAGCAGCTGAAAATTTGCATAAAAAAGCAGCAAATAACGCAGCAAAAACGCCCTGTGTGAACTTACCCTTATGCTTAAATTGTGGATTGGTAGGGGGCCATAGAATTAGCACAAATATTTGTATGATGAAATTTGGACTGGTGGCTGGACCACACAATTTGCCCAAAGGATTTAGATGCTGAAATGTGAACTGTTGGTGGGACCACAGAATTAGCACAAAAGATTTACCGTATATGCTGAAATGTGGATTCGTGGAGGGACCACAAAATGTCGCAATGTCACAAATTTTTTGTGCAACTTCAAGTTATGTTGAATTTTTACTACTTTGATGAATCAACACCTATGTACCTAGCTGGCCTATTATATTCATAGTACCTGAAACCACAGCTATGGATTACTTGTTAAATAGGCTTATTGTAAGTGTTAAGTGCTTGCATATCTGAGATCTTTTCTAAAATTGTTTGAACCATGTAGAGATGTTGTAGGGTTGTTTGTGTTTCATCATATTTATACACTTTAGAGCAGATCAATAAAATCGTCTGCTCTGGACGTGTATATTTGGCTATCCCCTTCATGTCATGGCCATATTCCGTTTTTGTCAATAAAGCCATATGATGGTTTGTTTTTTTGAGGGAAAGTTTTGATGCACTGGAAAGAGTTCAAAATATCCAAGTGCGTTGAAATTGCAAAAAAAGAGCAATTTCTCAATAGTTTTTTTCTATTTACTATACTTTTTGCCAGGTTAGCTTTACATGGTAATAATCTGGCAATAAGATTCTCCAGGTCAGTACAAGTACATTTTTACTGATACCATTTTGAGGTAGATATGATGTTTTGATTGCCTTTTGTTGCAATACTAGATAGTGGCCCGATTCTAACGCATTGGGTATTCTAGAATATGTATGACAGAACTTGTTCAGTAAACGCAAACGTAGCATATAACAGCCCATGTAGCATATACCACAGCCACGTAGCATATAACACAGCCCATGTAGCATATAGCACAGCCACATAGCATACAGCACAGCCACGTAGCATATAACAGCCCACATAGTATATAGCACAGCCACGTAGTATATAACACAGCCACATAGTATATAGCACAGCCACGTAGCATATAACATAGCCCACATAGCATATAGCACAGTCACATAGTATATAACACAGCCACATAGTATATAGCACAGCCACGTAGCATATAACACAACCACATAGCATATAATAGCCCACGTAGTACATAGCACAGCCACATAGTATATAACACAGCCAACATAGCATATAACAGCCAATGTAGTATAGCACAGCCACGTAGTACATAGCACAGCCACGTAGCATATTACACAGCCCACGTAGCATACAGCACAGCCACGTAGCATATAGCACAGTCATGTATTATCTAACACAGCCCATGCAGCATATAACACAGCCCACGTAGTATATAGTACAGTCCACATAGTATATAGCACAATCCACAAAGTATATAGTACAGTCCACGTAGTATATAGTACAGTCCATGTAGTATATAACACAGCCACGTAGTATATAGCACAGTGCAGAGGGAACAGACAAAGATGTAGTCAGGTAACTGTCAGAGGTAAGAATACCAGAAGGAAAGTGGAGCAGAGCAAATGGAGAAGGCAAAACGGATAGGTAGAATGACGTCCAAGGTCAGGTAGTGAAATGATCCACATGCAGAACACAAGGCACAGAGAGACAAAACAGTCAGAGCTGAATGTTCGTCTGGCAGGGATCTAGGACTGGTAACCCAGCTAAGTGACTGGGCCATCACCAGAGACAGAGAATGGCTGAACGCAGCCCAGAATTTCCCAGCCTCAGACTAGCTGGCAGAGCCATCAATCAAAACACTGACAGCTCAGTACGCCCCTGCGCCAGACTAATTCAGTACACTCCTGTACCAGATTGGATGACTGAGCTGTCAAAGTACAGACAGCTTCAGCACTCCCCAGCACCAGATTGTACAGCTGAACTGTCAGTAACTACATTCCAGACACATTGAGGGATGGAGTGGAATCGTGACATTCTAGGCTTGCCTTTATATTTGTCTTGTCAAAGCAACCGTTAATGACTTCACTAATAGTAAACCAAGAATTGTAAGTGCACATATTTTGGTTTGTGGCCCTCTTAGTTGATTCTGAATAAAATTAGATATTTAATAATTTTGCTTATATGTTTTCATCACTTGCATACTATTAACATGTCTATCGATCCTATGATTTCCATTATTTTTCTTCGTTAACTCCTTGTTGTTGCAATTTCAATGTTGAAGAGTGTATAATTGTAAATGTATGTAATGTGCTGTTTTAATTACTAATTACATGAAACTAACTGTAGATGAATTTTGCAATTTTGTGGTTCACAAATTAATGTAATGTAAGTATTTATATGTCAAGCCAAGAAGATATCTCATGTTGCAAAATACAACATTTAATTTAATGTGACTAATTACATATGAACTACAGTATACAGTGGAATCATTGTATATGTTTGATAAGAAGAACGAAAATGATTTTTAACATCTTAGGTTAAAAAACAATGTATAAGCTATTTTATTTCATAATCTTTAATACTTCATTTGAATTTGCTTTAATCCCTTCACACCCCAAGGCTGTTTATACCTTCATGACAAAGCAAAATTTGATCATTCCAACCAGTGTCACTTCATGTGGTAATTACTCTGGAATGCTTCAATTAACCCCTTTACCCACAAGGGTGGTTTGCACGTTAATGACCGGGCCAATTTTTACAATTCTGACCACTGTCCCTTTATGAGGTTATAACTCTGAAACGCTTCAACGGATCAAAGTGATTCTGACAATGTTTTTTCGAGACATATTGTACTTCATGACAGTGGTAAAATTTCTTTGATATTACCTGCGTTTATTTGTGAAAAAATGGAAATTTGGCAAAAATTTAGAAAATTTTGCAATTTTCCAAATTTGAATTTTTATGCAATTAAATCACAGAGATATGTCATACAAAATACTTAATAAGTAACATGTCTACTTTACATCAGCACAATTTTGGAACCAAAATTTTTTTTTTATTAGGGAGTTATAAGGGTTAAAAATTGACCAGCAATTTCTCATTTTTACAACACAATTTTTTTTAGGGACCACATCTCATTTGAAGTCATTTTAAGGGGTCTATATGATAGAAAATACCCAAGTGTGACACCATTCTAAAAACTGCACCGCTCAACGTGCTCAAAACCACATTCAAGAAGTTTATTAACCCTTCAGGTGTTTCACAGGAATTTTTGGAATGTTTAAATGAAAATGAACATTTAACTTTTTTTCACAAAAAATTTACTTCAGCTCCAATTTGTTTTATTTTACCAAGGGTAACAGGAGAAAATGGACCAAAAAGTTGTTGAACAACTTGTCCTGAGTATGCCGATACCCCATATGTGGGGGTAAACCACTGTTTGGGCGCATGACAGAGCTCGGAAGCGAAGGAGCACCATTTGACTTTTCAATGCAAAATTGACAGGAATTGAGATGGGACGCCATGTTGCGTTTGGAGAGCCACTGATGTGCCTAAACATTGAACCGCCCACAATTGACACCATTTTGGAAAATAGACCCCCTAAGGAACTTATTTAGAGGTGCTTTGAGCACTTTGACCCACCAAGTGCTTTACAGAAGTTTATAATGCAGAACCGTAAAAATAAAAAATCATATTTTTTCACAAAAATTATTTTTCGTCCCAAATTTTTTTATTTTCCCAAGGGTAAGAGAAGAAATTGAACCGCAAAAGTTGTTGTACAATTTGTCCTGAGTATGCTGATACCCCATATGTGGGGGTAAACCACTGTTTGGGCGCATGGGAGAGCTCGGAAGGGAAGGAGCGCCGTTTGACTTTTCAATGCAAAATTGACAGGAATTGAGATGGGACTCCATGTTGCGTTTGAAGAGCCACTGATGTGCCTAAACATTGAAATCCCCCACAAGTGACACCATTTTGGAAAGTAGCCCCTAAGGAACTTATCTAGATGTGTGGTGAGCACTTTGACCCACCAAGGGCTTCACAGAAGTTTATAATGCAGAGAAGTAAAAATAAAAGAAAAATTTTTTCCCACAAAAATTATTTTTTAGCCCCCAGTTTTGTATTTTTCCAAGGGTAACAGGAGAAATTCGACCCTAAATATTGTTGTCTAATTTGTCCTGAGTACGCTGATACCCGATATGTGGGGGGGAACCACCGTTTGAGCGCATGGCAAAGCTCGGAAGGGAAGGAGCATCATTTGGAATGCAGACTTAGATGGATTGGTCTGCAGGCGTCACATTGCATTTGCAGAGCCCCTAATGTACCTAAACAGTAGAAACCCCCCACAAGTGACCCCATATTGGAAACTAGACCCCCCAAGGAACTTATCTAGATGTGTTGTGAAAACTTTGAGCCCCCAAGTGTTTCACTACAGTTTATAACGCAGAGACGTGAAAATAAAACATCTTTTTTTTCCCACAAAAATTATATTTTAGCCCCCAGTTTTGTATTTTCCCAAGGGTAACAGGAGAAATTAGTCCCCAAAAGTTGTTGTCCTATTTGTCCTGTGTACGCTGATACCCCATATGTTGTGGTAAATCCCTCTTTGGGCACACGGGCGAGCTCTGAAGGGAAGGAGCACTGTTTAACTTTTACAACACAGAATTGGCTGGAATTAAGATGTCGCGTTTGGAGAGCCCCTGATGTGCCTAAACAGTGGAAACCCCCCAATTATAACTGAAACCCTAATCCAAACACACCCCTAACCCTAATCCCAACAATAACCCTATCCACACTTCTAACCCTGACACACCCCTAACCCTAATCCCAACCCTAAATGTAATCTAAACCCTAACCGTAACTTTAGCCCCAACTTTAACCCTAACTTTAGCCCCAACCCTAACTGTAGCCTTAACCCTAGCCCCAACCCTAACCCTAACCCTAGCCCTAACCCTAGCCCTAACCCTAGCCCTAACCCTAGCCCTAACCCTAATGAGAAAATGGAAATAAATACATTTTTTTAATATTTACCTAAGTAATGGGGTGATGAAGGGGGTTTGATTTACTTTTATAGCAGGTTTTTTAGCGGATTTTTATGATTGGCAGCCGTCACACACTGAAAGACGCTTTTTATTGCAAAAAATATTTTTTGCGTTACCACATTTTGAGAGCTATAATTTTTCCACATTTTAGTCCACAGAGTCAAGTGAGGTCTTGTTTCTTGTGCGACGAGTAGTGTTGAGCGATACCGTCCGATATTTGAAAGTATCGGTATCGGATGGTATCGGCCGATATCCGAAAAATATCGGATATCACCGATACCGATATCCGATACCAAAACAAGTCAATGGGACACAAATATCGGAAGGTATCCTGTAATGAATCCCAGGGTCTGAAGGAGAGGAAACTCTCCTTCAGGCCCTGGGATCCATATTCATGTGTAAAATAAAGAATAAAAATAAAAAATATTGATATACTTACCCTCTGACGCGCCCTGGTCGTCACCGCTGCAACCGCCTTGCTTTCGTTCCGAAGAATGAGCGCGTAAAGGGCCTTCGATGACGTCACGGCTTGTGATTGGTCGCGTGAGTGGTCATGTGACCACTCACGCGACCAATCACAAGCCGTGACGTCATCGAAGGCCCTTTACGCGCTCATTCTTCGGAACGAAAGCAAGGCGGTTGCAGCGGTGACGACCAGGGCGCGTCAGAGGGTAAGTATATCAATATTTTTTATTTTTATTCTTTATTTTACACATTAATCTTAATCCCGATACTGATTCCCGATATCACAAAAATATCGGAACTCGGTATCGGAATTCCGATACCGCAAATATCGGCCGATACCCGATACTTGCGGTATCGGAATGCTCAACACGAGCGACGAGTTGGCGTTTTTATTGGTAACATTTTCGGGCACGTGACATTTTTTGATCTCTTTTTATTCTGATTTTTTGTGAGGCAGAATGACCAAAAACCACCTCTTCATGAATTTCTTTTGGGGAGGCGTTTATACCGTTCCGCGTTTGGTAAAATTGATGAAGCAGTTTTATTCTTCGGGTCAGTACGATTACAGCGATACCTCATTTATATAATTTTTTTATGTTTTGTCGCTTTTTTACGATAAAAACTATTTTATAGAAAAAATAATTATTTTTGCATCGTTTTATTTTGAGGACTATATATTCTTTTTTTTGCTGATGATGCTGTTTTGTTGCTAGTTTTTTGAGGGGACAAGATGACGTTTTCAGCGGTACCATGGTATTTATATCTGTCTTTTTGATCGTGTGTTATTCCACTTTTTGTTCGGCGGTATGATAATAAAGCATTGTTTTTTGCCTTTTTTTTTTTTTCTCTTACGGTGTTTACTGAAGGGGTTAACTAGTGGGACAGTTTTATAGGTTGTATCTCATCAAAGGATAATAAAAGAAGCGGCACTCACCAGTTTGCTGAAAAAAGTGTCTTTAATACAGCCTTAATCCATGCTTACAGGCTATTCAGAAACGTTGCAGGTGATTGTGAGGGTGCGGGGAGTGAAGGAGGACGACGGCCGTTTCGTGCAATCAGCACTTCGACGGGTTTTATAGGTTGGGTCGTTACGGACTTTTTTACTTTGTCCCAGGGGGAGACATCACAGATCGCTGATCTGACAGTTTGCACAGCACTCTGTCAGATCAGCGATCTGACTTAGAGCACTGCAGGCTTACCAAGCGCCTGCTCTGAGTAGGCACTTGGTAAGCCACCTCCCTCCCTGCAGGACCCGGATGCCGTGGCCATCTTGGATCCGAGGCCTGCAGCGAGGAAGGAGGTAGGAGACACTCAGAGCAATGCAATCACATCGCGTTGCTGCGGGGGTCACAGGGAAGCCCGCAGGGAGCCCACTCCCTGCGCAATGCTTCCCTGTAACGCCGGCACACCGTGATCAGCACACCGTGATCATGTTTGAGCGCAGTGTGCCGGGGGTTAATGTGCCGGGGGTGGTCCGTGACCGCTCCTGGCACATAGTGCCGGATGTCAGCTGCGATAGGCAGCTGACACCCGGCCGCAATCGGCCGCGCTCCCCCCGTGAGCGCGGCCGATCGCATATGACGTACGCAATATTGGATTGAAGTTCATTCTCTGTCCTCCGTAGTACATGCCTGCACAAGGCATTGCCTTGCGCAGGTATGTACTACGTACAATCCAATATTGCGGCCAGCATGCAGCCAGCGGGTAAGGAAAGGGTGAATCAAACACCCGAAAACCCCGCCCCTACGGCTGAAGATTGTTCTCTCCAAATTCAGGTGACAGAGTCCCTTTAACAAATAGCATTTCCCATATCTACTTTACATCACCGTAATTTTGGACGCATTATTTTTCTTTGTTAGGAAGTTATAAAGTTCAAAACTGCACCCCTCAAATTGCTCAAAACCACGTTCAAGAAGTTTATTAACCTTTCAGGTGCTCACATGAATTTTTGGAATGTGGAAGGAAAAAATGAACATTTTGCTTCGTTTCACAAAAATTTTACTTTAGACCCAATTTTTTTTATTTTCAAAAGGGTAACAGGAACCAATGGACCCCCAAAATCTGTTGTGCAATTTCTCCTGAGCATGCCTATATCCCATAGTGGGGGAAAATTACTGTTTGGGTGCATGTCTGGGCTCAGATAGAAGGAGTGCCATTTGACATTTTGAATGCAAAATTTGCTGGGATAATAATCGGACACCATGTCACATTTGGAGAGCCCTTGATGTGCATAAACAGTGGAAACCCCACAATTGACATAATTTTTAAACTAGATTCCTCAGGAAACTTATCTAGATGTGTGGTGAGCACCTTGAACCCTCAGGTAGTTTACAGAAGTTTATAACATTGAACTGTGAAAAAAATCACATTTTCAGCAAAAACTTTATTTTAGCCCCCAAATTTTGCATTTTCACCAGGGTAACAGGAGAAATTGCACAGTACAATTTGTTGCTCAATTTCTCCTGAGTATACCGATGCAGCAAATTTGGGGGAAAACTGGGTGCATGGCAGGGCTCGGAAGGCGTGCCATTTTTGAGTTCAAAATTTGCAGGAAAAATTAGCGGGAACCATGTCACATTTGGAGTGCCCAAGATGTGCAGTGGAAATATACCAAAAGTGACACCATTTTGGAAACTATACCCATCAGGGAACTTAACTAGATGTGTGGTGAGTACCTTGAACCCCCCACAGGTGCTTCTCAGAAGTTTACAACATTGAGTCGTAAATATAAAAAATAAATTGAAATTTCTCCACAAAAATGTTCTTTTAGTCACATATTTTTTATTTTTACAAGGCGATAGGAGAAAATGGACCTCAAAATGTGTTGTGCAATCTGTCCTGAGTAGGCAGATACCCCACATGTGAGGAAAAACTACTATTTGAGTACATGGCATGGCTCAAGAAGAAAGTACAGTATGTTGTGGTATACAGATTTTGATGGAATGATCTGCAGATGTCATGTCGCATTTGATGTGCCTAAACGGTAGAAACCACCAACAAGTGACACTATTTTGGAAACTAAACTCCTAAAAGAATGTATCTAGATGTGTGGTGAGCACTTTGAACCCCGGTTGCTTAACAGAAGTTTATAATGAAGAGCCGTGCCGGGGTAAAATGGTGCTGTAAACAACAGGCAGGTATGATACTTTTGCCTGCCTGTTGGTGCTATAGTTGATGCAGTGTGACACACAGGCAATGACCACAGGAAAGTAAAAAAAAATGTATTTTAATGTCAAAAGAAAAACTTACAACTGGAACTCAAAAGATATCCTCCAGGTCGCAGCCAGAAAATCAAGACTGTCAACAATGAGTCCGGTTGCTGTGGGCAACTGCACCGCCGTGTACGCTGAGGGGTGTTAGGCCTTTTGGCTCTGCTTGACTCCATGTTGCTTCACACAGGTTGAGCTTGTGCTCTGCACGCTTGTAAACCAAAACTGACACACCCAAACCTCTGCTGCAGGGTTTTTACAAGGAACCTGTGGCCGTAGGCCACTTGGAAGTCCTAGCTGGGAATGAAGCGGACAGCCCCACTACCATCCTGCAGTCCTCTTCAAAAAATAAAAGCCCGATGCAGGTTTTCTTAAAACTGCCTTGGAGAAATAGTTTGCCCAAGACCAACACTTACTTTTACTTTGCATTGCAATCACAGCTATACCCATGACTACAATGCACTCCCACGGCCTCAATACGCTTCTGTGTGCCTCCTGGGGGACACATAGCGACCCTCGCATGTAACACCAGTCACTGCTTCACAGTGCTTACTTAGATTTTTTGTTTTTTGTAAAGTCCCTAAAATCCCCTTTAACATTTTATTTGTGATATGCCTATAAATGTTTTAATCTTATACCCATGGAAACAGTAATGGCACATGACAAGTAATCAAGTAACCTTGTCCCAAGACAGTCTTTTGAGGGCTTGTTTATTTGTTTTTTTTTTTCATTTTTGCTTGAGTTTGAGTTTTGAATTACTCCATTTCTTTTGTTATTACATATAGTGAAAATCAGAAAAAAAAATTAGATGTGCGCAGTGAAAAAAAAAACACTACAAAAATTTCATGTTGGATTTTGCATTAGCAAAATTTTCTTGTGCTGTAAAATTGCCCTGGTAGCATGATTCTCCAGGCCAGTACAATTCTAAAAACATCACAGTTGTATTTGAAAAAGAAGAATTAGTCTCACCATTTTTGAGACCTGAAATATTTTCGTTTTTATATCGATGGAAATGTGCCAGGGCTTGCTTTTTTGCATGGTGAGCTGACATTTTAATTGACACAATTCTAGGGTAGATATGAATTTTATATCAATTCTTGTTGAATTTGGTGACAAGTTAAGGAAACCAATATTTTAAAATTACAGCTTTTTTTTTTTCATCTTCATGGCGTTTACTGATGTGATTCATTAACTTTATATTTTGTTAGATCAGACTTTTAAGGACACAGTGATATCAAATATGTTCATTTTTATATTTTTTATTCTTTATTCTGAATTGGAGAAAAGAGGAGTGATTTGAACTTGTCTGCATGATGGAGAATGCAAGACTGCCTTTGCTTCTATAGATTGTAACAAATGGTACATCACGTTGTCATCTTTTATACTCTTTTCTCTAGTAAGGACTGTTTTCTAGATGACAATATTTTTCACATCAATCATAGGAAATGTACCTGAGAAGAGGGGCACAGACTCAAAAATGTAGACAGAATAATGACTTGAAACCTTGTGGCTGCTCTTACAGTGATCTGGCACTTTCCACTAATCCAGCACTGCCGCACACTGTCTTAAACTGTTACTGAGTAGTATGATGTTATCATCTGATAAGAGTTTAAGAAAGAATGTAGCACAGCTGTGGTAATGTAAAAGGTGAGATTTAGAGAAAAAGGAGAGATATGAAGAGATATTGAATAATAAGGGATGTGGGATCTCGCTCTACCTTTTAGGATCCCATAACCTGGAAGTTCAGGCCCGTCTTCGCTATAAATATGAGTCCTTACAGGGTCCATTAGGCCTACTGCTGTGAGATTTTGGTACAGGAATATATGCAGACAAATTATCAATCTGGGGATGTTTAATATGCAAATTGCCTCTTCAGAGAAAAATTGGACTTGAGCTCTATAGCGCCACCTATTGGAAGTAGCGATCCTACAAGTAACAATCAACCCTTTAACGAGTCTTACAATATGACTTAAGATAACAGCCAAATCAGTATCTCAATTCTCAGACACGTAGACCTCAATCTAGGGATGACCATTGTTTTATTAATAAAAGGCATCCCCAGATTGATGATTGAAACTTTTTAGGGATGACCTGTTACCAGATCAAAAGTGGGCAGTACAAATTCTGCTCTTATTTTATTGCTGGTGTTTTCTTGGGTATGCAGTTTTTTTTATTATTATTATTATTTATAATCCACCCAACAGTTTATGAGATATTGGTCTTTTTATCTAGAGCTAATTTGTATGATTTTGAGCGTTTCTAACAGGGCTGTAATGCAGAGCATCCTAGAGTCATTCCCAAGAGTCCTGTGAGCAACGTCTTCATTGTAAAGACCATGTAAAGAAGCACTAAAAGAAAAGGCAGCACTAAATAATGATTAGCTCTCTGGCACTGTGTGGTGAATATTAATCACTTAATGTCTGCAGAAACACCTTTTAACTGAAGCAGTTAAGGGGCCTTATTCCTCAGCACCGCATTTTAACAGTGCTAAGAAATAAGGGTATAATGACCACGAGCATTGGAAAATCTCAGGGGTCTCAGCAACTGTGGGCAGCTGAGACCATTGAGAATATGATCAGGGCCAGTTTTAAGGGTTTAGTATGTAAGGTTTAAGTCTAGTAGAGTTAGAATAGGTCTAGGCTTTTTTCTTAGGCGGGCATATAGAAAATACTAGCGACGCATTCAATCCTGTAATGGATCTTTGTCAGCTGTGACAAAGGTCCATTACAGGATCGAAATGCGTCGCTGGACTATTCAGTGTATGCTCTGTGCACACTACTATCCACATGGGGATTCTGCCCATCACCATGTTTTAATTGTTGAAGAATAAAGAAAGTTTTTTAAGAGCTGGAACATTTGCCTTTGTATTCCTCGGGATGTATGTCAAGCCCTGACGGAGTTCTGTGCATCTGTGGCGGTCGGTGAGCTGGCTAGGGCTAATAGCCCAAACCTTTTTTCTTCTTTATATGCAAATTGATAAGCATATGAAAAATAAAGTGACGTGCTCAACAATTGATCAGAACAGGTTTGTGAAAATGGTATCCACATTAAAAACAGTAAAATAATGCACATTTCATTGCATAAATTACAAAACCAAATAAACTATGCCAATTGGTACATAAAAATTAAGCTCATATTTTGATGACTGTATGACATAGCCTTTTTTCCTATTGCAGAGTGTACCAAGATTATCAGCACTCGTATGTGTCCATAGGAGTAGCAGCAAGAGTCCACAGTGGCTGAACAGCCAAGAGAGCAGCAGGGGACATCTAGATGACATCCGAAACTTCCACAGATGGTCAACCATCCACACTATGCTGAAGCAGATGTGACAATGGTAAGTATCTATTCAAATATGTCAAATTTTCAATTAGAGTAAATAACCAATAATTAAAAAATATGTAAAAATGTATGTGCACATATATATTCCCATGCATGGCATACATACACACATACAGTATATGCACACATGTCACATTATATATACATAGAATTACAACATATTCTATACAGGGGTCTGTGGAACAGTCAGGTAAAACTGAGTAGGGTTTCCGTCTCAGCTGGTATCTAGATATTTGGAGAAGGTGGCGTCATTCTCAATTCCAAGTGACCAACTTCTTGCAGTGAAGTGGAATGACAGAAAGGATGTCTACATGCTGACCATGCTGAAAGCAGGGAGCACTTTGACGGTCAGAGACAGGGGCACCACCAGGGACAAACAGAAACCAATCTGCAATACAGATTGTAATAAATTGATGGGAGGCGTTGACTTGTCAGACTAGGTGCTTCAACGATACCTTGTGAAGCATAAGACCAGGGCTTGGAATAAAAAGGTAGCAATCTACCTAATCCAAATTGCTACGTACAACAGTTTTGCTCTGTACTAAAAAATTCCAAGGAGTGATCACTTTCCTCCAGTTTCAGGAGACAATTGTTGAGTGTCACATATTTAATTCGATGGCACAGGAGGAAGCCTTCGAGTCCAAAGATGTAAGGAGACTTGCAAAGCACCATTTTCTTTGCCCTGTTCTTGCCAATCCTACCCAAAAGCATCCCAAAAAAAGATGTTGTGTTTGATGGAAGCACGGTAGAAGGAATAATTCCTGGTACTATTGTTCCATGCACTCATCTCAACAAGGCCTTTGTATCTCCCCCTGTTTTGAGACCTACCACACATCTACTATTTAATTGTCTAAGGGTCACTTCTGTCTTTCTGTCCTTCTGTCTGTCACGGATATTTATTGGTCGCGGTGTCTGTCTGTCATGGAATCCAAGTTGCTGATTCATCTCGCCAGCTGCCTGTTATGACTGCTGCGACCAATCAGCGACGGCCACAGTCCGATTAGTCCCTCCCCTGCAGTCAGCGCCCCGGCGCCCGCTCCATACTCCCCGCAGTCACCGCTCACACAGGGTTAATGCCAGCGGTAACGGACCGCATTATGCCGCGGGTAACTCACTCTGTTACCACCACTATTAATCCTGTGTGACCACGTTTTTACTATCGATGCTGCCTATGCAGCGTCAATAGTAAAAACATCTAATGTTAAAAATGATTTAAAAAAAAAAACATTATATACTCACCTTTTGCGATGCTCCGGCAGGTTCTGGTGCCAAGGATTGTATGGTAGAAGGACCTGCCATGACGTCACGGTCATGAGACTGCGACATCATCACAGGCCCTGCGCGCCAGCGCGAGAAGGACCTGCCATGACGTCACGGTCATGTGACCACGACGTCATGGCAGGTCCTTCTCGCGCAGGGCCTTTGATGACGTCACGGTCACATGACCGTGATGTCATGGCAGGTCCTTCATGCACAGGTGCGCAGGGCCTGTGATGATGTTGTGGTCATGTGACCGCGCCATCATCACAGGTCCTGCGCGCCTGCACGAGAAGGACCTGCCATTATGTCACGGTCATGTGACCGAACTACAAGGGGCCCTCGGAAGGTGAGTATATGTTTATTTTTTATTTTTTAACCTGTGACATACGTGGCTGGGCAATATACTACATGACTGGCCAATATGCTACGTGGCTGGGCAATATACTACGTGGCTCTGTGCTATATACTACGTGGCTCTGTGCTGTATACTACATCACTGTGCAATATACTATGTGGCTCTGTGCTGTATACTACATCACTGGTCAATATACTACGTCACTGGGCAATATATTACGTCACTGGGCAATATACTACGTGACTGGGCAATATACTACGTGCCTGGGCAATATACTATGTCACTGGGCAATATACTACATCACAGGGCAATATACTACATCACAGGGCAATATACTACGTCACTGGGCAATATTCTACGTGCCTGGGCAATATACTACGTGCATGGGCAATATACTACGTCACTGGGCAAAAATACTATGTGGCTGGGCAATATACTACGTGGCTGGGCAATATACTACGTGACTGGGCAATATACTACGTGACTGGGAAATATACTACGTGGTTGGGCAATATACTACGTGGCTTGGCAATATACTACGTGGCTGGGCAATATACTACGTGACTGGGCAATATACTACGTGGGCTGTGCAATATACTATGTGGCTGGGAAATATACTACGTGGCTGGGCAATATACTACGTGGCTGAGCAACATACTACTTGGGCTGTGCAATATACTACGTGGACATGCATATTCTAGAATACCCGATGCGTTAGAATCGGGCCACCATCTAGTCTTACAATAATTAAGGCTTTGCTTTTTTTTCCAATAATTTATATTTTCTATTTAGTGTCCCCCAGTAGAGTATATTTTATGGAACAAGTAATGAAGAGAATATTTTCATCAGTAAATCAGATTTTACCTTATTTCACAATCAGCACTTGATCAACCTCAAACCAATTATTCAGACAAATTCTCATCAACATGACCACATCTGTATACTCTAGAACGTGGACACCACAAATGTTATTGCAAAAAAGTCAGGTCACCTGACAAATAATTCCTGGACTTAATTACTCACATAAACATTTTTGATCATTTATCCTAGATTGACTGCTTTTACGACTGTCTTGCTACACAAAATTGTAGTTTTTATTTATATTACTTAAATATTATTTATATTGTTGATAAGGGCAAGATTTTATTGCAGGATCTCTAATAATGAGGTTGTTCCGTACTTATACACTATGGGCTGCATTGTTCTTGCCAAACCTCCTCGACCAGACAATACTTTAAGTATTCTGTAAGGGATTGTTTGTTTTGTGCATATAGCGGTTCCTACCTTGGTAGGCGAGAGGTATGGTGAACTTCATTTATTGGCACATTCATCTCATATAGGGATTGATGGAGCTAAATGGACGTTATATGACCAGTCTCTGAAAGTCTCTGTCATTCTAGCCCTGCTGGTGTTGTTTCATCTTTGGAACAAACTCAGGTTAGCCAAATAGTTGGCTGCATTTTCATCCACAGTTTCACTTTCATTCCAGTACAGGTTATTCTTCCTGCTAAAATATACGCAAACGCGGGACAACTGTTTTGTTAGCAAGATCAAGTTTTAAAATCAGCAAATTTGTTTTAGGGCTCATACCCATTTGCGAGAAAAAAAAAGGTCCGATTTCCGGACTGAATAAACAGATGAGTGCTATGCGAGTGCCATGCAAGTGTAATGCGATTTCCATATGATTTTTCCATGGAATATCCATGTGACATGCATATCCAATCCGTATGCAATGCGATTTTAACATGAGGTTTTACATACAGCAGTTCTCTATGTAAAAGCTCATGATAAAATCGCATTGTAAAATAAAACTGTACACATCGTTTTAAAACCAAATAATTTTCAATATACATACATATATATATATATATATATGTAAAAATATATATATATATATGTATATATATCTAGTGAGATAGCAATCAATGACGGGTTGGGGAATACTCACTTGGCAACGGGATAAATGCACATGGGCAAGGTTTTTGACGCAAAACAGTCTATCCGGTTTATTCAGATATCATAAACCGCAACCACGAACAGTTCATTACATCACTGTATCGGAACATGACATTAAAGTTTGCATACTTTATATATGTGACTTTTTGCTCTGACTCTCTCAAGTAATTTTTTTTTTGTTATTTTGATTGCTATACTTATAGAAATGGCTGATTCAGGCAATATTTGAATTTTGGATTTTCCCATGATGTTCAGTTCGCAGAGAAGTTATTCTTAATGAGTGTACTGTCCCTTTTTATGCTCTGGGGTCTCTCCAGACATCAACCAAAATACTTAGTCATTTATAGTCAAATTACAGCTCGCCTCTCTGGCCCTTCCATTCCTCAGCATAACCTGTCTGCTCTTTGTCCCATCATCATCAAAAGCGCTAAATCCCTCCTTAGGCCGGCGTCACACTAGCAAGTTTTACGGACGTATGAGAGGTGCAGAAAATACGCATTGCACATGGACCAATGATTTTCTATGGCCCAGCTCCTATCTGCCGTATTTTACGCATCCGTATTATACGGTCTTGTACGGCCGTAGAAAATCGCAGCATACTTGTTTGTCAGCGTATTGCGCAAAAAATCCGCCAATGAAAGTCAATGGGGGTGAGAAAAATACAGATTACACACGGACCAACAGTGTGACTTGCGAGAAATACGCTTCGGTGTTCAATAGAAAAGCCGGCAATTCAGTGCGGTGTACAGTAAAATCACACTGACAGGTTAGAAAAGAATAGCTAACATAAATGTCTACACATAGTATAGGGGTATATATATGTCAGTGAGACATATATATATATATATATATATATATATTTCATACAGCGCTAGATAGCAGAAAAGCCGGTAATTCAATTGCCGGCTTTTGCTATCTCCTTCCCAAACCCGACAGGATATGAGACATGGTTTACATAAAGTAAACCTTTTCATATCCCTTTTTTTTTTGCATATTCCTCACTACTAATGTTATTAGTGTGTATGTGCAAAATTTGGGCGCTCTAGCTGGTAAAATAAAGGGTTAAATCGTGGAAAAAACTGGTGTGGGCTCCCGCGCAATTTTCTCCGCCAGAGTGGTAAAGCCAGTGACTGAGGGCAGATATTAATAGCCTAGAGAGGGACCATGGTTATTGGCCCCCCCCTGGCTAAACACATCTGCCCCCATCCACCCCAGAAAAGGCACATCTGGAAGATGCGCCTATTCTGGCACTTGGCCACTCTCTTCCCATTCCCATGTAGCGGTGGGATATGGGGTAATAAATGGTTAATGTCACCTTGCTATTGCAAGGTGACATTAAGCCAGGTTAATGATGGAGAGGCGTCAATAAGACACCTATCCATTATTAATCCAATAGTAGTAAATGATTAATAAAACACACACACATTAGGAATAAAGTATTTTATTGAAATAAAGACACATGGTGTTGTAATAGTTTATTATACTCTCAATCCAATTGAAGACCCTTGTCACCTGAAACAAACTTAAAATAAAAATCATCAATATCCTATACCTTCCGTCGTTCAGTCTTGTCCCACGCTGTAAATCCATCTGAAGGGGTTAAATAATTTTACAAGCAGTAGCCTGCGAATGCAGCTGTGCTGCTGACTGTAAAATCTTGGGAATGAATGAAAAGCAGGGGAACGTAGCTACCTAGACTTGCGGTGCTGCGCCCCCTGCTGGCATAACCTCAGATGAGCTCGAGTGTGGGAATTTTTCTGAATAACCAATCCTACGATTTTGTCGATGTTGTTGTCGATCTGCTACTGCATCGTTGTCAGGATTTTCCTGCGGCCTGTGAGATGGACCTGGCTACACTTCTTGGCTCATTTTGTTTGGGAGAATGCGGATGCAATTAAATATACGTTTACCTTCGCTGAAGTGGTTGAATTACATAGAAAGGAACTGCTGCGTGTGGTAATGTGGGGGGGCAGAGCCTTGTGTGGTAAAGTGTGGGGACGGAGCCTCGTGTAGTAATATGTGGGGACGGAGCCTCGTGTGGTAATGTGTGGGGAAGGAGCCTCGTGTGGTAATGTGGGGGAATGGAGCCTCGTGTGGTAATGTGATGGGGGTGGGATTATGTGTGGTGATATGGTGGGGGGGTGGGATTATGTGTGTTGATGTGGTGGGGGGCGGGATTATGTGTGGTGATGTGGTGGGGGGCAGGATTATGTGTGGTGATGTGGTGGTGGGGCGGGATTATATGTGGTGATGTAGTGGGCGGGCAGGATTATGTGTGGTGATGTGGGGGGACGGGATTGTGTGTGGTCATGTGGTGTGGATTGTGTGTGGTAATGTGGTGAGGCAGGATTATGTGTGGTCATGTGTTGGTGGGCAGGATTATGTGTGGTGATGTGTTGGGGGTGGGATTATGTGGTGATGTGTTGGGGGTGGGATTATATGTGGTGATGTGTTGAGGGTGGGATTATGTGTGGTGATGTGGTGGGCAGGCAGGATTATGTGTGGTGAAGTGGTGGGAGCAAGATTATGTGTGGTGATGTGGTGGGGGCAAGATTATGTGTGGTGATGTGGTGGAGGCGGGATTATGTGTGGTGATGGGGTGGGGGTGGGATTATGTGTGGGGATGGGGTGGGGGGGGATTATATGTGGTGATGTGGTGGGGGGCAGGATTATGTGTGGTGATGTGGTGGGGGTGGGATTATGTGTGGTAATGTGGTGGGGGGCAGGATTATGTGTGGTGATTGTGGTGGGGGGCGTTATTATGTGTGGTGATGGGGTGGGGGGCGGTATTATGTGTGGTGATGGGGTGGGGGTGGGGGATTTTGTGTGATGATGGGGTGGGGGGTCGGGATTATGTGTGGTGATGGGGTGGGGGGGCAGGATTACATGTGGTGATGGGGTGGGGAGGCGTGATTACGTGTGGTGATGGGGTGGGGGTGGGATTAAGTGTGGTGATATGTTGGGGGGGTGGGATTATGTGTGGTGATGTGGTAAGGGCAGGATTATGTGTGGTGATGTGTGGGGGGCAGGATTATGTGTGGTGATGTGGTGGGCGGCGGGATTATGTGTGGTGATGTGGTGGGTGGGCGGGATTATGTGTGGTGATGTGGTGGGAGGCGGGATAATGTGTGGTGATGTGTTGGGGGGGCGGGATTATGTGTGGTGATGTGTTGGGGGTTGGGATTATGTGTGGTGATGTGGTGGGCGGGATTGTGTGTGGTGATGAAGTGGGGGGGGCAGGATTGTGTGTGGTGATGTGGTGGGAGGCGGGATTATGTGTGGTGATGTGGTGGGCGGGATTGTGTGTGGTGATGTAGTAGGGGGGCAGGATTGAGTGTGGTGATGTGGTGGGCGGGCGGGATTATGTGTGGTGATGTGGTGGGGGGCAAGATTATGTGTGGTTGTGGGGGGGCGGGATTATGTGTGGTGATGTGGTGTGGGGCGGGATTGTGTGTGGTGATGTGATGCGGATTGTGTGTGGTAATGTGGTGGGGGCGGGATTGTGCGTGGTAATGTGATGGGGGATTGTGTGTGGTAATGTGGTGGGGGCGGGATTATGTGTGATGATGTGGTGGGGGCAGAGCTACCATGCAAGGGGTGGGATTAGCGAGTAATCACGTTGCCTTTTATATATATAGATGTGGCTGTTGACTTAGGACTCCATGGAATTATAACTGCTATTAAAAAGAATGATGGCTATATTATGCCCTGATTTCTTTCTGAAATATTAGAAATCTAGCTTTGCATATTTTGAGTTGTTTAGTCATTATTCTCACTTTTTCCAATGAAGATAAGCAATTGAAATTGGAAAATGTATTTTTTTCATTTAGTTACATAATAATTCAACACGCTAACAGTTGCCAAATCATTCTGCACACAGATATTCTCCTGAGAAAGCCAAAACTCCACTTTTACTTTCTTAAATATTAAAGATTCAGGTTTCTTAACCTTTTGGATTAATGGACAAACTGTAGGTGTGCAATAATAAAATTACTCATCAAAAATACAAATAACTCTGCACACAGTGCAAGTGTGGGGTCTGTTATCAGTCTGGTAAACAATTTGTATCTTAAAGGTCGTACCCTCCTACTTCTAAAGGTACTGTTACACTAAACGACTTACCAACTATCACGACCAGCGATACGACCTGGCCGTGATCGCTGGTAAGTCGTTGTGTGGTCGCTGGGGAGCTGTCACACAGACAGCTCTCTCCAGCGACTGATGATCAGGGGAATGACTTCGGCATCGTTGAAACTGTCTTCAACAATGCCGAAGTCCCCAGGTAACCAGGGTAAACATCGGGTTACTAAGTGCAGGGCCGCGCTTAGTAACCCGATATTTACCCTGGTTACCATTGTAAAAGTTAAAAAAAAAAACACTACATACTCACATTCCGATGTCTGTCACGTCCCCCGCCGTCAGCTTCCCGCACTGACTGTGTCAGCGCCGGCCGTAAAGCAGATGTGAGGCTGTGGCCTCTGATACAGCTAGGGGGCGCTGTTTGTTCTCTCCAGAATGTGCATGCAGACGGATGAAGTCCATAGGTGTGCATGAGAGTCACGGATCTCCGGTCCGGGTTTTCCATGTGGCTGAAGGCCACAGGTTTCTGTGTGTTTAAAATCCCTGCAGTAAGGGGTATGGGTGGGTCAGGCCGTGCAGGCCGTGTCAGGTGTCTGGCCAGGAGAGGCCAGGTGCACGTCAGTGTCAGTCTGGTATGTGCTGGTATACAGAGTGCATGGAGGCCAGCAGAGCCAGCACCCAGGGCAGCTGAATAGCCTGGCACCCGCAGCGTACATAGAGATGCAAGTCGTCCATGGTATTTGTCTCGGATGTGGTCAGTCCTGTGCCCGGAGGTGGATATCCTGTGCCCGTAGGAGTTGGATGTGGATAGTCCTGTGCCCGGAGGTGGATGTCCTGTACCCAAAAGAGGACTAGCATGTGCAACGATTGCAAACAGGTGGATATGGTGCCCGGCTGCTATCCAGAGGATATCCTGAACTGTGTACGACTGTGTGAGTAATGAGTCTGTAAGAGACTGTGATACAGCGATGCAGGACACACACGAGAACAAAATAAGAGGAGGGCTGGCGTGTGTAGTGTCTGCAACATATGAGGCTGTGTGTATGGAGACGTATAGAGACTGTGAGATGGCGTGCGGTCGCCCAGGGAAACTGGACAAGGCAAGTCTGGCCTGTTTAGGGACCGCAAATCTAAAGCCATGTGATATGTATTACTTTGAACTGATGTAAACTGATCACTGAAGTTATATTCATTTATGGGAAGTGGACTTTAATGCTGTGAAGAAACACATTAAAAGAGACATTTGTCTTTGAATTTGTGGGTCACTGCTTCTTCACTGCGTACAATGCTACTGCAGCTTTACACAGAGCACAGCGATGACGTCACCGCTGTGCTCTGCTTTACGGCCGGCGCTGACAGTCAGTGCAGGGAAGCTGACGGCAGGGAACGTGACAGACATCGGAATGTGAGTATGTACTTTTTTTTTTTTTTTTTTTTTTTTTTACTTTTACAATGGTAACCAGGGTAAATATCGGGTTACTAAGCGCAACCCTGCGCTTAGTAGCCCGATATTTACCCTGGTTACAAGTGAACACATCGCTGGATCGGCGTCGCACACGCCGATCCAGCGATGACAGCGGGTGATCAGCGACCAAAAAAAGGTCCTGATCATTCCCTAACGACCAATGATCTCCCAGCAGGGGCCTGATCGTTGGTCGTTGTCACACATAACGAGATCGTTAGCGGGATCGTTGCTACGTCACAAAAAGCGTGATGTTGCAACAATATCGTTAACGAAATCATTATGTGTGAAGGTACCTTAAGGTGTGCTATACCGAAATTGAGAGCAATTGTTGATGCTGTCATTATAAAAACAAGGCTTTTCCTTTGTGGAACAGGCCTTCAATCATGTGTGCATGAAACAAGAAAATATTTGGCACTGGTAGCTATGCTAAATATATTAAACTGACACTTTGATTTAAATTTTTCCCTTTCCAGTAATACATTATTTCAGTTAGCTGTGTATTTTTCATTTTACAGTGCTAATAATGTATTCGGCCTATAATAAATATGGAGTTAAAGACAACTTTTCATGTCCAGAAATGTTACTTATCTGAAGATATCGGGATACTTTGCAAGTAAATACAAGTTAAATCATTTTTAGCTAGCCATTAGTGTTGAGCATTCCAATAATGCAAATATCGGGTATCGGCCGATATTCGCTGTATCGGAATTCCGATACTGAGTTCCGATACTTTTGCGATATCGGATACCGGAATCGGAAGTTCCCATAGTGCAATGATGCACTATAATGGAGTGTGGGTGGTTTGTGGGTGGGGTCTGTACGTGACCATGGGGGGTCTGTGTGGGCTGCCGGTGGTCTGTGCGTGCCTGCCGGGGGGTCTGTGCGGGCTGCCGGGGGTCTGTGCGTTCCTGCTGGGGGCCTGTGCGGCCTGCCTGGGCTCTGTGCGGGCTGCCGGGGGTCTGTGCAGAATGTCAGGGCTCTGTGTGGGCTGCTAGGGCTCTGTGCGGGCTGCCGGGGGTCTGTGCATGCGTGCTGCAGGCTGATATTCATAGCCTAGAGAGGGGCCATGGATATTGGCCCCCCCGGCTACAAATACCAGTCCGCAGCTGCCCCAGAAATGTCATATCTGTAAGATGCGCCAATTCCGGCACTTAGCCCCTCTCTTTCCCACTCCTGTGTAGCGGTGGGATATGGGGTTATAAGGGGTTAATGTCACCTTGTTATTGTAAGGTGACATTAAGCCGGGTTAATAACGGAGAGGTGTCAAAGACGCCTATCCATTATTAATCCAATAGTAATAAAGGGTTAATAAAACACACACACACATTAGGAAAAAAGTATTTTAATATTCTTCATTTAACCATACTTGCCATACTTCAGCGCCTGCAAAAAACGTAAAATAATAAACCGTATACTACCTGTCCGCCATAGTCCAATTAATAACTAGTGTCCCACGACGATCTCCCCTATAGAACAGTGACATCGGGTGATGTCACTGCTCTATAGGACCCTCAGTGACACACTGACAGGAGACAATGGCTCCTGCAGTGCATCACTGAGGTTACTATAGTTCAAAGTCTCACTTTATGGCAATTGCTGCATGGGAAAATTTCACACAGCAATGCCAAAAGTGAGACTGGGGACTATTTTTTTACAGCGGCGGAGGAATACAGTGCGGAAAGATACCTTCCTCCCATCATTGGATTCCTGGAGCCCCTGGAGAGCGGTCGCATCAACTGATGCTGCCGTTCTCCACGGGAGATCGTTGTGGGACACTCGGGGATTTCTGCGAATCAGGGAGTATATTGGTTGTTTGTTGTTTTAATATTATTTACAGATGACACTGGCTTCGGGGATCAAAATGACAAGTAATGGTGAGTATGTAATCTATGTTTAATGTACTGTATGTTTATATGTATGTATTGTATGTAATGTATGAATGTATTGTATGTAGTATGTATGTAGTATGTATGTATGTATGTAGTATGTATGTATGTAGTATGTATGTATGTAGTATGTATGTATGTAGTATGTGTGTATGTAGTATGTGTGTATGTAGTGTGTATGTAGTGTGTATGTAGTGTGTATGTAGTGTGTTGTATGTAGTATGTATGTAGTATTTTTTTTTTTTACGTTCAACACATTTGCCAGATGATGGGACTACTACTGTCCCATCATTGGCTAATGTGTCAATCACTGTCACTGTAGCAGGCATCGTCCGATGGGACTTGTATTCCCATCGGACGATGCCTGCATACACGCACAGAGCCGCGGCAGGCCCGTACAGACCCCGGCAGGCCCGCACAGACCCCTGGCAGGCCACACAGACCCCCGGCATTCCCGCACAGACCCCCGGCAGCCCGCACACATGCCCGGCAGCCCGCACAGACCCCCGGCATTCCCGCACAGTCTCCCGGCAGCCCGCACAGACCCCTGGCAGCCCGCACAGAGCCCCGACAGGCCTGCACAGACCCCCTGCAGCCGGCACAGACCCCCGGCAGCCCGCACAGAGCCCTGACAGGCCTGCACAGACCCCCTGCAGCCTGCACAGACCCCCGGCAGCTCGCACAGACCTCCGGCAGGCACTCACTGACCCCCGGCAGCCCGCACAGACCCCCAGCAGGCATGCACAGACCCCCGGCAGCCCGCCTAGACCCCCCATGGCCCCTCTCTAGGCTATGAATATCAGCCCGCAGCACACATGCACAGACCCCCGGCAGCCCGCACAGAGCCCCAGCAGCCCGCACAGACCCCTGGCAGTCTGCACAGACCCCCAGCAGCCCGCACAGACCCCCAGCAGCCCGCACAGAGCCCCGGCAGGCCTGCACAGACCTCCGGCAAGCACTCACAGACCCCCGGCAGCCCGCACAGCCCCCAGCAGGCATGCACAGACCCCCGGCAGCCCGCATAGTCCCCCCACGGTCACGCCCAGACCCCACCCGCACACACACACAAACGCAGTCTCCGCCCATGCATCACCCACACTCCATTATAGTGCATCATTGCACTATGGGAACTTCCAATTCCGGTATCCGATATCGCAAAAGTATCGGAACTCGGTATCGGAATTCCGATACAGCGAATATCGGCTGATACCCGATATTTGCAGTATCGGAATGCTCAACACTAATTGTATATAGTATCTATGCAGTATGTATGTATGTATGTATGTAGCATGTATGTTTTCTTTTTCTTTTTTTTCATTCAACACATTAGCCGGATGATAGGACTACTACTGTCCCATCATTGGCTAATGTGTCAATCACTGTCACTGTAGCAGGCATCATCCAATGGGACTTGCAGTCCCCTCGGACGATGCCTGCACACATGCACAGACCCCCAGCAGCCCACACAGAGCCCCGGCAGGCCCGCACAGACCCCTGGCAAGGCCGCACAGACCCCCGGCAGGCCTGCACAGACCCCCGGCAGCCTGCACAGACCCCCGGCAGCCTGCACAGACCCCCGGCAGCCCGCACAGAGCACCGAGAGGCCCGCACAGAACCCCAAGAGGCCCGTACAGATCCCCGGCAGGCCCACACAGACCCCGCCCACACACACAGACACACACAGTGTCCGCCCGCGTACCACCCACACTCTTCCCCCCTCCGGAACAGGATGTAGAAGGACAGAAAGTGCTTATTTACATTCCGATATTTGTGTCCCATTGATTTGCATTGGTATCGGTGATATCCGATATTTTTTGGATATCGGCCGATCCAATCCGATACTTCTGGATATCGGAAGGTATCTCTCAACACTAATAACCATATTACTGGAGCAGCAACTACTGAATGAAAATTAAGTTTGATTCTCCCTTCAGCTGATCACTTCTAGTCATCCATGCAATCCTTTCACAGTCATCACTCGCTACACAGTGTTAATCCTTTTTTCACTCTCCTGCACTTTGATTGCTAACATCTCTGCACATACATGCTACAGCGCAAGTTGCCAATAAGGTGCAGGATATGATCACATTATACTTATTGTACCACAGCTACAGCTAGGAAATAACATGTCTGGACATTGCAGGTTCCATTTAACAGGGACTAATGTATTACAGCAACACCCACAGACATGAACAGTAGTGAAGTTGACCTGCTTATAACTGATAATTAAGGAAGCACTCCTCCCATAAAAGTTTATATTCTCAATATATTGCAGTCATCTTATTATATAGCACTGAGTTGTTGTAAGAAGAGGTACGGGACTGGTGGTACCTCTTTTGCACCGGGTAAGGTACTGTTGGGGCTGTCTCCTCTGTTGTCCAGGGGAAAGCTTGAAAACCTAGACCGACCTTTGCACTTTGCAGCAGGGGGCATGACTAAGCTTAAAAGGCCAGAGCGTGTGCGGAAGCAGTCAGTCCTGGTGGGAACAAGCAGCGCGAAGCAGGGAACAGTTGGTGCTCTGTCCACTGAGCACCGTAACAGCGCAGGCCCAGGCGATAGACTCCCTACAACCAGATACAGAAACTGTGACAAGAAACGTGCCACGTGCCCGGTGGCTCCTTCAGCTGAAGGTATCAAATATTCTGGGCCAGTAAGTTCTGCACACGTGCCGCCTAGGAAGGACCGGGTGACTCCCTGGAGACTGTGCCTCCTCTCACCCGCTTATATCTGTCGAGCTATGTTAGGCTCTGACGGAGTTGGAGACTGTACTTCATATTGCACAATGAACCCTGGACCCAGGACCCGATCCAAGATGACAAGGACCCACCATCACAGCCGGATCATCAACGCCTTCAGTATGACATCGGACTCATCACACGCTAAGTGCTTTGGCACCACTGTTTGAACCTAAGAGTCTTCGGTCAGGAAGCAGCTGGACTGATAAGTTAACCCTTAAAGACCTGCTTCATTACTTATTGTTGTTGTTTAACTCACCATGCACATCATTTGTGCTTGTACCACCTGCTATACTCCTATTTACCCCTTCCTTTGCCTGCATGGAGTAACCTCCTGTTCAAGTAAAATATAGTTAACCCTTGCTATCCCTCCTGTCCATTACTGCATCCCACAACCTGCTCACATACTAACAATAGCTCTTTTAGCCCATCTACCCAGCTCATTCTTCTCTTTTCTCTGCTCTATGTAGAAACATGAAGTCTCTTGTCCCTGCATTTATCATTCTCCTCGCCAGACTCTGCTCCTCCTTGCCTCTTCCAGGGACTTTTACAGTGACTTATGACTCATGCAGGGAAAAATGACCTTCTTTTTCTATATTGATCTTAGAAGGATTTAGCTAGTCTGTCTTTAATCACTTCATGTCATAGACCTAATGGAAAACAGAAGAATTAACTGGGTAGAAAGGCAAAATGAGCAATTGTAAGTACACAGTGCTGTATAATATGATGATTGCAATATATTAAGACGATACAAATTTTGGTGTGAGTGATTCTTAAAGGTGGCAGCACATAGCATGAAGTTGCACCTGCGTAATCCAGTAATGCTATGCAGTAGACATTATCACCTCTTACTATCAGACACCTACAATAGATTCTTTAAAGAAGACCAGCCACCTGGTTCAACGTGACTAGTTTTAGCTCTTGTTTTATTTCTTTTTATTTCTGTTGTTACCCTGGGTTTTCCGGTTTTGAGGGGGTAAGGGTTTCCACCATACGGTTCCAGAGATATTGGACTTTTTGTTTAATGTTAATATTTATGGTCCTTACTAGGGAGAATGGCTTACAGAATTTTCTGGGATATGTCTTTTGACTGTTCTACCCTATGAATAAGGATGACAGGAAACATGGAAGTTCGGGTTCGTCGAGTTCAGCTAGACTTTAGCCCAAAGTTTGGTTTTGGTACCAGAACTTGACCCTAGACCAGAACCCCATATTAATCAATGGAGAAGTAAATTTTGGTTCTGTAAAATGGCTGCAAAATAGTCATAGTAAGGGTAAGGGGGCTGAAAACGTAAGCAAAATGGGGGTAAAAGCAGGACAATTGCTATGCAAACAAATGTTGATAGGGAAATTACTTAAAATAACATAGAATAAATAAAGAGAAAAAAATAACATTCTTGAACCAGGAGGCTGGGAAAGGGACAATATGCTTAGAACTTCCCAGTCTGTTAATATCAGCCCCATCTGTCTGCTTTGCCTTTGTTGGTTATTAAAAATGGTGTACTCCCCAAAAAATGACATTTGGTCTTCCTATTTTTAATACCAAGCTAAGGCAAAGCAGACAGCTGTGGGATGATATTAATACATTTGGAGGAGCCATGAATATTGGCCCCTTCCCTGCCTAGGGCCGGCTTCACACTCAGCGTATGAAAATACGGTCCGTATATTACGGCCGTAATACGCTGAAATGTCCCGAAAATAGTGGTCCGTAGCTCCTCCGTAGGCAGGGTGTGTCAGCGTTTTTTGCGCATGGCATCCTCCGTATGTAATCCGTATGGCATCCGTACTGCGTGGTTTTCTCGCAGGCTTGCAAAACCAACATACCGCTATAGAAATGATCCATGTGTCCCAAAAAGAAAAAAAAAAAAAATTATATATATATACAGTGGGGCAAAAAAGTATTTAGTCAGTCAGCAATAGTGCAAGTTCCACCACTTAAAAAGATGAGAGGCGTCTGTAATTTACATCATAGGTAGACCTCAACTATGGGAGACAAACTGAGAAAAAAAAATCCAGAAAATCACATTGTCTGTTTTTTTTAACATTTTATTTGCATATTATGGTGGAAAATAAGTATTTGGTCAGAAACAAAATTTCATCTCAATACTTTGTAATATATCCTTTGTTGGCAATGACAGAGGTCAAACGTTTTCTGTAAGTCTTCACAAGGTTGCCACACACTGTTGTTGGTATGTTGGCCCATTCCTCCATGCAGATCTCCTCTAGAGCAGTGATGTTTTTGGCTTTTCGCTTGGCAACACGGACTTTCAACTCCCTCCAAAGGTTTTCTATAGGGTTGAGATCTGGAGACTGGCTAGGCCACTCCAGGACCTTGAAATGCTTCTTACGAAGCCACTCCTTCGTTGCCCTGGCGGTGTGCTTTGGATCATTGTCATGTTGAAAGACCCAGCCATGTTTCATCTTCAATGCCCTTGCTGATGGAAGGAGGTTTGCACTGAAAATCTCACGATACATGGCCCCATTCATTCTTTCATGTACCTGGATCAGTCGTCCTGGCCCCTTTGCAGAGAAACAGCCCCAAAGCATGATGTTTCCACCACCATGCTTTACAGTAGGTATGGTGTTTGATGGATGCAACTCAGTATTCTTTTTCCTCCAAACACGACAAGTTGTGTTTCTACCAAACAGTTCCAGTTTGGTTTCATCAGACCATAGGACATTCTCCCAAAACTCCTCTGGATCATCCAAATGCTCTCTAGCAAACTTCAGACGGGCCCGGACATGTACTGGCTTAAGCAGTGGGACACGTCTGGCACTGCAGGATCTGAGTCCATGGTGGCGTAGTGTGTTACTTATGGTAGGCCTTGTTACATTGGTCCCAGCTCTCTGCAGTTCATTCACTAGGTCCCCCCGCGTGGTTCTGGGATTTTTGCTCACCGTTCTTGTGATCATTCTGACCCCACGGGGTGGGATTTTGCGTGGAGACCCACATCGAGGGAGATTATCAGTGGTCTTGCATGTCTTCCATTTTCTAATTATTGCTCCCACTGTTGATTTCTTCACTCCAAGCTGGTTGGCTCTTGCAGATTCAGTCTTCCCAGCCTGGTGCAGGGCTACAATTTTGTTTCTGGTGTCCTTTGACAGCTCTTTGGTCTTCACCATAGTGGAGTTTGGAGTCAGACTGTTTGAGGGTGTGCACAGGTGTCTTTTTATACTGATAACAAGTTTAAACAGGTGCCATTACTACAGGTAATGAGTGGAGGAAAGAGGAGACTCTTAAAGAAGAAGTTACAGGTCTGTGAGAGCCAGAAATCTTGATTGTTTGTTTCTGACCAAATATTTTTTTTCCACCCTAATATGCAAATAAAATGTTAAAAAAAACAGACAATGTGATTTTCTGGATTTTTTTTTCTCAGTTTGTCTCCCATTGTTGAGGTCTACCTATGATGTAAATTACAGACGCCTCTCATCTTTTTAAGTGGTGGAACTTGCACTATTGCTGACTGACTAAATACTTTTTTGCCCCACTGTATATATATATATATATATATATATATATGTCATTAGACACATATATGTATATATATTAATATTTTTTCCAGCGCTAGACAGCTTGAAAGCCGGTAATTCAATTACCGGCTTTTTCTTTCTCCTTCCTAAAACCCGACATGATTTGAGACATGGTTTACATACAGTAAACCATGTCTTCTCTCCATTTTTTTTGCAGATTCCACACTACTAATGTCAGTAGTGTGTATCTGCAAAATTTGGCCGTTCTAGCTCTTAAAATGAAGGGTTAAATGGCGGAAAAAATTGGCGTGGGCTCCCGCGCAATTTTCTCCGCCAGAGTAGTAAAGCCAGTGACTGAGGGCAGATATTAATAGCCTGGAGAGGGTCCACGGTTATTGGCCCCCCCCTGGCTAAAAATATCTGCCCCCAGCCACCCCAGAACAGGCACATCTGGAAGATGCGCCTATTCTGGCACTTGGCCACTCTCTTCCCATTCCCGTGTAGCGGTGGGATATGGGGTAATGAAGGGTTAATGCCACCTTGCTATTGTAAGGTGACATTAAGCCTAATTAATAATGGAGAGGCGTCAATTATGACACCTATCCATTATTAATCCAATTGAATGAAAGGGTTAAATAAAACACAAACACATTATTTAAAATTATTTTAATGAAATAAAAACAATGGTTGTTGGAGTATTTTATTCTACGCCCAATCCAGTCACTGAAGACCCTCGTTCTGTGAAAGAAAAAACATAATAAACCAACAATATACTTACCCTCCGCAGATCTGTAACGTCCAACGATGTAAATCCTTCTGAAGGGGTTAAAACATTTTGCAGCAAGGAGCTTTGCTAATGCAATGCTACTCCTCGCTGCAAAACCCCTGGGAATGAGTCTAAATATAGATCAATGAGCTATATTTAGCTTCATTTGCGGTGAGGCGCCCTCTGCTGGATGTTCATAGATCGTGGGAAATTTCCTAGAAAGCTCCCAGGCTTTCTAGGCAAGTTCCCACGATCTATAAACAGCCAGCAGAGGGCGCCTCACCGCAAATGAAGCTAAATATAGCTCATTGATCTATATTTAGACTCATTCCCAGGGGTTTTGCAGCGAGGAGTAGCATTGCATTAGCAAAGCTCCTTGCTGCAAAATGTTTTAACCCCTTCAGAAGGATTTACATCGTTGGACGTTACAGATCTGCGGAGGGTAAGTATATTGTTGGTTTATTATGTTTTTTCTTTCACAGAACGAGGGTCTTCAGTGACTGGATTGGGCGTAGAATAAAATACTCCAACAACCATTGTTTTTATTTCATTAAAATAATTTTAAATAATGTGTTTGTGTTTTATTTAACCCTTTCATTCAATTGGATTAATAATGGATAGGTGTCATAATTGACGCCTCTCCATTATTAATTAGGCTTAATGTCACCTTACAATAGCAAGGTGGCATTAACCCTTCATTACCCCATATCCCACCGCTACACGGGAATGGGAAGAGAGTGGCCAAGTGCCAGAATAGGCGCATCTTCCAGATGTGCCTGTTCTGGGGTGGCTGGGGGCAGATATTTTTAGCCGGGGGGGGCCAATAACCGTGGACCCTCTCCAGGCTATTAATATCTGCCCTCAGTCACTGGCTTTACTACTCTGGCGGAGAAAATTACGCGGGAGCCCACGCCAATTTTTTCCGCCATTTAACCCTTTATTTTAAGAGCTAGAACGGCCAAATTTTGCAGATACACTCTACTGACATTAGTAGTGTGGAATCTGCAAAAAAAATGGAGAGAAGACATGGTTTACTGTATGTAAACCATGTCTCAAATCATGTCGGGTTTTAGGAAGGAGAAAGAAAAAGCCGGTAATTGAATTACCGGCTTTCAAGCTGTATAGCGCTGGAATAAATATTAATATATATACATATATGTGTCTCACTGATATATATATATATATATATCTATTCTATGTGTACACATTTATTCTACCTATTCTACTGTAAGCTGTCAGTGTGATTTTACTGTACACCGCACTGAATTACCGGCTTTTCTCTCTTAACAGCGCTGCGTATTTCTCGCAAGTCACACTGCTTGTCCGTGTGAAATCCGTATTTTTCACGCTTCCATAGACTTTCATTGGCGTATTTCTTGCACAGTACGGTGACAAACGCAGCATGCTGCGATTTTGTACGGCCGTAGAAAGCCGTATAATACTGATCAGTAAAATACGGCAGATAGGAGCAGGGGCATAGAGAATAATTGTGCCGTATTTTTTGCGAGTTTTACGGACGTAGTTTCTGCGCTCTTACGTCCGTAAAACTCGCAAGTGTGAAGCCGGCCTAATAAGACCAGCCCTGAGTAGTCCAAAAATGGCTCATCCATTAGATGCACAAATTCTGGTGCTTAGCCTCAGCTTTTCCCAATTACCCTGGTACGGTAGCAATTGGGATAATGGGATTATGGAGTTGATGTCAACAGCTGGCACTGACATCAAATCCAGGGGCTAGTAATGGGGAGGCATCTGTCAGACACCCCCACTAGTAACCCAGTAGTGAAAAGAAATAAACACATACATAAAATCTTTATTTGAAATAACTCCCCAACAATTTCCCTCTTTCACTAATTTATTTAAAAAAAAAATACATCAGTCTGCTGTAATCCACATGGAGGTCGCACTCTTTTCTGCCATAGTCCAAATGGAGGTCCCACAGTGATCCTCGTCTCCGTCTTCCCGCTCATACTCAATAGATTTGAGCACGGAATCATGAGAGGTGATATGACTTCTAGAGACCTATGTCGCTTAGTTCTCGAAGTTGCATAGGTCACTCACGGTCATGTGACAGCTCATCATTCCGGCTCTCCCATTTTTTAAAATTATTTATTTTATTGACTTCCTGGAGAAGTACGTTTTTAGAGCTCAGCACCAGACACTAGGTGTCTGGTATAAACACCAAACTTTACTGTTTGGCTTCACTCTTCCCTACCTGTGAGCAATGCCCCTTTGGAAAATACCAGAAAAATTAACAGTGAGTAAAAATACCTACTGCATTTTTCAGACTATAAGATGCACTTTTTCCCCCAAAATCTTTTGGGGAAATTGGGGGTGCGTCTTATAGTCGGAATATACTTACCAGTAGTGTGGCTGTTACGAATCTGCAACACAGGACTAAGGTAGAGGGGGGAAAACTGACCCTGCACTATGACTAGGCTGAAACCCTACTTTGAAGTGGGCGACCCATTCCCTGCTAATAGACCCACTGACGATCCTAGGTTAATCTCAAGAGAAGACCTATAGATAAAGGGAAGGGGTTCCCTAAAAGAACTAAGGACTGGGTACAAAACAGGTCACATCCTAAGAGAAAACAAAGAGAAGGCTGCAGAAATCAATAGAACACAGAAACTAAGGCTAGCAGAACCAGGGGTACCAGCACTGCACAAATAACACACAGAAGACAAAGCAAAGCACCAAGCTAGAGCTCAAGCAGATAAACACTGTTGTCCATCAAGGACTGGGAGGCAGGTGCTGGTTAATAAAAAGTGAAACAAACACCTGACCCAAGACAAACCCAGCACCAGAGGAAAAAGACCAGCAGTCAGAACCCCACAAGAAAATGCTGGATAATCACAAACTAAACAGATTCTAACAGTGGCGGCAGCAGGAGTCGGGCGATTCTGCGGTGGTCCGACGCTGCAGGGCGATGATCACACTCCTTTCCCAGGCTGGTGTGGCAGTATTCGGCGGTGCTCTGTGGTGCAGGGGCTCCGACAACATGGCTTTGATAGGTGGCCTTGGGAAAATGACGGCCATTTTCCCGGAGGCCATTTTCCCGGAGGCCATTTTCCCGGAGACCACTGCTTCACAGCAATGGATGTGAGGGGCTTTCAGAAAATGTTGGCAGAGCCCCCACACCACAACCACTGCAGAACCTGCCGCACCAGTCTGGGATGGAAGTCATCTCTTTGCCGAACCACCGAACACCCTCTCTGTCCACACTCCAAAATCGCTGCCGATTTCCCTTGGTAAGCTGAATTCGGACTCCCATTTGACGCATTCATTTTTTTTCATATTTTCCTTCTAAACATTTGGAGTGCGTCTTATGGTCCGATGCGCCTTATGGTCTGAAAAATACGATAAACATCTGCAAACATATGATGAATTTAAAAAAATATATATAATAATTTGGATAATAGCAAGAATAAGAAAACAGCAAACTGGCATCTTTTGACCTAGTGACTGATCCTTATTAAGACACATGCTTTCAATACTTTTGTTTTAGTGGATTATTGATTAGATCCATTTTACATTCTTTGTTATATTACTTGTACACAGCTGTCATGTATTTTATTTACCTGCTGTTACAGATTGGGTATTTAGTAATTTATCCACATTTTTACATTGTGATTAGTGTTGAGCGATACCTTCCGATATTCGAAAGTATCGGTATCGGGTTGGATAGGCCGATATCGGCAAAATATCGGATCTCGCCGATATCGATACCCGATACCAATGCAAGTCAATGGGACCAAAATATCGGAATTAAAATAAACCCTTTCTTTCCTTATAGCATGATTCAACATGAAGGAAAACAACTAAGAATAATGTAGAATGTATCAGAGGAGGTGGAGGGGCTATTAAAGGCATAGAGGTTTAGCCCATTCAAATGGAATAGCAGGTATTATAAATTTTTTAAGACGTTCGGAGTCCAAAAGATTTTGACTATGTTTAGGTTTAGAACCAATATCAAAGTGAACATAAAGCAAAGATAACAAAATTCATAAAAAAGTATAATTTTATTGAAAAAAATAATAAAAATAAAAAATACACAAAGAAAAAACCAAACTACAATACTACACAAAATTATAAAGAATATATTGAATGAGGAGACCAGATCCGCATAGTATAAGAGATACTAGAAAAGAACATAACCTTCCAAAGTGCAAAAATAGATGGCATAACATAGGCCATCTACCTCAATAAAGTGCATATGCATACAAAGTAAGTGGTCTAACCTAGGTCAAACAAGTGCATAAAACTCTGGAAAAATACTAGTACCAGTGTAAAGATGATCTGTGACCCTCAAGGACTTGGAGTCGGAGTCCTTGAGGGTCACAGATCATCTTTACACTGGTACTAGTATTTTTCCAGAGTTTTATGCACTTGTTTGACCTAGGTTAGACCACTTACTATGTATGCATATGCACTTTATTGAGGTAGATGGCCTATGTTATGCCATCTATTTTTGCACTTTGGAAGGTTATGTTCTTTTCTAGTATCTCTTATACTATGCGGATCTGGTCTCCTCATTCAATATATTCTTTATAATTTTGTGTAGTATTGTAGTTTGGTTTTTTTCTTTGTGTATTTTTTATTTTTATTATTTTTTTTTCAATAAAATTATACTTTTTTATGAATTTTGTTATCTTTGCTTTATGTTCACTTTGATATTGGTTCTATATTTGATGGTGGACATTATTTCACTAGGGTGAATTTTGTTGTGTATATGTTTAGGTTTATTAGATTTTGTCAGATATTTACTGTATGTTTCTCTACTTCCATGCTCTGCACCATTTTTTTTTTTTTTTTTACTTCTACCACACTTTCTTCATCATCCTCACCAGCAGCATATTTTTCATCAACTTCTTTATCTTATTCATCTTCTTCTTCACCTTCTTCCTATTATCCTTTTTTTTAAAAAATCCTCATATTCTTCTCATTCAACTCTTCTTTTTCTTCATATTCAACTTCATCATCTCCTTCATATTCCTCTTCTTCATCAAAATCTTATGTGTGACAATCAGGCATTCCTGTAGTTATCTGTAAAAGTTTGAAGATTACACCTTCCGTTCTGCCGGTCACAAAAGATTTAAAACAGGATTTGTCCGCGTTCAGTTTGGCCTGCAGCAGCAGGTTTTTTCCAGGGGCACCACGAGGAGGAACGGACTCACCCCCATACACTGCTTAGTCTTCTTCTGCTTATAATTTAGATAATATCTTTTGCTCTGATTTTTAGTCTTATGCTTAATGTTCTTCTGCTTTTTGTTCTGCAGCTTCTTGTTCTTTTGTTTCTCGGTCTTCAGGGTCGTCATGCTTAGGCTCTTGAACTTGGAACTGTAGCAGGAGGTACAAGAAGGCCGAGGAACTGCTGAGAACCAGCTGACGGTACTGGAACCCAGATGGCTACCCAAAGGTAGAAGAGCCAATGGCACGACCGAGGACCAGCTGACGGTGCTGGAACCCGGTTACTAAGCAGGAGGTTCCCGTGCCACAAAGCACTACCAAGGACCGCCTGACGTTGGTGGAACTCTGATACATAGAAGGAGGCACCTAAGCCAAAGTCTCTGCCCGGAACCAGCTGATGGTGCTGGAACCAGTATGGGGAGCAGAAGGTAAAAGAGCAAAAGACACTGCCGAAAACCAGCTGATGGTACTAGAACCCGGATGGCTACCCGAAGGTAGAAGAGCCAATGGCACGACCGAGGACCAGCTGACGATGCTGGAACCCGGTTACAAAGCAGGAGGTACCTGTGCCACAATGCACTACCAAGGACCACCTGACATTGGTGGAACTCAGATACCCTGAACGAGGCACCTAAGCCAAAGGCTCTGCCCGGAACCAGCTGACGGTGCTGGAACCAGGATGGGGAGCAGAAGGTAAAAGAGCAAAAGACACTGCCGAGGACCAGCTGACGGTCCTGGAACCCGGTTACTAAGCAGGAGTTACCTGTGCCACAAAGCACTACCAAGGACCACCTGACATTGGTGGAACTCGGATACCCTGAAGGAGGCACCTAAGCCAAAGGCTCTGCCCGGAACCAGCTGATGATGCTGGAAATAGGGGGATCTAGATACGATTGTGTTGCCAGGAACCAGCTAACGGTGCTGGAACTCAGGAGGCAGAAGGTCCACAGTAAAAGAAAAAATAGGTAAGCCGCGATCCAGCTGCAGTTACCGAAAGCAAACAGTCCTACAGGGGGAGCTTGTCCTATTGGCATTACAGAACCAGCCTTGATTGCCACTTCCCGCTGCCCACATAGGAAGCCCCAAAACTGCAGGCACCATGGAGTCGGCTAAACCGACCGCAACACGACAGGACACTGTTTTGGAGTCTAAGTGACCTTGACACTACCCAGAACCAGCTGACGGTGCTGGAACCAGGCTGGGCAGGAGGGATTACCCATGCCAAAGACACTGCCAAGAACCAGCTGACGGGACTGGAACCCAGATGCGTTGCCCAAGGTGCAAGAGCCAATGGCACGACCGAGGACCAGCTGACGGTGCTGGAACCCGGTTACTAAGCAGGAGGTACCTGTGCCACAAAGCACTACCAAGGACCACCTGAGGTTGGTGGAACTCGGATACCCAGAAGGCGGCACCTAAGCCAAAGGCTCTGCCCGGAACCAGCTGACGGTGCTGGAACTAGGATGGGGAGCAGAAGGTAAAAGAGCAAAAGACACTGCCGAGAACCAGCTGATGGTACTGGAACCCGGATGGCTACCCGAATGTAGAAGAGCCAAAGGCACAACCGAGGACCAGCTGATGGTGCTGGAACCCGGTTACTAAGCAGGAGGTACCTGTGCCACAAAGCACTACCAGGGACCACCTGACGTTGGTTGAACTCGGATACTCTGAAGGAGGCACCTAAGCCAAAGGCTCTGCCTGGAACCAGCTGACGGTGCTGGAACCAGGAGGACCTAGATACGATTGTGTTGCCAGGAACCAGCTAACGGTGCTGGAACTAAGGCGGCAGAAGGTCCACAGTAAAAGAAAAAATAGGTAGGCCGCAATCCAGCCGCAGTTACCGAAAACCAACAGTCCTACAGGGGGAGCTAGTCCTATTGGCACTACAGAACCAGCCTTGATTGCCACTTCCCGCAGCCCACATAGGAAGCCCCAAAACTGCAGGCACCATGGAATCGGCTAACCCGACCGCAACATGACAGGATAACGTTTTCTAGGATAAGTGACCTTGACATTACCCGGAAACAGCTGGCGTGCTGGAACCAGGCACTGCCTCCTCAGCGTTGTTTGAATCTGTCACGGAGCCTGCGCTGTTATGTTAAACCTTGGCCATGCGCTGTTAGCGCTGCCCATCTTCTGACATCATTTGGTGTCAGGCTGACTGCGCCTGTGCGGGCGCGCTGCCAGAGATCACGCCCCACAGTGTCTTCTGATTTAGTCACACTCTGGATTCATAGCCATGCGCAGTGCATATCTTCGCCTCTCACTCCTCTCCATCTGCCCACTTATGAGTGTGCGGCATCAGCTGATCCATAATCACATGCCACGGCCGTGACACCTCACAGTCTGAGGAAGGCGGAAGCAGATGAGTAGGAGGTGAAGATATGCACTGGGCATGCCCATGAATCCCAGGCCTGCAGTGTGACAAAATCAGATGACACTGTGGGGCGGGATCTCGGGCAGCGCGTATGCACAGGCGCAGTCAGCCTGACATCAAATGATGTCAGAAGAAGGGCAGTGCTAACCGCGCATGCCCAAGGTTAAACATAACAGCGCAGGCTCCGGGACAGATTCAAACAACGCTGAGGATGCGGCGCTCTGTGCCATGGGGGAATGAATGCTGGCCGTGCTGCATCTCAAGGCGAAGGAAAGTCCCACCTCCGGGACGGTTTCAAGGTATGAGGGGACACATATTTTATAAGTGTTAAGTTCAGCGTCTGCGAGGAGCATAACTAAAAGAGCCACCTGTTCCTTGTGCAGCATTAGTGCTGCACAAGATGGCTCTTTCAGTTACAAATGCTTGGGGGGGCCGGGTCCCTTTAATTGCTGTTATTGTGCCAGCATGGCTTTGCTGGACACGTTGCCGACTACACAGCAGGGGAACAGCTGGCGTTGCTGAACCCTACTGACACATGAGCTAGTGTTTTTTTTCTGTGCAGCCAGCACTTCCGGGCAACAACTGACAGTGTTGAAACCCAGGGAATCCAGGAGGAGCAAAGTGTAGGCCGAAGCCTGCACTGGAGGCAGGTAAATGTCTTTTAGTGTGCCAGCGTGGCTTTTGCTGGACACGTTGCCGACTACACAGCAGGGGAACAGCTGGCTTTACTGAACCCCACTGACACATGAGCGAGTAGTTTTTTTTTTCATGCAGCCAGCACTTCCGGGCAACAACTGACAGTGTTGAAGCCCAGGGACAGCAGGAGGAGCAGATATGAGGTATTGCCACACACACAGCTGGGGAACAGCTGGCACTACTGAACCCCAATAACAGAGGAGCAACTGTTGACTGTGCGGACAGCACTTCCAGGCACCAACTGGTGGTGTTATAGCCCAGGGACAGCAGGAGGAGCAGATAGGAGGTTTTGCCAGATACACAGCTGGGAATCAGCTGACGTTACTGAAACCCAATAACACGGCAGCAAGCGTTTACTGTGCAGCCAGCACTTCCAGGCACCAACTGGCGGTGTTAGAGCCCAGGGACAGCAGGAGGAGCAGATATGAGGTATTGCCACACACACAGCTGGGGAACAGCTGGGGAACCCCAATAACAGAGGAGCGACTGTTGACTGTGTGGACAGCACTTCCAGGCACCAACTGGCAGTGTTAGAGCCCAGGGACAGCAGGAGGAGCAGAGTGTAGGCCAAGGCCTAATTGGATCAAGTTTAAAGTGAACCTTTAACCCCTCCATGAGTTAGCAACTGAAAGAGCCAACTTGTGCAGCACTAATGGTGCACAAGGACATGGTGGTTCTTTTAATTATGCTCCTTGCACACGGTGAACTTAACACTTATAAAATGTGTCCCCTGATACCATGATACCATCCCACAGGTGGTAATTTCCATTGTGATGAGACCAAGCACAGCCAGCATTCATACCCCCATGCCGCTGGGCGCCGCCTCATCAGCGTTGCTTGAATTTGTCACAGAGCCCGCGCTGTTAGGTTAAACCTTGGCCATGCGCAGTTAGCGCTGCCCGCCTTCTAACATCATTTGGTGTCATGCTAACTGTGCCTGTGCGGTCGCATCACCCGAGAAACCGCCTCGCAGTGTCTTCTGATTTAGTCCCACTGCAGGGCTGGGATTCCTGGGCATGCGCAGTGCATATCTCACTACTCTCCATCCACCTTCTTCAGAGTGTGCGGCGTCACGGCCGTGGCATGTGAATTGGGATCAGCTGACGCCACACTGTCTGTAGAAGGCAAAGGGAGAAGAGTGAGAGGCGAAGATATGCACTGCGCATGCCCAGGAATCCCATCCCCACAGTGTGACTAAATCAGAAGACACCGCGTGGCGTGATTTCTGGCAGCATGGCCGCACAGGCACAGCCAGCATGACATCAAATGATGTCAGAAGATGGGCAGCGCTAACTGTGCATGCCCAAGGTTAAATATAACAGCGCAGGCTCCAGGACAGATGCAAACAACGCTGAGGAGGCAGCGCTCGGCACCATGGGGGTATGAATGCCGGCTGTGCTACGTGTCATTGCAAAGGAAAGTCCCACCTATGGGACGGTTTCACGGTATGAGGGGACACATATTTTATAAGCGTTAAGTGCAGCGTGTGCAAGAAGCAGAACTAAAAGAGCCACCTGTTCCTTGTGCAGCATTAGTGCTACACAAGGTGGCTCTTTCAGTTACAAATGCCTGGGGGGGACAGGTTCCCTTTAATTGCTGTTGTAGTGCCAGCGTGGTGGTCGCTGGACACGTTGCCGGATACACAGCAGGTGATCAGCGGACGTTACTGAAACCCAATAGCACTGGGTCATGTGTTGTCTGTGCAGCCGGCACTTCTGGGCAGCAACTGGCGGTGTTGGAGCCCAGGGATTAAAGTTCAAGTGGTTGAAACATGAACACAGCTGGAGACCTGGATACTGTTGGCAACCAATTATTTAATCGGTAAGAGGAGTGGCAAATTCCTGTGAGATCCAGGCCTTGTTCATTTTCAAGAAAGCAAGCCGGTCAATGTTATCGGAGGATAGTCGCATGCGACGGTCTGTTAGTACACCACCTGCAGCACTAAAGACGCGTTCCGATAATACACTGGCAGCAGGGCAAGCCAGCACCTCCAATGCATACTGGCTAAGCTCTGGCCAGGTATCCAGCTTAGAGACCCAAAACTTGAAGGGGGAAGAGCCGTCTGGAAGTATACTGAGAGTGCAAGACATGTAGTCTGTCACCATCTGACGGAAACGTGGCCTCCTGCTGACTGGATCTGTCAGTGATGGTGTAGACATTTTTGGCGGGCACACAAAACTTTGCCACTGTTGGAACAGACTGGTCTTGACTTGTGCTGAGCCACTGCTTCTGCTCCCTCTTTGTGCAGAGATTCCTCCACTGCCTCTATGCACAGAGCTGCTTTGTAAAGCACTAGCAGTAGCAGATGCAGCACTTCTCTCGATTGGACTGGATAAGATGATGGACTGCACCAGTGTATCTTGGTACAGCCGCATTTTACGCTCCCGCTGCAACGGTGGTATGAGGGTTTGCAAATTGTCCCTGTAGCCCAGATCGAGGAGGGTGTACACCCAATAATCAGCCGTGGTAAGAATGTGGGCGATGCGGCGGTCGTTTCTCAGGCACTGCAGCATGAAATCAACCATGTTCTGCAGACTGCCAACTGGCCAAGAAACGCTGCCCCCTGCTTGACGTGTGATGTCTGCCTGCTCTGCATCACCCCACCCTTGCTCTACATACTGACTACTGGAGATTTGTGTAACTCCCTTCTCTGGAAAGATGTCTTCCTCCTCCATTGACTCCTCCTCATCCTCCTCACAAAAGGTCCCCTGCCTAGTCCTTTGTGAGGAACCACGTCGCGCAGACTGTCCAGAAGCTGATGGCATTTCTGAGTCCTCATCCTCAACCTCTTCCACCACCTCATCCCTTAGCGCTTGCAGGGATCTTTCAAGCAGGCAGATAAGGGCGACAGTCATGCTGACTAGTGGATCATCTGCACTTGCCATCTGCATGGATTCATCGAAGGCCTGCAAAACCTGGCAGATGTCCTTCATAGTGGCCCACTCAGTGGTTGTGAAGTCTGAACGGCGCGCACTGCGACTTTTTTGCGCCTGATGCAGCTGGTACTCCATTACTGCTGGCTGCTGCTCACACAACCGCTCCAACATATGTAACATGGAATTCCACCTGGTGGGAGGTCACATATGATGCGATGTTCCAGAAGACGGAGTTGCAATGCGCGATCTGGCCATGCTGGAATGCCACAAGTGAGCACACTCAAGGCGGACCTTGTGCAGCAGTGCATCAAGATCCGGATAGTCACTCAGAAAACTCTGCACAACCAAATTGAGCACATGTGCCAGACATGGGATGTGAGTGAGGTTGCCAAGGCCCAGAGCTGCCATCAGATTTCGGTCATTGTCACACACTACCATGCCTGGATGGAGATTCGCTGGCGCAAACCACATGTCGCTCTCAGAATTGATGGCATTCCAGAGCTCCTGCGCTGTGTGGCTTCAATTCCCCAAAGAAATTAATTTAAGTACGGCCTGTTGACGTTTGGCCACAGCTGTGCTCATATCGGTTGTAACAGGTAAGCATTCACGGGTCAAGGTGGAGGTAGACCTTGACGGCTCCTGCAGCGATGATTCTGAGGAACTGGAGTATGAGGAGGAGTAAATGTGCACAGACTGGATTCCTGCAATCCTTGGCATTGGCAGTACACGTACAGCGCCACTCGCCATGTCTGTACCCGGCTCCACAACATTGACCCAATGGGCAGGGAGGGAAAGGTATCGTCCCTGTCCATGGTGACTGGTCCACGCATCGGTGGTTAGGTGGACCTTGCTACTAATGGCATTTAGTAGTGCATGTTTGATGTTTCCCTCCACATGCTTTTGCAGGGCAGGGACGGCTTGCCTGCTGAAATAAAAGTGGCTGGGCACATTGTATTGTGGGACTGCCAATGCCATCAAGTTACGGAAGCTGTCAGTCTCCACCAGCCTGAATGAGAGCATTTCAAGTGACAGAAGTTTTGCAATGCCTGCATTCAGAGCCTGTGCTCATGGGTGGTTTGCTGAGAATGGCCGCCTTTTCTTCCATACCTGTGCTACTGATGGCTGTAGAATGGGCAGGGAGTGTGAGGATGACTGGGAACGTGGTGCTGTGGGTGGAATTACACTGGGTCTCTGGACAACAGTGCCAGAGGTTCTTCCATGGCGATCCTGTGAGGAAGCCGAACCAGCAGTGTGTGAGCTGGAGGAAAAGGCAACAACACGAGCTGAAGAGTTGGTAGGTGCCGCTGTAGGTTGGCCTAGGTCTTCAGTGTGTTTTTGTAACTCCACCACATGCTTGGTCCGCACATGTTTCCACATGTTTGAGGTATTGAGGTTGCTGAAATTTCTACCTCTTTTGATTTTCTGACGACACAGCTTGCATTTGACAAAGCAAATGTCATCTGCAACTGTGTCAAAAAAGGACCAGGCACTGCAAGTCTTGGGAGCGCCCGCTTTGGCTTTTGGAAGAGGCATGCTCCTAATGGGTGCCGAAGTGGAGGCTACAGGCACCGCTGTCTTCCACCTCCCTCTCCTGGCCGTTTGGGGAATCTCTTCTTCAGAGCTGCTCCCACCACCTTCCTGTTCCTCACGCCATGATGGGTCGAGGACCTCATCATCTACGCTACCCTCTTCCACCAACTGCTTCTCCTGGGTAGTCTTGGCAGCACAGTATGCACCAGAAACTGGCACCTGAGTCTCATCATCTGATGCGTACTGAGAAGTTGTAACCAGAGGCACTGTCCCACCCGCCTCTTCTGATTCAGAGAGACAAAGCTGTTGGGCATCACTGCATACAGCCTCTTCTTCTAATTCTCTAATGCTGCTTAGCTGGCCCCTGTTTCCAAGCCAAGAGATTCAGAGAACAGAAGTAGTGATGGCTCCTGTCCTGGGCTCTCTGACTGCGTGGGCAATTTGGCAGGTGGTGAAGAGACAGATGGTTGCTCTTCAGTGCTCTGTGCCTGAGAGGATGTGGCACTAATTGAAGTCGATGCATTAGCTTCCATCCATCCAACAACGGCTTCAATTTGTTCGTCCCTCAGCAGCGGGGTACGGCGAGCTCCGGCAAAGCTGCGCATGAAGGTCTCTTCCCTGCTAAAACTGGGGGATGATGAGTCACTGGTGCCCGCAGCTGGCGCAGAATCCCCACGTCCTGTCCCTGCTCCACGCCCATGCCCACGTGACTTTATTATGAGCTTATGTGGCCTACACAACAGTAAAGTAGAGTGTTTGGTGAACTTTGGGTTTGTTTTGCAGAACAGACACTACAGAGTGAGTGCAGTACTCACACACAGACCATGCAGACAGCCGTGAACGGCGCTGCAAGGCCAAGAAGAGCTCCTCTATCTAATCCTATATAGTGTTTTTCCACAATCTAGCGGGATACGGATGGAAAGATACTAATAGGATATTATTGAAAAAAGGTGCAGCTGGCTGCACTAATTGCAATTTAGGACAATGGATTCAGCAGTATGAGGCAGTGACGCACCCTGAGCTGAACACAACTGGCTGTGGCTACGGACAGACTGCAGAGTGAGCTGCACTCACACAGACCGTGCAGACAGCCGAGAATGGCGCTGCAAGGCCAAACAAAGCTTCTCTATCTAATCCTACAGTATATAGTGTTTTTCCACAATCTAGCAGGATACAGATTGAAAGCCACTAATATAGGAAATATTTGAAAAAATGTGCAGCAGGCTGCACTAATTGCAAAAAAAGACAATGGATTTAGCAGTATGAGGCAGTGAAGCACCCTGAGCTGACCACAACCGGCTGTGGCTATGGACAGACAACAGAGCAAGCTGCACTCACACACACAGGCCTTGCAGACAGCTGTGAAAAGCGCTGCAAGGCAAAAGCAAGGTGAACACACAGCGGTTGCTAATTTAGCCTGGATTAAGCACAATTAAGCAAATCGCAATCTCTAAACTGGCCCTCAGTCAGAACACAGCGTCCTATCCCTAACTGAATTCACAGCAAAGTGAGCCCAAAATGGCAGCGGCGACTTTTATAGGGCGTTGTGACATCATTTCAGCAGCCAATCACAGCCATGCCAGTAGTTACATGCCCACCATGCAGAACAGGATGTGCCCACACTTCAAATCATTCCTCATTGGCTGATTTAAAAAAAAAACGGGAGTTTGCATGATGGGAATTTCCGATTTCGGTTTCCGATATACTGCAAGTATCGGAACTCTGTATCGGAATTCCGATACCGCGAATATCAGCCGATACCCAATACTTGGGGTATCGGAATGCTCAACACTAATTGTGATACATTTCTAGAAAGAAGAACTTACTATTATCGTTTTAACCCCTTTACGACATGCGCCATACATGTAAGGCACATGTAGGCTCTACCCCTTTGATGTGGGCTTTGATTCCGAGCGCACATCTTTTCCAGCACTTGTCAGCTGATTTCATCCTATTCAATAAGCTCCCATGTCACACGACCACAGGTCGCTGATGAGTTGGCATGACTACCCGGGGTCTGCAGAAGGTCCCGGTGGTTGTCATTGCTGGATAGTTATGAGCGCAGCACAGCTGTCGGCTCTCATAGCAAGTGAACATTTCTGTGTAGCACAAGTGATCGAATGATTTCAGCTTCCAGTTTCCCATGGAGACTACTGAAGCTAATAGATAGTAAAAAATGCTTAAAAATATAAAAAAAAAAATATGAAAGTATAAATCACCCCCCATTCGCCCCAATAAAACAATTTAAAAATTTTCAGAAATACACATATTTCGTTTCACCGCGTTCAGAATTGCCCAATCTATGAATATATAAATAGAATTAATCCGATTGTAAACTACGTAATGAGAAAAAAGTAAAAACTTCAGAATTACACTTTTTTTGGTCCCGCAATTGAAATAAAATGCAGTAACAGGTGATCAAAACATTGTATCTTCACCAACATGGAATCAGTAGAAATGTCAGCTCTGAGCACAAAAAAATAAGCCCTCACCGAGCCCCAGATTAAAAATGGAGGCGCTACAAGTCTCGCAAAATTACACAATTTTTTTTTTTTTACTTTGGATTTTTCTTCACCATTTAAATAAAAGAGAACCTAGACATGTTTGGCCTTACAATCATCCAGCATCCGGCATCATGGATATCGCTTCCTCCTGAGGAACCGTGCAAACGGGGAAACGCGTCGGGAAGATACCGGCACACGCTAAGTTACCCTAACTATTTATCAAGAGAGGGGTTTTTTATTGCTACTGTGTGGTGTTTGGTCTAATTATTGGTGGATATAGGACCATCACAACTATGGTTGAAGTGCAATATTTTGGGATAATATAGGGGATATCTGTGCAATTAGTGCGTTGTGCTGTATACTTTGTGTAATTGTCTGGAGGCACCTATATAGGTCCTTATGATGGCTTTTCCATTAATTTAGCTGTCTATTTTTTCACCACTGCTCTTTTTTCTATATTGTTTTCCCACCTGCATGGAGAGGGACATTGCAGGGGAGAGAGGGAGAGCCGGCGTTGAGTGGGGGTGCCAAAAAACCGTTCCTTAGGGTGCCAACCTCCACAGCAAGGCAGGCATAAGCAGTAGGTGTATCTAGGACCAGAGATAGGATAGTGTTTTTTTGTGACATATTTTGATATCATTCTCCTTTTGGGTTTTATATCTTATATTAATAAAAGTGAAGTTTTAAGGGATTATATGTGCACACTCTATGTTTGGCATCTACCATGACCTGGTGCATCATAAGGGCAGGTCAGTTTTAGTATTTGGTGAATATTTAAAAAAAAAACAACAAAACACAATCAGGGCAGCACGGTGGTGCAGTGGTGAGCACAGCAGCCTTGCAGCGCTGGAGTCCTGGGTTCAAACCCCAACAAGGACAACATCTGCAAAGAGTTTGTATGTTCTCTCCGTGTTTGCGTGGGTTTCCTCCGGGTACTCTGGTTTCCTCCCACATTCCAAAGACATACAAGGGAATTTAGATTGTGAGCCCCAACGGGGACAGCGATGATAATGTGTGCAACCTGTAAAGCTCTGTGGAATATGTTAGCGCTATATAAAAATAAAGATTATTATCATTATGGAATTGCACTTTTTTTTGCAACTTCACCGCACTTGGATTTTTTTTTCAGTTTTCCAGTATACAACATGGCAAAAACAATGGTGTCAGCTCGTCCTACAAAAAACAAACCCTCACATGGCCATATTTACGGAAAAATAAAGAAGTTATGACTTTGGAATAAAGGGAGCAAAAGACAGAAACTCAAAAACAGAAAATGACCCCGGGGGTGAGGTGGTTAAGGATAATATGCACTTTGTCAATCGTGGCTCCTATAATATTATGTAATTAAAAATTGCCTACAATTATGACATCTCACATTTGAGACAAAAAAAATATCAATTTCTACAATATAGAAAAGACAATGTATCAGGCCTGATACTGTATAATTTTGTATTCTATAATAGAAATGCAAAGAGAAAATCTATTTCCCCATTGAGTGTATGTATATAAATTAAATACATATTGACAATATCTGGCTTACTATTTAGTCTCCAACACATACATACCCAGTATACGTAATCCTGGAGTTTTAGTTTCAGAAAACTTGATGAAAGGCAAAGATAAACTATGAGCTACCCATCAAGCCTATATAGTACACAGCGGGTAACACTTGATCACCGGCAAAGCTAATCAGAGTGGGTGACAACCTATTTCATTTAACGACAGACTGACATATTATTGTACCAGCTCCTTTGGAGTAATTTATCATGTCAATCCAACTACTCCTTTGCCACAGAAAGAGTTGTATGTTCCCTGTTTTGTAAATGTCATTATTTTACTTGCAAGTTGAAATAATTAGCAATTTTACAAAAAATATGGAAAACATATGCCAAAAAAATATTGTTAACCTTTGCAAACATCTACATCTCATTGTAATATTTTGGAGAGCTAAGATACAGTAAATCCATATATATTTGCAGTGTCAATCAAATATGTGATTATATATGTACATAATAAGTAATTTCAAAAGATGCTGTGAATAGTCGGATCATCACCAGTGTTGCCTATATTTAAAAAAGCACAAATAATTGAGGATCAAAAAAAAAAAATACAAGTAATAGTTATTCTGGAAGAGTTAGAAAAAACTGAGATGATCGTTAATGTATCTCAGTATGAAAAGGAAAAAAAAATTCTATCTCCATTTTGTTTTTCACAGAAATCAATTTTGAATCAAATATCAAACATTATTTCCATAATCATTTTTCTAAAATATAATATTAGCTTGCAAATTGCAAATAAGGTTTTTTAAAAAAATTAATCCAGTTTTTCAAATATTCTACAAACTGGTACTTGATTTTCTTTGTCCATACTATTAACATCTTCATACTTGAACGACAGCATTTATTCCTTTAAGTTTCTGAAGCATATGATGTAAATGGGTCGTCTTCATTCCTTTTATGTATGAAAAGCCTCGTCAACAGACCTCTTACATAGATGTTAGTAAGTTAAACTGCATTTGGCAGAGGCTATTCCAGAATATTTTATCATGCATGAAGATTATCTTTTCAACCATAAGGAGAAAAAGGCACAGAGAGTCAACAGCTTTTTCCTTAGGGAATCCCCAAGGAAATAAAGTAGACTTTTCTTTCATTTCTCACTTGTACACCCCAGAGAGAAGGGGATAGTGCAGGTTTACTACAAAGCCAAGCATTCAGTTAGTGAAGCAGTGGAAACAGGGACTTGGCCTCCAGATTTTTGTCTAATTTGAATAAATTTAAAAAGTAAATCTCTTTAATACTAGTAGAACTTGAGAGGAATACATCAATGATAGGTCATTACCTCAAACAAGGAGGGGGAAAGCAATAGGGAAGCAATTTATTTTGTGAAAAAAATATATATAATTCAACCATCACTCCAGTGGGTTTTCTGGAGCCTTGGAGTGGTGCTTCTATTGTAAGATCCCAGCTCCCAGTCTAAGGCTTCTTTCACACTAGGGTCGGGCTCGGCCCATCGCAGTGCGTCGGGCCGAGGTTACCGACGCTAGCGTTGTTTGCGCCGCACAACGGGTGCAGCGGATGCAGATTTTCGTCGCATCCGCTGCCCCATTGTGAGATGCGGGGAGGTGGGGGAGGAGTTCCGGCCGCGCATGCGCGGTCGGAAAAAGCAGTCCGTCGGCAGCAAAAAACGTTACATGTAGTGTTTTTTTGTGCTGACGGTCCGCCAAAGCAGGACGCATCCGTCGCACAACGGATGCGACGTGTGGCAATCCGTCGCAATGCGTCGTCAATACAAGTCTATGGGGAAAAAACGCATCCTGCAAGCACTTTTGCAGGATGCATTTTTTCTGCAAAATGACGCATTGTGACGGATTGCAGTTAACGCTAGTGTGAAAGTAGCCTTATACTAACCCTCCGGCATCTTCATCTTTTTTTGGCACCGTTCCAGGCTTGCAGCGCAATCTTGTGAATGCAGCTTCTTAGTGGGCAGAAGTCAGAAGTTACATTACAAGTTCTCAATGCCAATCTATGTGAACCAGAACGGGGCACCTGCACGTTCCTCCATAAAACACTGGAGCGATCCGGCAGGTCACAAACTGCCAGAAATCAATGCTAGCAGAGGTGATAAAGGTGAAGATGGTGGCAGATGAGGGCTACCACTCCAGGGGTAGAATTAAAAAAAAATTGCTGGAGTGGTGCATTAATAGCCTATATTAAAGCAAGTGATGTGAAAAACTGTTGTAATACCCATATTAATATAGTTAAAGAAATGTATATGCCTACTATATTTCATTGGTGTTAAAACTTTTCAATTTTCATTGTGCATCTCTATTTTAACAGACTACAAATAAACCCTGTAACCTCATCCTGCAGTCATAATGTTTCTCATGTGTCTCCTACTTCTTGCTTAATTTCAAGCTATAATAAAGCTAGATATGGTAATATGACTGCAAGATCAGCATGCACAGTTTGCTTTGAAGCTATTACTTTGGGGACATATGGGTCAAAATAGGAGGTGAGACAAATCTTCCACATGCAAAAATGTGTAGCTGAATGGAATTAAAAATATTAAAAGGAAGCCATCATATGATTCATGCTGCTAAAACCACTGGCAGCATGAATCAGATGATGGCTGCATGATTGCAGCCAAACACATAGTTCTCTTCAATGTTCTGGCCAGGGCTCTGAAACTAGTTCAGCTGTGCCCCTGTCAGGTTCTTCTATATGCTTCTTCTGGTGATTGACAGTCTATACATAGAGAGAGATCTCTCAATCAGAGTCTGGCTGAATTGAGGAACATAACACATAAAGAACACTGTAACGCCTGACGCAAAAGTGAAAACATCCAAATTAAAAGAAAATTGGGGAGTAAGACAGATTCTTCTTTTTTTTTCTTTACTTCAGTAGGGTAACAGTTGCAGTAAGTTTCTTCAGATTTGGTAGAATATTCTATATTCAAAGTTAAGATTTTCCAGTATCACAAATTCTTCTTCAATTTTAGAATACAATGCAGTTCAGAAGAAGAAGAAAATCCTTAAAGAAAGCACTGAAAACTGCAGTACAATTTATGTTATGCTGCCAAGAAATGGTTAAGCTGAAGCATTTTGCTAAGGGGATTGTAAGAATGTATCAAATGGATAAAGAAACATTGCTGTGCAGATTGCCTACTAGTCAAGGTTAATTAAGAATCAATCTTCCTTCGAGCTCCCCAACGGAAGATAATTTCTTGATTGCTTATTAATTAAGAGTGTAAAATGTGAATAGGTTTGTCTGAATAATTGCTCTCTAATGTGCAACCAATGCTTCAGAGGTTTACACTGTGATAGAATGGGTTATCCATCATGCTCAACAACCTATTTTGTACACAAGAACATGATTCTTAAATATCTCAATTGACAACACGTATGTATTTGTAAAATGGTTTCATAGTTATAATATATTGCATTTTAGTCTAAAAAAATGAGCACTGCAGAATAAAATAAAAACATTTCCGCTGCCATTGTAATTATTAATTAGAAAAGCCTTGAAATTCCCTAAAGATTATTTTTTATTTAAGCCCAGCTGTTCTTCAAGTGGAGGGTTGACCAGTGGCAGTTCAAGCTGCAAAATTTCAGCAAAAATAAAAGAGTCAGTCTCTGATTTATACCTTGGTTTTCCTAGCAAGTCAGCATCAGACTGAAAAACAAAAGAAGTATATTTTAGTGTGTGACAGCAGCCAAACAGAAAAACCCAATATAAAGCTGTAATCGCACCAACCCGAAGAATAAAGTCGTCTAAACACTTATAACGCTAAAGGAACGGTGTACAAAATAAGTAAAACCAATTCTTCACCTGCTGTTGATTTTTTTCATTCTGCCTCCCAAAGATCGCAGTAAGGCTCGGGTCCATTCATCCTGCACTCACACTGGTGTTTCCATGTAAACCTCTGAAATATGTGATTCAGGCGGAGCCCCCAGCAGAAGATTCCCTATAATGAGGCAGATGTAGGCTCTGTGAACACTCCCTGGCCTGTGATCCGGCAGTGTCTGTCTTTTTATTAATTAATTAGTGCATAAAAGTGCCATTGACCACAGTTTTCTGCACCTCAGGAAAAAAAGGACACTGCTAAACAGAAGCCAGATGGAGTCCAGAGTAACTCTGCTGCCTCATTATAGTGAGTGCCTCCCTTTGGAGTTTCATGTGAATTGCATCACTCGAAGATTTAAAAGAAAACCTAATTTCTCAGCATAGAGCGCTGGGTAAATGTGAACCTAATTGTTATGTAGAATGTTCTCAATAAAAGCTTCAACTCATTCCAAAAAATAAGAAGTCCCCATACTGTCTGTCATCTGTTAATGGAAATATAGGGTTCTTCCACGCTATTGGTGGTACAAAGACTCTGGAAAAGTGAAATGGTCCTCACCCCTCAAAAGAAATTCAGCAATTTATGTGCTCCTAAATCCAACTGCCCCCTCCTTTTTAAGCCCCCCAGTGTGCATAATCCACTTTTAATATCCACATGTTCATCTTTTCTGCAGCAATGAGAGTCCGTCTAATTTATAAGTGCATGAGCTGGACGCAACGTTCTGGTCATTACAATGTACAGATTATTACAACATCCATTTATAGTTTCCACTCAGCAACATCCACTGCTGCTTATTTCTGGAAAACTCCCATGGAGTTAAAATCATCACCACATCTGAAGATGAATCCTCAAAGGGGTATAATTTCCAAAAAGGGGTCACTTGAGAGGGGATTCTGCTCTTCTAGCACTTAGGGACTCTGTATATGGAGTCCGCAAACTATTATAGAAAATTCTGTGCTCCAGGATGCCTCCTGTATAACAGTACTGCTTAGCCACTTGGGAGTCTTGCAGTATGGCTAAAGAGTACTGTACAGCCACATTTGAGGTATTTCTACATTCAGCAGAAATTGTGGGACAAACAGTGCCATTTTTACCCATTTTCTCACGTGAAAATGTAATATCTGGGACTAAAACAAAACTTTGATGGTAAAAATATAATTTTTTTTTCTTCATCACCCAACGGTATAAAATTTTGTGACCTACCCATGGTGTCAATATGATCAATGCACCACTATATGAATTCATTAAGAGGTGTAGTTTGTACAATGGGATTTCTTATGGAGAGTTATGTTGTTCTGGCACATTAGGGTATCGGCCAATGTGACATTACATCCTCAAACCAGTCAAGCAAAATGGAAATTCCAATATGGCGCTTCTTCCCTTCTGACCTTTGCACTGAGCCTCAAAAGTAGTTTTTGAAACATATGGGGTAGCGGCGTACTCAGGAGACATTGCACGACACATTTTAGGGTCCATTTTCATCTGATACCCTAGCAAAAGTAAAACAAATGGGGCTATGATAACATCACTGAGGGGAAAATGTTATTTTTTCACTGCTCTACATCATAAACTCCCGTGAAGCAGCTGGGGGTTCAAGCTGCTAACCACACATCTAGATACATTCCTTGAGGGGTCTAGCTTCCAAAATGGTATAATTTCTGAGGGGTTTCTACTGTTTAAGCACATAAGGGACTCTCAAAACGAGACAAGACACTGGCAGACCATTCCATCAAAGTCTATGTTCAAAATCGTCACTCCTTTTTTGCGCCCTGCTGTGCACCAAAACAGTATTTTATCCTCACATATAGAATATCTGCATACTCAGGTGAAATTGTATAACAAATTGAATGGTGCAATTTCCCATGTTACAATTGTGATAATGAAAAATTTGGGGCTAAAATACATTTGTGTGGTGAAAATGTGATTTTTTTTTTTTTATTTTCAAGGCTCAGTGTTAGAGTTGAGCGACCTTGACCTTTTTAGAGTCGAGCCGGGTTTTGCGAAACCCGACTATGTCCAAAGTCGGGTCGAGTGAAATCGGCCGATTATGACGTAAAGTCGGGATCGACCGAAACACGAAACCCAATGCAAGTAAATGGGGCAGCATAGTCGGCAGTGAGTGGGGGCCAGGAAAACACCTAGAGTGCCCATTTTAATGTCAAAACCATCCATTCTTCTTAATGAAGCTTGTCAAGCGTAATTTACCTTATAATAATTGGAAGGCATTTGAAATTGGGGGTCATTTGGCTAAAGTTGTGTGGGGTAGGGCTGGTTCAAGTAATTAGTGGGCCCAGGAAATCTGGACCACGTCACGGCAGTGGAGCAGGGAGAGGTAAGTATTTCAACTTTGCAAGTGCTGTGAACCTGAGCAAGCAGGGGGGGCCCACTCGTTGGCATTGGCACTGGCACAGGGCCCCTCAAAGTACAGCGGTGTGTTTGCACGGCGGGGGCGCCTCCCACCGGCAGCAACACTTTTGCGTACTATGAGAGGCCCTGTGCCAGTGACGTCGCCAACTAGTATTCCTCCCCCCACCTGATGAAGGAACCTGCACTTTCATCTGCACCTTCCTCTTTGTCCCCGTGTAAGGTGGTATGGTATGCGGGAAGAGCAACCTGACTTTCAGCAGGGTCACAATGTTGTTGTGTAGCGTGCACGGGGAATGTTGCGTTATGGGTCAATGTACCAGCAGACTCATCTATCACTGGCTGGGCAATGGGCACGATGAAGTGGAAACACAGATATAGGCCCAAAGAAGAAAGTGGGCTAAATGCAGTTCAAAATTGGTAACACAGGAATAACCAGGGGGCATTGCAGTGGAGGACAACTGGAATGAGAGGCTGACACAGAGAGTAGGGCCAAATCAGTAAGTAGTCGAAATGCAGTTCAAAATTGGCAACCGTAGTAAACAGGCGGCACAGCTTTGTTCAGTGGAGGAGAACAGCAAGGAGTGGCAGACACCGATAGTAGGCCCCAACCCAACTAGTAGGCCAAATGCAGTCTAACATTAACAACTACTTAACGAGAGGCTGAAAATGGAATTTCAGGACAGGAAACCAGGAGAACAGCAAGGAGTGGCAGACACCGATAGTAGGCCCCAAACCAACTAGTACGCCAAATGCAGTTGTTCCATTTAACCACAATTTAATGAGAGCCTGAAGATAGAAGCTCAGGAAAGGCAACCTGGGGAACACCTTGGAGTGTAACACACCATCTCTCTCCACCCCATACCCATTTTGTAGGCCTAATGCTGTGTACTTTTCTACAACTACTAAACGAGAGTCGGAAGACCGAAGCAATGGCAAGGAAACCTGGGGAACACCTTGGAGTGTAACACACCATCTCTCTCCACCCCATACCCAATTTGTAGGCCTAATGCAGCCTACTTTCCGACACCTACTAAACGAGAGCATGAAGATCGAAGTTCAGGAAAGGCAACCTGGGGAACACCTTGGAGTGTAACACACCATCTCTCTCCACCCCATACCCATTTTTTAGGCCTAATGCAGTGTACTTTTCTACAACTACTAAACGAGAGTCGGAAGACCGAAGCAATGGCAAGGAAACCTGGGGAACACCTTGGAGTGTAACACACCATCTCTCTCCACCCCATTCCCCATTTTTTAGGCCTAATGCAGCCTACTTTCCGACACCTACTAAACGAGAGCATGAAGATCGAAGCTCAGGAAAGGCAACCTGGGGAACACCTTGGAGTGTAACACACCATCTCTCTCCACCCCATACCCATTTTGTAGGCCTAATGCTGTGTACTTTTCTACAACTACTAAACGAGAGTCGGAAGACCGAAGCAATGGCAAGGAAACCTGGGGAACACCTTGGAGTGTAACACACCATCTCTCTCCACCCCATACCCAATTTGTAGGCCTAATGCAGCCTGCTTTCCGACACCTACTAAACGAGAGCATGAAGATCGAAGCTCAGGAAAGGCAACCTGGGGAACACCTTGGAGTGTAACACACCATCTCTCTCCACCCCATACCCAATTTGTAGGCCTAATGCAGCCTACTTTCCGACACCTACTAAACGAGAGCATGAAGATCGAAGCTCAGGAAAGGCAACCTGGGGAACACCTTGGAGTGTAACACACCATCTCTCTCCACCCCATACCCATTTTTTAGGCCTAATGCAGTGTACTTTTCTACAACTACTAAACGAGAGTCGGAAGACCGAAGCAATGGCAAGGAAACCTGGGGAACACCTTGGAGTGTAACACACCATCTCTCTCCACCCCATACCCAATTTGTAGGCCTAATGCAGCCTACTTTCCGACACCTACTAAACGAGAGCATGAAGATCGAAGCTCAGGAAAGGCAACCTGGGGAACACCTTGGAGTGTAACACACCATCTCTCTCCACCCCATACCCAATTTGTAGGCCTAATGCAGCCTACTTTCCGACACCTACTAAACGAGAGCATGAAGATCGAAGCTCAGGAAAGGCAACCTGGGGAACACCTTGGAGTGTAACACACCATCTCTCTCCACCCCATACCCATTTTTTAGGCCTAATGCAGTGTACTTTTCTACAACTACTAAACGAGAGTCGGAAGACCGAAGCAATGGCAAGGAAACCTGGGGAACACCTTGGAGTGTAACACACCATCTCTCTCCACCCCATTCCCCATTTTTTAGGCCTAATGCAGCCTACTTTCCGACACCTACTAAACGAGAGCATGAAGATCGAAGCTCAGGAAAGGCAACCTGGGGAACACCTTGGAGTGTAACACACCATCTCTCTCCACCCCATACCCATTTTGTAGGCCTAATGCAGCGTACTTTTCTACAACTACTAAACGAGAGCATGAAGATCGAAGCTCAGGAAAGGCAACCTGGTGAAAACCTTGGAGTGTAACACAACCTGTCTCTACACCCCATACCAAATTTGTAGGCCTAATGCAGCGTAGTTTCCACCAACTACTAAACGAGAGCCGGAAGATCGAAGCTCATGAAAGGCAACCCGGGGAACACCTTGGAGTGTAACACAACCTCTCTCTACACCACGAAAGGGCTGATTCTTAGGAAGGAAGGCTGTTGTAAATAAGCATTGCGCGTCCGAGGGTGATTATATTCTTATTCGGTATCTACTCACCCTCGGACGCGCCATGCTTCTTGATTTGTAATTAATGTTTATTTGCAATGTGCTTTTGACTTACTCAATTATTTTTTTAGTTATTGATTTTATTAAATTAATAGTTTAACATCTTATTGGAAATAATTTAAAGGAGACGCGACAGGACAACACTCGGTGGATGCCATATCTGTGTTAACAACTCCAAAAAACTTTCAGTTAACTTCTTGCAGGAGAAAGAAATTGTAGCTGTTGGACCTTTGTAGTACAGTTCCAGATATTTGTTGTGTGTTTGTTTTGATTGTTAAAATGTCTGCATTTGAGATCTCAACACGATCTTATTTTTTATAATCAAATTAATTTTTTAAATATTTTATTAGGTTGGTTCAAGGGGTACACGGGCCGCAGTAGACAGGTCAGTGGAGGCCTAGTGGAAGGAGGGACCGCAGATGCGCCACTGTTTCACCCATACACAATTAGTAGGCCTAATGCAGCGTAGTTTCCAACAGCTACTAAACGAGAGCCGGAAGATCGAAGCTCAGGAAAGGCAACCTGGGGAACACCTTGGAGTGTAACACAACCTCTCTCTACACCACGGAAGGGCTGATTCTTAGGAAGGAAGGCTGTTGTAAATAAGCATTGCGCGTCCGAGGGTGATTATATTCTTATTCGGTATCTACTCACCCTCGGACGCGCCATGCTTCTTGATTTGTAATTAATGTTTATTTGCAATGTGCTTTTGACTTACTCAATTATTTTTTTAATTATTGATTTTATTAAATTAATAGTTTAACATCTTATTGGAAATAATTTAAAGGAGACGCGACAGGACAACACTCGGTGGATGCCATATCTGTGTTAACAACTCCAAAAAACTTTCAGTTAACTTCTTGCAGGAGAAAGAAATTGTAGCTGTTGGACCTTTGTAGTACAGTTCCAGATATTTGTTGTGTGTTTGTTTTGATTGTTAAAATGTCTGCATTTGAGATCTCAACACGATCTTATTTTTTATAATCAAATTAATTTTTTTTATATTTAATGATGTTGGTTCAAGGGGTACACGGGCAGCAATAGACAGGTCAGTGGAGGCCTAGTGGAAGGAGTGACGGCAGACAGGCATCAAAGGCCTAACATTGGGCTGGCTGTAGGCAAGTTAAAATTGGTTCCAGGGGAACACGGCCATCAGTGGCCTGGTCAGTGTAGTTGTAGTTGAAAGAACGGGACGCAGACAGGCTTCGAAGGCCTAACATAATAACATAGGACTGGCTGTAGGCAAGTTAAAATTGGTTCCAGGGGAACACGGCCATCAGTGGCCTGGTCAGTGTAGTTGTAGTTGAAAGAACGGGACGCAGACAGGCTTCGAAGGCCTAACATAACAAACTTTGGCTGGCTGTAGGCACTTTTAAATTTGTTCCAGGGGTACATGGGCAGCAGTGTATGGTCAGTGGAAGTCTAGTGGAAGGAGTGACCGCAGACAGGCTTCGAAGGCCTAACATAACAAACTTGGGCTGGCTGTAGGCACTTTTAAATTGGTTCCAGGGGTACACGGGCAGCAGTGGTCTGGTCAGTGGAAGTCTAGTGGAAGGAGTGACCGCAGACAGGCTTCCAAGGCCTAACATAACAAACTTGGGCTGGCTGTAGGCACTTTTAAATTGGTTCCAGGGGTACACGGGCAGCAGTGGTCTGGTCTGTGGAAGTCTAGTGGAAGGAGTGACCGCAGACAGGCTTCGAAGGCCTAACATAACAAACTTGGGCTGGCTGTAGGCACTTTTAAATTGGTTCCAGGGGTACACGGGCAGCAGTGGTCTGGTCTGTGGAAGTCTAGTGGAAGGAGTGACCGCAGACAGGCTTCCAAGGCCTAACATAACAAACTTGGGCTGGCTGTAGGCACTTTTAAATTGGTTCCAGGGGTACACGGGCAGCAGTGGTCTGGTCAGTGGAAGTCTAGTGGAAGGAGTGACCGCAGACAGGCTTCCAAGGCCTAACATAACAAACTTGGGCTGGCTGTAGGCACTTTTAAATTGGTTCCAGGGGTACACGGGCAGCAGTGGTCTGGTCTGTGGAAGTCTAGTGGAAGGAGTGACCGCAGACAGGCTTCGAAGGCCTAACATAACAAACTTGGGCTGGCTGTAGGCACTTTTAAATTGGTTCCAGGGGTACATGGGCAGCAGTGGTCTGGTCAGTGGAAGTCTAGTGGAAGGAGTGACCGCAGACAGGCTTCCAAGGCCTAACATAACAAACTTGGGCTGGCTGTAGGCACTTTTAAATTGGTTCCAGGGGTACACGGGCAGCAGTGGTCTGGTCTGTGGAAGTCTAGTGGAAGGAGTGACCGCAGACAGGCTTCCAAGGCCTAACATAACAAACTTGGGCTGGCTGTAGGCACTTTTAAATTGGTTCCAGGGGTACACGGGCAGCAGTGGTCTGGTCTGTGGAAGTCTAGTGGAAGGAGTGACCGCAGACAGGCTTCGAAGGCCTAACATAACAAACTTGGGCTGGCTGTAGGCACTTTTAAATTGGTTCCAGGGGTACACGGGCAGCAGTGGTCTGGTCAGTGGAAGTCTAGTGGAAGGAGTGACCGCAGACAGGCTTCCAAGGTCTAACATAACAAAATTGGGCTGGCTGTAGGCACTTTTAAATTGGTTCCAGGGGTACATGGGCAGCAGTGTATGGTCAGTGGAAGTCTAGTGGAAGGAGTGACGGCAGACAGTCTTCGAAGGCCTAACATAACAAAATTGGGCTGACTGTAGGCACTTTTAAATTGGTTCCAGGGTAACACGGCCAGCAGTGGCCTGGTCAGTGTAGTAGTTGTAGAAAGAAGGGACCGCAGACAGGCTTCGAAGGCCTAACATAACAAAAATGTCAAAACAATGGTATTGTCAGTGCCAGGCATTGAAGGATGTCAGCGCCTAGACTACACATTGGTGAAGCTGTGAGAGATAATTTTGCTAGTGGTAGAGCACTGTTTGAGCTGGGGGGGAACTGTCTTGTGGCCGGCGGTACAGGCACAGGGCCCCTCATATTACAACGGTGTGTCTGACGTTGGGTGCGCACCACCACCGCCAGAGACACTTTATTGTACTATGATGGACCCAGTGGCAGTGCCGTCGACCAAAAGCGGCCACACCCACCTCTTCAGACAAACAGCACTCTCAAGGGTCCAAGCGCAAATTGGCGATAGCACGGCCCCGTGTGGGGAGTTTGGCCATTTCGTGAGGTGGAAACATGTCGTATGCTGGACAATCAGGTGAAGAAAATTACGAGATTGGAAAAGTCATTCAGAATAGTCCACAGGCAAGACCTTTTCATAGGAAAGCTAGGTGTCAGCCGGGCAGGGTGGGGCAAAAGATTTTGAAATCCAGTTGTGGTTCATTTTAATGAAGGTTAGATCATCTACATTTTGGGTAGCCAGACGAGTCCTTTTTTCTGTTAGTATTGAACCTGCAGCACTGAATACTCTTTCTGATAGGACACTAGCTGCTGGGCAAGCAAGCTCCTGCAATGCATATTCTGCCAATTCTGGCCAGGTGTCTAATTTGGATGCCCAGTAATCAAATGGGAATGACGGTTGAGGGAGAACGTCGATAAGGGATGAAAAATAGTTTGTAACCATACTGGACAAATGTTGTCTCCTGTCACTTTGAATTGATGCTGCAGTACCTGTCCTGTCTGCGGTCATAGAAAAATCACTCCACAACCTGGTCAGAAAACCCCTCTGGCCAACGCCACTTCTGATTTCTGCCCCTCTAACACCTCTGGTCTGCTGGCCCCTGGAGCTCGTGTGAGAACGATCACGGGCGCTGTGTGCAGGGAATGCCAGAAGCAAACGGTCAACAAGAGTTGATTGTTTTGTTGCTAATATTAGTTCCAAGTTCTCATGTGGCATAATATTTTGCAATTTGCCTTTATAGCGAGGATCAAGGAGGCAGGCCAACCAGTAATCGTCATCGTTCATCATTTTTGTAATGCGTGTGTCCCTTTTGAGGATACGCAAGGCATAATCCGCCATGTGGGCCAAAGTTCCCGTTGTCAAATCTGCGGTTGTGCTTGGTTGAGGGGCAGTTGCAGGCAAATCTACGTCACTTGTGTCCCTCAAAAAACCAGAACCCGGCCTTGCCACGCCACCAATTTCCCGTGCCCCCGGGAAAGCTTCCTCATTAAAAATATACTCATCCCCATCATCCTCCTCATCCTCCACCTCCTCTTCGCCCGGTACCTCGTCATGTACACTGCCCTGACCAGACAATCGCTGACTGTCATCAAGGCTTTCCTCTTCCTCTGGTGCAGACGCCTGATCCTTTATGTGCGTCAAACTTTGCATCAGCAGACGCATTAGGGGGATGCTCATGCTTATTATGGCGTTGTCTGCACTAACCAGCCGTGTGCATTCCTCAAAACACTGAAGGACTTGACACATGTCTTGAATCTTCGACCACTGCACACCTGACAACTCCATGTCTGCCATCCTACTGCCTGCCCGTGTATGTGTATCCTCCCACAAAAACATAACAGCCCGCCTCTGTTCGCACAGTCTCTGAAGCATGTGCAGTGTTGAGTTCCACCTTGTTGCAACGTCTATGATTAGGCGATGCTGGGGAAGGTTCAAAGAACGCTGATAGGTCTGCATACGGCTGGAGTGTACAGGCGAACGGCGGATATGTGCGCAAAGTCCACGCACTTTGAGGAGCAGGTCGGATAACCCCGGATAACTTTTCAGGAAGCACTGCACCACCAGGTTTAAGGTGTGAGCCAGGCAAGGAATGTGTTTCAGTTGGGAAAGGGAGATGGCAGCCATGAAATTCCTTCCGTTATCACTCACTACCTTGCCTGCCTCAAGATCTACAGTGCCCAGCCACGACTGCGTTTCTTGCTGCAAGAACTCGGACAGAACTTCCGCGGTGTGTCTATTGTCGCCCAAACACTTCATAGCCAATACAGCCTGCTGACGTATGCCAGTAGCTGCCCCATAATGGGAGACCTGGTGTGCAACAGTGGCAGGTGCGGATGGAGTGTTTGTGCGACTGCGGTCTGTGGACGAGCTCTTGCTTCTGCAGGAGGACGAGGAGGAGGAGGAGGAGGAGGGGGTGCGAACGGCTACAGACAACTGTTTACTAGACCGTGGGCTAGGCAGAACTGTCCCAAACTTGCTGTCCCCTGTGGACCCTGAATCCACCACATTTACCCAGTGTGCCGTGATGGACACGTAACGTCCCTGGCCATGCCTACTGGTCCATGCATCTGTTGTCAGGTTCACCTTTGTGCTCACAGATTGCCTGAGTGCATGGACGATGCGCTCTTTAACATGCTGGTGGAGGGCTGGGATGGCTTTTCTGGAAAAAAGTGTCGACTGGGTAGCTCGTAGCGTGGTACAGCGTAGTCCATCAGGTCTTTGAAAGCTTCGCTTTCAACTAACCGGTAGGGCATCATCTCTAACGAGATTAGTCTAGCTATGTGGGCGTTCAAACCCTGTGTACGCGGATGCGAGGCTAAGTATTTCCTTTTTCTAACCATAGTCTCATGTAGGGTGAGCTGGACTGGAGAGCTGGAGATCGTGGAACTAGCGGGGGTGCCGGTGGACATGGCAGACTGAGAGACGGTGGGAGATGGTATTGTTGCCGCCGGTGCCCTAGATGCAGTGTTTCCTACTACGAAACTGGTGATTCCCTGACCCTGACTGCTTTGGCCTGGCAAAGATACCTGCACAGATACAGCAGGTGGCGCGCTAAATGGTGGTCCTACACTGCCGGGAAGGGATGTTGCGTTGATGACTAGCTTCATTGGCCGAGGGTGCAACAACCTTAAGGGACGTTTGGTAGTTAGTCCAAGCTTTCAAATGCATGGTGGTTAAATGTCTATGCATGCAACTAGTATTGAGACTTTTCAGATTCTGACCTCTGCTTAAGGAAGTAGAACATTTTTGACAGATGACTTTGCGCTGATCAATTGGATGTTGTTTAAAAAAATGCCAGACTGCACTCTTTCTAGCATCGGATACCTTTTCAGGCATTGCAGACTGAGCTTTAACCGGATGGCCACGCTGTCCTCCACCAGGTTTTGGCTTTGCCACGCGTTTTGGGCAAGATACGGGCCCGGCAGATGGAACCTGTGGCGATGTTGATGCCTGCTGCGGCCCCTCCTCCTCCTCTGCTTCAGAACTGCTGCCGCCTGCACCCTGTTCCCCCAATGGCTGCCAATCGGGGTCAAGAACTGGGTCATCTAATAACTCTTCTTGTACCTCCTGCGCAACTTCGTCTGTGTCACCGTGTCGTTCGGTGGTATAGCGTTCGTGATGGGGCAACATAGTCTCATCAGGGTCTGATTCTTGATCAGCACCCTGCGAGGGCAATGTTGTGGTCTGAGTCAAAGGACCAGCATAGTAGTCTGGCTGTGGCTGTGCGTCAGTGCACTCCATGTCAGATTCAATTTGTAATGGGCATGGACTGTTAACTGCTTCACTTTCTAAGCCAGGGACGGTATGTGTAAAGAGCTCCATGGAGTAACCCGTTGTGTCGCCTGCTGCATTCTTCTCTGTTGTTGTTTTTGCTGAAGAGGACAAGGAAGTGACTTGTCCCTGACCGTGAACATCCACTAACGACGCGCTGCTTTTACTTTTACCAGTTTCACGAGAGGAGGCAAAAGAGCTAGAGGCTGAGTCAGCAAGATAAGCCAAAACTTGCTCTTGCTGCTCCGGCTTTAAAAGCGGTTTTCCTAATCCCAGAAAAGGGAGCGTTCGAGGCCTTGTGTAGCCGGACGACGAACCTGGCTCCACAGCTCCAGACTTAGGTGCAATATTTTTTTCCCCACGACCACCTGATGCTCCACCACTACCACTACCCTCATTACCAGCTGACAATGAACGCCCCCGGCCACGACCTCTTCCACTAGACTTCCTCATTGTTTTAAAAACGTAACCAAACTAACGTTATTTGTTGCAGTCACACAACTTACACGGTGAGCTATAACTTCAGTATGATTTAGCTACCCCTTTACAGGTTGGTGAGACCACAGCGAAAATCAGGCCCAATGTTACACACTCTTTTTTTGGTGGCTGCAAATTAGAGAGATGCCCCACACGCAGGACTGTCACTGAAGCACAAATGTTAATATTAATGTCACACTATTATTTTTTTTTTTTTTTTTTTTTTTTCAGGAACACTTTAGAAACCCCCCAAAAAAAAAAAAAAAAGATTTTTGCAGGGAGAATTTAGAAAACAAAAGTAACCAACTATATGCTTTCTATGGGCCACTGAGTGAGAGATGACGCACACAGGAATCAGGAGTGGCACACAAGCCCAGAGGCCAATATTTTTCTACCAATGATTGATGGAGTTATTTTCTCTGGTAGATTTTGGAACCCAAATCAAGGAAAAAAAATATAGGCTTTCTATGGACCACAATTGGAGAGAGAGAGAGAGAGAGAGAGAGAGAGAGAGAGATGGCACACCCAGGAGTCAAGACTGGCACACAAGCAGAAAGGCCAATATTAATCTCCCACTGTTTTTTTGGGGTTTGTTTTTTTTTTTGTTTTTTTTCAGGGAGACTTTAGAAAAAAAAATAATAAAAAAAATATGATTTTATCAGGAAGAATTTAGAAACCAAATAAAATAAAATGATTTTTTCAGGGAGAATTTATAAAACAAATAAAAACAAAAATAGGCGTTCTATGGCCCACTGACTGAGAGATGACGCACACAGGAGTCAGGAGTGGCACACAAGCCCAGAGGGCAATATTTTTCTACCAATGATTGATGTAGTTATTTTCTCTGGTAGATTTTGGAACCCAAATCAAGGAAAAAAAATATAGGCTTTCTATGGACCACAATTGGAGAGAGAGAGAGAGAGAGAGATGGCACACCCAGGAGTCAAGACTGGCACACAAGCAGAAAGGCCAATATTAATCTCCCACTGTTTTTTTTGTTTGTTTTTTTTTTTTTTTTTTCAGGGAGACTTTAGAAAAAAAAATAATAAAAAAAATATGATTTGATCAGGAAGAATTTAGAAACCAAATAAAATAAAATGATTTTTTCAGGGAGAATTTATAAAACAAATAAAAACAAAAATAGGCGTTCTATGGCCCACTGACTGAGAGATGACGCACACAGGAGTCAGGAGTGGCACACAAGCCCAGAGGCCAATATTTTTCTACCAATGATTGATGTAGTTATTTTCTCTGGTAGATTTTGGAACCCAAATCAAGGAAAAAAAATATAGGCTTTCTATGGACCACAATTGGAGAGAGAGAGAGAGAGAGAGAGAGATGGCACACCCAGGAGTCAAGACTGGCACACAAGCAGAAAGGCCAATATTAATCTCCCACTGTTTTTTTTGTTTGTTTTTTTTTTTTTTTTTTCAGGGAGACTTTAGAAAAAAAAATAATAAAAAAAATATGATTTTATCAGGAAGAATTTAGAAACCAAATAAAATAAAATGATTTTTTCAGGGAGAATTTATAAAACAAATAAAAACAAAAATAGGCGTTCTATGGCCCACTGACTGAGAGATGACGCACACAGGAGTCAGGAGTGGCACACAAGCCCAGAGGCCAATATTTTTCTACCAATGATTGATGTAGTTATTTTCTCTGGTAGATTTTGGAACCCAAATCAAGGAAAAAAAATATAGGCTTTCTATGGACCACAATTGGAGAGAGAGAGAGAGAGAGAGAGAGAGAGAGATGGCACACCCAGGAGTCAAGACTGGCACACAAGCAGAAAGGCCAATATTAATCTCCCACTGTTTTTTTTGTTTGTTTTTTTTTTTTTTTTTTCAGGGAGACTTTAGAAAAAAAAATAATAAAAAAAATATGATTTTATCAGGAAGAATTTAGAAACCAAATAAAATAAAATGATTTTTTCAGGGAGAATTTATAAAACAAATAAAAACAAAAATAGGCGTTCTATGGCCCACTGACTGAGAGATGACGCACCCAGGAGTCAAGACTGGCACACAAGCAGAAAGGCCAATATTAATCTCCCACTGTTTTTTTTTTTTTTTTTTTTTTTTTCAGGGAGACTTTAGAAAAAAAAATAATAAAAAAAATATGATTTTATCAGGAAGAATTTAGAAACCAAATAAAATAAAATGATTTTTTCAGGGAGAATTTAGAAAACAAATAAAACCAAAAATAGGCGTTCTATGGCCCACTGAGTGAGAGAGAGAGAGAGATGGAACGCTTAGTACTGGCACACAAGCCCAAAGGGCAATATTAATCTCCCTTTTTTTTTCAGGGAGAATTTCTAAAACCCAAAAAAAAAAAAAAAATAGGCTTTCTATGGCCCACTATTTGTGAGAGAGATGGGACGCTCAGGACTGGCACAGATGGCACGCTCAGGACTGGCACAGAAGCCCAGAGGCCAATATTAATCTCCCTTTTTTTCTGGGAGAATTTATAAAACCAAAAAAATATTTAAATAGGCTTTCTATGGCCCACTATTTGTGAGAGAGATGGCACGCTCAGGACTGGCACAGATGGCACGCTCACAACTGGCACACAAGCCCAGAGGCCAATATTAATCTCCCTTTTTTCAGGGAAAATTTATAAAACCAAAAAAAAAATTAAATAGGCTTTCTATGGCCCACTATTTGTGAGAGAGATGGCACGCTCAGGACTGGCACAGATGGCACGCTCACAACTGGCACACAAGCCCAGAGGCCAATATTAATCTCCCTTTTTTCAGGGAAAATTTATAAAACAAAAAAAAAAATTAAATAGGCTTTCTATGGCCCACTATTTGTGAGAGAGATGGCACGCTCAGGACTGGCACAGATGGCACGCTCACAACTGGCACACAACCCCAGAGGCCAATATTAATCTCCCTTTTTTTCAGGGAGAATTTATAAAACCAAAAAAAAAAATTAAATAGGCTTTCTATGGCCCACTATTTGTGAGAGAGATGGCACGCTCAGGGCTGGCACAGATGGCACGCTCACAACTGGCACACAAGCCCAGAGGCCAATATTAATCTCCCTTTTTTCAGGGAAAATTTATAAAACCAAAAAAAAAATTAAATAGGCTTTCTATGGCCCACTATTTGTGAGAGAGATGGCACGCTCAGGACTGGCACAGATGGCACGCTCACAACTGGCACACAAGCCCAGAGGCCAATATTAATCTCCCTTTTTTTCAGGGAGAATTTATAAAACCAAAAAAAAAATTAAATAGGCTTTCTATGGCCCACTATTTGTGAGAGAGATGGCACGCTCAGGGCTGGCACAGATGGCACGCTCAGGACTGGCACACAAGCCCAGAGGCCAATATTATTCTCCCTTTTTTTCAGGGAGAATTTATAAAACCCAAAAAAAAATAAAATAGGCTTTCTATGGCCCACTATTTGTGAGAGAGATGGCACACTCAGGACTGGCACACAAGCCCAAAGGCCAATATTAATCTCCCACTGTATTTTTATCAGGGAGAATTTATACACCCCACAAAAAAAATACAGAAAAATGAAAAGGCTTTCTATGGCCCACTATGTGAGAGAGATGGCACACACAGGGATGGCACTCTAGCAGAAATGCCAAATTGCCAATCTTAATCTCCCACCAAAAAAAAAAAAAAAAAAAAAACAGGGAATGTCCTACAATTACTATCTCCCTGCCTGCAGTAATCTCAGCCAGGTATGGCAGGCAGCTACTATCTCCCTGCCTGCAGTAATCTCAGCCAGGTATGGCAGGCAGCAATAAGGAGTGGACTGATGCACAAATGAAATAAAAAGTGTGGACAAACAAAAAAGATAGCTGTGCAGAAAGGAAGGAACAAGAGGATTTGTGCTTTGAAAAAAGCAGTTGGTTTGCACAGCGGCGTACACACAGCAATGCAGCTATCAGGGAGCCTTCTAGGGCAGCCCAATGAGCTACAGCGCTGAGGGGAAAAAAAAAAAAAAAAACTTCCACTGTCCCTGCACACCGAGGGTGGTGTTGGACAGTGCAAATCGCTGCAGCACAAGCGGTTTTGTGGTTAATGGACCCTGCCTAACGCTATCCCTGCTTCTGACAAAGCGGCAGCAACCTCTCCCTAAGCTCAGATCAGCAGCAGTAAGATGGCGGTCGGCGGGAACGCCTCTTTATAGCCCCTGTGACGTCGCAGACAGCAAGCCAATCACTGCAATGCCCTTCTCAAAGATGGTGGGGACCAGGACCTATGTCATCACGCTGCCCACACTCTGCGTTTACCTTCATTGGCTGAGAAATGGCGCTTTTCGCGTCATTGAAACGCGACTTTGGCGCGAAAGTCGCGTACCGCATGGCCGACCCCGCACAGGGGTCGGATCGGGTTTCATGAAACCCCGACTTAGCCAAAAGTCGGCGACTTTTGAAAATGTTCGACCCGTTTCGCTCAACCCTACTCAGTGTTATCAAACTCTGTGAAACACCTGGGGTTCAAGGTGCATAACACACATGTAGATAAGTTTCCTGAGGAGTCTAATTTCCAATATGGTGTTACTTGTGGGCAGTTTCCACTGTTTAGGCACATCAGGGGCTCTCCAAATGCAACATAGCGTCCGCTAATTAATCCAGCAAATTTTACATTCAAAAAGTCAAATGGCTCTCCTTCCATGTTGAACCCAGCCGTGTGCCCAAACAGTGGTTTTCCCCCACATATGGGGTATCAGCATGCTTAGGAGAAAATACGCAACCAATTTTGCAGTCCATTTTTTCCTTTTATCCTTGCAAAAATAAAACATTTGGGGTCTAAAGTAAAATTACAAATGCTTCTCCCAAAATTAGAATATCATCAAAAAGTTAACTTATTTAAGTTCTTCAATACAAAAGTGAAAGTCATATATTATATAGAGTCATTGCAAACTGTGATATATTTCAAGTGTTTATTTCTGTTAATGTTGACGATTATGGCTTGCAGATAATGAAAACCCAAGCGTCATTATAATAATTAACAAAAACACCTGCAAAGGCTTCCTGAGCATTTGAAAAGGTCCCTTAATCTATTTCAGTAGGCTCCACAATCTTGGGGAAGATTGCTGACTTTACAGATGTCCAGAAGGCAGTTATTGACACACTCAACAAGTAGAGGAAGGCACAAAAGGTCATTGTTAAAGAATCTGGCTGTTCACAGAGTGCTGTATCCAATCATATTAATGGAAAGTTGACTGGAAGGAAAAAGTGTGGTAGAAAAAGGGACACAAGCAATCGAGATAACTGCAGTCTTGAAAGGATTGTTAAGAAAAGGACATTCAAAAATTTGGTGGAGGTTCACAAGGAGTGGACTACTGCTGGAGTCATTGCTTAAAGAGCCACCATACACAGATGTATCCAGGAAATGGGCTACAAGTGTCGCATTCTTTGTGTCAAGCCACTCATGACCAATAGACAAAGCCAAAATTGTTTTACCTGGGCAAAGGAGAAAAATAACTTAACTGTTCATTTGGAAATCAAGGTCCCAGAGTCTGGAGGAATAGAGAATCAATGTAAGGAAGGGTCTATGCTGGAAGGATAATGGCATAAGTATTTATGGTGCTTGGGGCACGCTGAAAGGATAAAGGAACCTAGTAGTTCGGTGCACCTTCAAGAGAGAGTACAGGCACCTGAGGAGGGTCCCACATTTATTAACCTTGGAGATGAGGAGCTGTTTGAAGGCGCATGATTATGCACTACAGCGGTGGTGTGGAGGCATAGATGTCAGTGGGTCAGAATAAAAGAATGCCAAGGGCTAGCACCTCCCCCTTTTTACAAGCTGCGTGTGCCTACTTCCTAGTCTTCTTCAGCCACTATGTCTCCACATAAAGCTTATTATAAAGCGCAGTGATGGGTACCCCATTTTTCTCCCTACAATAGATACATTTTGATATGTGGCCTACTCAACAGATTTGGACAGATGAAGTGTGTCTTTTTGCAATGTAGACAACAATATATGGTAGTTACTTACATCAGTAAGTAGTTGCTTTGGTTAGATTTCCAGTCTAATAGATATTTCAATTTAATTATTTGTAAATATTAGGGGTGAGCGAATGTGCTCTGTGATACTGGGCTATAACTTGAATATCTGGGTGCTTGGAAGTGCTCAGCACTTGGCAAATATTAGCCGGTGCTTGATTTCAAACTCGAATTTCAGCCCCGCATGTTTGCCACCTGTTACACAGTCAATAAGCAGGCGGGGATTGCCTGAGAGTGACTGTAATGCCGTAGCCATCTTGGTAGTGGTATTGCTGTGATTGGCTGGCCGTATGACATCATCAGGGTTTATAAAAGGACAAATAACATCAGGCTTGGCATACTGACGGCCAGATATCACATTAATGGATTGGGTTTATATCTGATGAGGAACTGGTGGCAGTCCTACTGGGCTGACCAGGAGATATTTCACTGGTCGTTGCGAAAGGGGTCTCTCAGCCTGTCAGTGTTGTGAGAGAGCGTGGTGCCACATCAGTAACTGCATGGGCCACATTCTCTCACTATCCATGCCTTCAGTAATATTCAATTACTCATCCATATATTATTACCTGTTCTATGGTACATTTCAGTGGCATATAACACTCCAAAAAAGTGTAGAAACATTTTTCTGGATTCAGTTACTCGCACATAGAGTTGTTATGGCTAGCGGAACGCACTGAGAAATGAGAGATAGATACGATGTGCGTTCACAGCCCGGGGTCCACCGTGCAGAGATACCTGCTGCTAAGTAATGGCGGATGGACACTGAGCTCACTTGTGGGTTAACCTCCCCCCATGTGAAATGTAAGTGACCTCTGTTGCTTCACAGAGTCGCGCTGTACACAGAAAACTATTATCCTAACTAGGGTTGTGCTTGCTCTGGAACTCTTCTGTGCTAACGGCACACATGAAGGAACCAGATGCTAAGCCAAGGCTAATTGCCCCCACTGACGGTAGCTGCCTGCCTGAGTGTACAGCCCCAGAGCTAAACAGACTCTCCACATATGACTGAGTGGTAGAGTATCCACTGGCAACAGCCAAACACAATTGACACTAGCGCATGGCCATGCAAACCTTTTACAGCTTCTTCAGGACCTTCCTAGTCGACCAGTAGGAGCTGCATATGACCCTGACCTTCAATGAGAGGTCTTTCCTTGGTCATGCTCAGAAGGAGAAAAGCAGGATTTAGTCCCAGAAGCATCTGCTCGCCACTGACCAGTACTGGCTACAATGGCTGAGCCTGGAAGGGCAGCAGTAACAAAGTTCACAGTATTTGCCTGAGCCAGACGCTGGGACCGACGTCTACGCTGAGTAGGCTCCGCTGTGGCTGGAGAAAAAATGGTGACCGCGGCGGAGGTGGTTCAAGATTCCCCCTGTGCAGCGGTGGGAACTCGAGTCCTAACAAGAGTATTGCGTGCTTTGCAGTACATTTCAGTGCTATATGACAATCCCAAAAAGTGGTGAAACTCTTTTCTGGATACAATTGCTCAACCATAGAGTATTGCGTGCTTTGTGGTAGATTTTTGTGGTATATAACACTACAAGAAAGAGTTGATAAATCAATCTGTGTTCAATTACTCATCCATATACAATTATGTGCTCTGTAGTAGAGTTGAGCGACTTTTACTTTTTTAGGATTGAGTCGGATTTCGGGTGAAATTGGCCGATTATTTTGAAAAGTCGGGGACCGACTAAAACACGAAACCCAATACAAGTCAAAGGGGAATCAAAGACAGCAGTGAGTGGAGGACAGAAGAATGCCTACAGTGCCCTTTTTAATGCCAAAAACATCAATTCTTATTTCTTAAGCTTGTCGATCTTAATTTACTTTATAATAATAGTTAGGCATTGAAAACAGGGGGTCATTTGGCTAAAGTTGTGGGGGGGTAGGGCTGGCTCAAGATTTTCGCGGGCCCAGTAATCGCAGAATACGTCACGGCGGTGGAGCAGGGAGAGGTAAGTATTTCAATTTTGCAAGTGCTGTGATCCTGAGCAAGCAGGGGGGACCCACTAGTTGACACTGGCACAGGGCCCCTCATAGTACGACGGTGTGTTTGACGGCGGTGTGTTTCCGCTTTGTCCCCATGTAAGGAGGTATAGTATGCGGGAAGGGGAACCTGACTTTCAGCAGGGTCAGATTGTGGCTGTGTAGAGTGCAAGGGGAATGTAGTGGTCTGTGTCAATGTACCAGCAGACTCATCTAGCAGTGGCTGGGCAATGGGCAGGATGAGGAGGAAACACAGATATAGGCCCAAAATTAAAAAGTAGGCTAAAAGCAGTTCAAAATTGGCGACAGGACTAAACAGGCGCATTGCATTGTTCAGTGGAGGACAATTGTAACGAGTGGCGCAGGCACAGTTAGTAGGCCCAAAAAAAAAAAGTAGGCTAAATGCAATTCAAAATTGGTGACAGGACTAAACAGGCGGCATAGCTTTGTTAAATGGAAGACAACTATAATGAGTGGCGCAGACACAGTAAGCCCAAAATAAAAAGCAGGCTAAATGCAGTTCAAAATTGGTAACAGGACTAAACAGGCAGCATAGCTTTGTTAAGTGGAGGATAATTGTAACGAGAGTGCAGACACAGTTAGTAGGCCCAAAATAGAAAAGTAGGCTAAATGCAGTTCAAAATTGGTAACAGGACTAAACAGGCGGAATTGCTTTGTTCAGTGGAGGACAACTGTAATGAGTGGCGCAGACACAGGTAGTAGGCCCAAAATAAAAAAGCAGGCTAAATGCAGTTCAAAATTGGTAACAGGACCAACAGGCGGCATTGCTTTGTTCAGTGGAGGATAATTGTAACGAGAGCGCAGACACAGTTAGTAGGCCCAAAATAGAAAAGTAGGCTAAATGCAGTTCAAAATTAGTAACAGGACTAAACAGGCAGCATTGCTTTGTTCAGTGGAGGACAACTGTAATGAGTGGCGCAGACACAGTTAGTAGGCCCAAAATAAAAAAGTAGGCTAAATGCAGTTCAAAATTAGTAACAGGACTAAACAAGCGGCATTGCTTTGTTCAGTGGAGGACAATTCTAACGAGTGATGCAGACACAGTTAGTAGGCCCAAAACAAAAAAGTAGGCTAAAAGTAGTTCAAAATTGGTAACAGGACTAAACAGGTGGAATAGCTTTGTTCTGTGGAGGACAATTGTAATGAGTGGCGCAGACACAGGTAGTAGGCCCAAAATACAAAAGTAGGCTAAAAGCAGTTCAAAATTGGTAACAGGACTAAACAAGGGGCATTGTTTTGTTCAGTGGAGGACAACTGTAATGAGTGGCGCAGACACAGTTAATAGGCCCAAAATAAAAAAGTAGGCTAAAAGCAGTTCAAAATTGGTAACAGGACTAAACAGGTGGCATAGCTTTTTTAAGTGGAGGACAAATGTAATGAGTGGCACAGACACAGGTAGTAGGCCCAAAATAAATAAAGTAGGCTAATTGCAGTTCAAAATTAGTAACAGGACTAAACAAGCGGCATTGCTTTGTTCAGTGGAGGACAATTCTAACGAGTGATGCAGACACAGTTAGTAGGCCCAAAATAAAAAAGTTGGCTAAAAGTAGTTCAAAATTGGTGACAGGACTAAACAGGTGGCATAGCTTTGTTCTGTGGAGGACAATTGTAATGAGTGGCGCAGACACAGGTAGTAGGCCCAAAATACAAAAGTAGGCTAAAAGCAGTTCAAAATTGGTAACAGAACTAAACAAGGGGCATTGTTTTGTTCAGTGGAGGACAACTGTAATGAGTGGCGCAGACACAGTTAATAGGCCCAAAATAAAAAAGTAGGCTAAATGCAGTTCAAGAGAAGAAAACCAAAGAAACAATGGACACAAGAGCTCAAAATAACAATATTAACAGCTTTATTAGAAAAAATTAAAAACTAATAGCAATGAGTTCATTTAAAAATACCATATATGTAAGACACAGAAGATGCCAAAGATAAAAGTAAAGGCGAGCCTAGTGCCACGCACGAATATATGGATACAACCAAGAGCAAGTCAGGTAGTAGCTGTAAAGTCAGGAAGCCATATACGGGAGCATATAGGTGTAATAAAAGGTAGAGAAGTAATCACGATATAGGCTATACAACCTAATGCCAGAAAGAAATGGCAGCTACATACAAAATAATAAAGCTCCAAAAATACTGAACGGATAGCAGGAAGATAACGTACATATATAGAAAACCATCAGGGAGTCCCATTAAAGCATAGTGCACATAAATAGACCCCACATGGCGTATATCATCAGTCAAATCTGAAAAATTTGGCGTTTCAGTCTAGTTGCCCCTAAATAAGCCATGCATTGCACATAGTCCCGGGAAGTCCCATGCAAGAGGGGAAGACTGAGCCAGTACAGGGTTAATACATTACCGACCTGCTGCTATTGTGCGTGGAAGAGGAGGCCCCTCTTCCACGCACAATAGCAGCAGGTCGGTAATGTATTAACCCTGATTTGACTGATGATATACGCCATGTGGGGTCTATTTATGTGCACTATGCTTTAATGGGACTCCCTGATGGTTTTCTATATATGTACGTTATCTTCCTGCTATCCGTTCAGTATTTTTGGAGCTTTATTATTTTGTATGTAGCTGCCATTTCTTTCTGGCATTAGGTTGTATAGCCTATATCGTGATTACTTCTCTACCTTTTATTACACCTATATGCTCCCGTATATGGCTTCCTGACTTTACAGCTACTACCTGACTTGCTCTTGGTTGTATCCATATATTCGTGCGTGGCACTAGGCTCGCCTTTACTTTTATCTTTTGCATCTTCTGTGTCTTACATATATGGTATTTTTAAATGTACTCATTGCTATTAGTTTTTAATTTTTTCTAATAAAGCTGTTAATATTGTTATTTTGAGCTCTAGTGTCCATTGTTTCTTTGGTTTTCTTATGATTGTATCATGGTGGAGCATTTAAATTAAATTGTTTGCCCTCCCTGTAGGTTTATAAATGCAGTTCAAAATTGGTAACAGGACTAAACAAGTGGCATAGCTTTGTTAAGTGGAGGACAATTGTAATGAGTGGTGCAGATATAGGTAGTAGGCCCAAAATAAAAAAGTAGGCTAAATGCAGTTCAAAATTGGTGACAGGATTAAACAGGCGGCATTGCTTTGTTCAGTGGAGGACAACTGTAACGAGTGGCGCAGGCACAGTTAGTAGGCCCAAAAAAAAAAGTAGGCTAAATGCAATTCAAAATTGGTGACAGGACTAAACAGGCGGCATAGCTTTGTTAAGTGGAAGACAACTATAATGAGTGGCGCAGACACAGTAAGCCCAAAATAAAAAGCAGGCTAAATGCAGT